>NW_017387305.1:654260-1081086 GCF_001636725.1 Cordyceps fumosorosea ARSEF 2679 | reverse complement strand
CCCCCATGCTCGTCGTTCCCCTTTCCGGCAGCCAGCGTCGTCTCCCCATAGCCTTAAACTGAAGCTTGTTGCGATGGCTAATCAACAGGCCGACCAGACGCAGACGCACCGGAGGCTGGGTGCGGAAGAGCCGGAGGTGGAGAAGCGCCAAGGCACCGAAGCGATGAGCGGACTGTGATGAGGAGAAAGCTCTCCTATTAGTGGAGGGAAATGCTTACTGTACTGGCAGGACATGCCTCCAGGGTGCGACGCAGGCCCAGCTCCGATCATCCATGCGACGCGGCGCGCGCTGCCCCTTTCCGAACCTATTGGTACGAACGAATGGCAACCTATGTGTCAAGTTGTCAATTTGCCAAATGCTGTTGAGCGCTGGTGCTTCAACTAATCGCACTATCAACGAGTCGCTAGAAGGCCCCCCCACCCCCTCCGCCCCTAACGACACTGATTATTACTCGAGAGAAGAGCTGCTTGGGGCTCGCCCATCTCGTTTTGGGGTTAGTCGTAGACGGCAGTCAGTTTAAGCTTGTTTTCCTGAGGGGGGGGCTGACCGCATAACGTAGCTTCTTGATGAAGCCAGCCGTCCTACCCCAGCCCAGTTGAGACACAAGACAGACGTCAAAGCCAAGGCATGACCAAGCGAATCGAGCGCCAAGGTTAAGGTCAGAGAGCAATGATGGAAGATTCATTGGCTCCAGCTCAACCTTGGCAAGCCCTGTCTGCCTGCTGCTTGCTGCCGCTTGCCGCCGCCGCCGCCGCCGGCTTTCATTTGGATGCCATTTATCTCTATACCCCTCCCTGAGAAGCCGCGATGCAAGCCACCATTCATCAGACGTTCTCTCTTCGCGCACCGCTCCGGGACCCATGCAGTCTGCCGAGACTCTCTGCGGTACTTGGGGAACAAATTTCGCCAATATTTCCCACCCATTCTTCCCTGCAGGGTTGGGGCAATATGGCAGTTGGCACATATGTGCAGATGTTGTGGCGTCGTTGCGTGATGCTATGCGGGCCGACTCCCCCTCCCTCCACGACAAGGTCAGATTATCTTGGGCGGGGGGGCGTATGCCGCGGACGGTTATAGTCTCGACTGTGTCCAGGTCGATTCATTAACTGTCCCTGGTTATACCATCAAAATGCAAGATGTGTTGATGAAGCGCTGCCAAGCAAGACCCGGGTTGGCGGAAAGGCATTGTCATGGGGCCGCAGTATCCGTGACACATCTCAGCTGGTTCAAGGCATATCTACAAATCAAAGAAAAACGGTACGCTTTCAGCCTTGAGAGGGCTTGATTGGCTTCTCTGAGACTAAACTTGCCCCCAAACACCCCGCCACGCCTGCAAACCATATCTGAGCGTCTAGAGCTGCATGCATATCTCTTGGCCAGTTCTCGGCGATGGTCGTTTTTCGGAGGCAGCCAAGCCGCTCCGTCATACTCGTGCGCGCGCACCATGGTCTTGGTATCGCCAAGACGGAGAGTTGCACACGAGAAGCCAGAGTTGTTAATCTTCCTGGTCTTGGCCCCTCCCCTCTCTTGGGCCTCTCACGTCCCGTCCATCCTGCAACGGCTCAGCTCACGCGCAATTTCACATCATCCACTTCTATCAACACACAAGGACAAGACTGGGGCCATGGGGCCGACTAACCCACCAAATACCCTCCTGACACTTTTGTTCTTGTGTGCCGGGGACCACAGTAATCCAGCAATGCCAAGTTTGCCTCAACGGGTTGCTGATCCGCGGTCAATCTTGTTACTGGTATGGGCCAAGAAGGAGCGAGAGGACAGCGAAAGCCGTGAACTACTGCTGCTTATTTACATGCAAAAGATTCAAATTTGCTTACAGGTACTCGGCGCATACGGCATTCGCTGTATTACGGGGCGGCTGTACGTCAACAAATCCTTCCATCACCATATCCTGGAACCTCTTCGTTTAGGGGGATGCAGGTAATCATTCCTGTTCATCTCCCATGTAACGAGAGCGCAATTTTTGCCTCGCATCACCAACACCAAATCGGGGAGGCCGTAAAACAGCCCTGTCGGGCCAATGACACAGCACACATGGGCTTTGGCTTCTCGTCAAGAACGTCTGCGTTGCATGGTCTCGTGGGCGCGGCCTGCACGCAGGAGACGGACACACAAGGCAGGAAGAAGCTCAGCCGCATGACGTATCCTAATCAGAGACTAGATTCTACGAGGCAAAAAAAAATTAAAAAAGAAAAAAAGAGGAAAAACAACACAACACAGAAAGGCCTCGCCCCTGTTCCATTATGCTTCATCGCCAATAGTTGACTTGCGCTCTGTCAAGGGTTCCCATACCAGCGGGGGCGGGGAAGACGTCGATGGAGGAGGGGGCGTATGGTCGTCTTTTCTTGTTTTTCTTGGCGATATGGCAAGCATGACTACTTGGTTGGGCAGAGAGCTGAGAAGATTGCCTTCTCAGCGGGGTCCCGTCGTGCATTTTGCAACTTGAGCGCGAGGCGAATGCGACGTCGGCCATGAACACCAGCGAAGCTTGGCCATGCTGCCGGAGAGGGCACATATGTCGCTGCTGTTGCATCGTATCGTCCCCTCCCCTCTTCAAGGGGCATGGTGGGTTTCTGGCACCTTCATTTGTAGGCAAGACGCCCACCATGCGGATACTGGCCGATGTCCTGTCACGATGGACTGGATCGGGAGCCCGGCGCTCCCATATTTGACGGTAACTACTGACTGGCTGCTTTATTGAAGCAAATTTAACGCTGCAGTTTTTTTCTTTTTATCAGGCTCTGCCGTGGAAGTAGCCACACCTTAACCGAGGCGGCCCGTGTTGAAGCGGCTCCTCTCTCGGAGGGGGGGGGAGGGGTGTGGTGCGGCACTCGCAACAGTTGACGATTGACGAAAAGAAATTGACGCCCTTGTTCAAAAATAGAGGTATATTCGTTTCACGATGTCTTATTCCAAGGGCCGCAATGCCATTGAAGGGCGAGCAGGGGCTTGGGGTCTCGACTTGTGTAGATCGGACAAAGCTGCAACTTTTGACTCGGCGATCCGATGGGCCAAAGCCATCGTCGCCCCCTCGCTTCTCGGAGCGACCTGACTCGGGGGCGATTTATTCAACATCCCCAGGAAATAGACGCCAAAAAAACGCCCCGAGCTAATCTCCTACGAGAAAAATCCCGGTCTAGGCCCCAGCCACGCTCTCTTTCGTATACGACCAACAGTGCGGGACTTGTGCCATGTGGGAAGACACAGGGTATCGTACCGTTTTAAAGTTTAATGCTTTTTGGGAGACGAAACAAGAACCGAAAAAAAAACGCAAAAAAGAGAGATTGATAAGGTCGTGGTGACACCATCCTATTTCGAACATGGTGAAGAAAATAAAACAAAGGGCCACGCGTCGCCGCGGCCAGTGGAACCTAGGGTCCCAACTTCGTCGAGAACTCCTCACCCCGACACCACCCGCTACAGCGAAAGGGGGTGAGGCATGTTATGGGAGAAATCGGGATCCCATTCATTTAGCGTTTTGCGATTATTGCAACGGCTTGCGGTCTAGCCTGACAAGTCGGACGGGTGAAAGGAACGGGAAGAAGGCCGGCACGGCACGGGCATTGATGGATGACTTTTGCTGCATTGGGCCGGAACTGCGCATTCGGTCCGACGATGCAGCTTTTCAAAGGGGTGTCCGAAGAAGAGAGGGATCAAGAAGAGGAAGAAGTAACCAATAAAAGGTAAAGGAAAACTTGTCTCAAAGTAATATGTCAGCGATTGGTCATGACGAGTTCCATCGCGGGATCGACTTGGGCGACTTGACCGCGTGACCACTTACCCCATGCGTAGTCGGGCCAGGATTTCCGAAAGAGAAAGGAAAGACGTAAAATCCTTCCGTGAGATGCTGAAAGATTGCTTCGGCGAATGAGAGATTTAGGGTAGGCGTTGTTGTCAAGCAGTCGTCGCAGCCTGCCCCGTCCGCCCGCCCGCCCAGCGTGTAGGCGCCTTTCATCAGGCCAATGACGACGGCGCAAGCTTGCATCTTGACTCTAGAATCTCGCGACCCAATGAGGAGGGGGAGCGGGTTTGAGAGAGGTGGTGGACGGCAGAGTGCACAAATCCAACACCGACGTCGACTTGACGAGACAGGGTCGGTTCAGGACCTTGCCGTCGTCACTCACAACTCCCCTCCCATGCCTCGCCGCGATCGCAGACTTGTCAGGACACGTATAAGCACCGAACGGTACATCGCTCTCGGGAGCTCGCTACTGCTTATAACTTGACTCTTCGCTCCGCTGTCACCGTAAGATTCGCCCCGCATGTCGCATGACCAGCACCGGATTGCATTGGCAGCTCACGGGAGGTCGACCAACACGACGTCCCCTTGTGACATCATTTCTGAAGCGCTGGGTTTTTAGAATTATGCATTTACTATATTTACACTAATTCATATACATATATAGATATAAGATGTACATATAGATGTATCTGTCTATGCCTTGGCCGCGTATCTGACCATGAATCATTTTTTCCTCTTTCCCTCGCCCATTTATATAAGTCACGTAGCCAGACTTCAAGACCAGTCACGAGCGGGATGAGCATAGTAAGACGACTTGTGTATTATCAAGAAAATTATTATTACCGTCATGTTCATGAAACTTGCAAATCCTCCTTACATTTGCATTGAAGCAGTGTCCTTCTACGAGAACACCGCGTTAACCCTGGGCCGCTCACGACCACACTCACTCCAAAAACCCCCCTTCCTTCCCTTTCCCTTCGCTCCCATATCCAAGCCCAAAAAATGAGATCCAACTCCATATAAATAAATAGAAGAAACGGGAGTATAAGTATATAAAAAATGGCGAGAGAAAACGGAAATGGGGTATAATGCCTATTTTTTGTTGTAAAAGAGGACAAAGCGGAAAGCATCAGCGTACAGTGTATAGTTGCACACATCGCTCAGTATCAACACTTGGCTGATATACAAGGCCAGCTATCAATACACGCTGATTCGGAACTGACGGCATCGTAGAAAAGATGCCATGCCCAGAATGCGGAAACTTTGTGTAGTTGGTTTGTCGAGGATCAAGACGAGGACATCGAAAAGTGGGGCCAAAGACGCTCGCTCAAAACGGAGGCAGTATCTGGGAGCGACGGCGAGTATTCAGGCTGGTTTGAATAATAGAATATAAAGGGGCAGTAATGAGAGAGAGAATGATGTTGTTGGCTCTCATGACAGTTTTTGGCTGCGTGATGCCTTGGTACGCGGACTGTCCGAATTAGGCAACAGGCCCGTAACTTGCGTGGCTCTGATTGGCTGTTGGCTGCCCGCCTGACTTTGTCTCGCGGACGCATCGATTCTTCTTCCTGGAGGGAAATGGAAAAAGGGTCATCTGCTTTGCGACCTGCGCTTTGTGATTTTCCATGTCAAGCACGGGACAAAAGCCGCAGCTTGCCCGCTGGAGTCACCACGAAAATCTCCTCACAAACAGCTTCACAGAAACGCGATGGTGAGAGACTGGCTGGGCTCTTATGCTCGAGACCCGCCGTCACTGTACCCTGCACCGTTATACATGGGCGGCGCCGCGTGGCCGTGCTGCGACGACAGGCCCGAGTAACTCTCGGCGTAGCTGGCCGGCGCGGCATCCCATCGCGGGGGCGTCGAGGCCGCGCCGGTCGGGTGCTGGCTGATGGGCGTGTGCAGCCCGCTGTGAGGGTGGCCGCCGTAGCCACCGGCGGACCTGGTGTCATATGTGCTGACGGCCGGGAGGACGCTGGTGTTGATGCGCATTGGTGGTGGCGCCGCCTGGTGGTGAGGGCTGTGGTTTCGCAGGCCGCCGGGGCTGAGGGTGCGTCCGACGCTGGGATACGAGGCGGTTGTGTACGGCGTCCAGCCGCCAGCCTGCGAGCCAGACAAGGATCGCGGCGACGGGATGGCGTCGTGATGGCCGCCGGACGTGATCGAGTACTGGCCGTGCGGTTCGCCGTGGTGCGCGGAGATGTGCTGCGCGGCGGTGGGTGGCGTCGGCAGCGCTCCGTACGGGCCCGGGTTCATCGGCCCGTTCATGCCACCCGGTGGCCCGGCCCCCGGCGGCACCTGGCTACTGGGGCTTGCGCTGTACTTGCCGATGATCTTCTTGAGCGCGCCCTCGAGGACCTTCCACGGAAACACCTTGACGTCCTTTTCAATGTTACGCGGCTTCGGGTTCGGGAATCCCATGATGAGCTTGAAGAACTCCTCGCTGTCAGGCTTCGCCTTGGAGACCGTCAGCGGGTGGAATCCTTCGAGGTTTCGGCGGATACGGTTCTTCTCTTCAACGCTGAAGCGGTTCGGCGCGGCGACGAGTTGTTCGAGGAGCTGGATGGTGTCGACCGACGTGACGAAACACTCGTTCTTCTCGGCCCAATATATGCACGATACGCAGATGCTGTTTTGCGGGCGCTCATTCACGGGCACGGCGCGGAAGTCAGCCGTCAGAGTCGATCCGCTCTGGGATTTCCGGAAGACGACGATTCGACGGCGATTCTCCCATTCCTCGTGCGTCCAGTTGTCCACCATGGAGTCTAGTTTACCTTGAATCTTCAAGACGGCCTTGGTCGCGTAGAGAGAAATGGCAGCATACTGGTTCCCTGCGCCGGCTCCGCTCGTGATGGTGCTTGTACGGATAAGCGCGGGAGCGTTTCCTGGGGGCGCCGACATGGAGCTGGGGGTCAGGCTGCTGCGTCCAATTCCGTCGAGACCACCGATAGAGTTCCGGGTGCTGCCGAGCGGCGTGTTGAAGCCGTTCCATCCTAGTGAACGGCGCCCGTAGCTAGAGTCGGCGAAGCTGTTACTTCTGTATGTTATCATGTCGCTGGGCTGTGGCGGAAATGTCGTAGCGTAGGATGCAGGCTGGGAAGAGTAATCGTAGCTATTTGTAGCAGTCTCGGGATTGATTTGGGGCTCGCCAGATTTCGGTGAGTGACCCGGCTGATCGACGGCGTGCGTGCCAGGTGCGCCCGGCTCGGTCTTGGGCAGCTTGTCCGGTCTCGTGACGCCATCTCCGGACCCTTCCAGGTACTGGAAGTGCCCTGCAGTAGTCCTCGAGATCTCATCGCCCGTTGGGCCTTCGATGACTAGTGACAGAGGCACGCTGCTGGAGCTGCAGCCCGTGACTAGTAACTGCGGCGCATCGGCGCTGCACGAGTAGATGAAGCCTGAGCCGTCATGCGTGTCTCTCGCCACGTCCTGCATCGGGCATCTCTCGTTGCCGAACTGCAGGAAGAAGTATGGCATCGGCGACGACATGGAGAACAATTCGTACTGGGCTGAGATCTTCAAATAAACTTTGGTGCCGAAGATGCCGGACGATGGTTGGCAGGACGACACGACGGTCGGCACCGTGCCAATATAGGGAGTGACTGCATGGTTAGAGCCAAAGGCTTGCTGGTTAAGCTGAGCGAACTTGTCCGCTTGCTGGGAAGAAAAGGGCTGCTGATATGGCTCCAGCGTGGAGTCTTGGTATCTTGGTTGGTCGTAGCCTAACAGCGTCTTGTTAGTATTCGCCTTCCTTGCTTGGTGTTCTTTTGCGCTTCAGGCAGCCACGACTTCAGATCCCAGGTGGTTGATTGCCCGGTTGCTGTCTCTCTGTCATGTGCGGCAGGGCAAGCGGCGCAGCGGGGAGGGGCCGACAGTGTCATACCGGGTATCGAGGGCAATGATGGTTTGCTGTAAGCTGCCATCTTTTGTCGAATCGCTTGGGAGGCAACTCGCTGCTATGCACTCAAACTTTCCGTCTGGAGATGGGGCAACGCGCGCGATGCTAGAACGTTCTCCTTTCCGATACTGGTGATCTGTCTCGGAGGGTCCCTTTCACTAGTTGGCGCGTCGTGTCAGTCATGGTCGTTGTGTAGCCGCAGAGAGGACAAGACGACCGGTCAAGGCTACAAGGGCGTTGACTTGGGCATCGTCCTCACGCATGTTTCGTGATGAACTCACATGTTGGGATGACCAAGGTTGAGTTGCTGCTGCCCGCGCGGGGGAGACAAAGTGGTGACAGGTGTCGTTGAGTGGAAGGAGGATGAAGAATGCAAACCACTGTCTTGGGAAAGAGAAGGGCTACACGAACGGTTTAAACCAGGTCTCGACGAAAGGTCTTTGACGGGAGGGAATGAGTCGCACTAATAGGGACTCCCTGGCCTCTAGTACGCTTGCGTTCGGAGATTTGATTTGCGACAGGGCCCCAGAGACTAGGAAGGAGCAAGTCGAGGCTGGTGGTGCTTGTGCCGTGCAGTGAGTGTAGTGTCGAGCCTGTTGTGATGTCGCGCTAGTTTCTTCTTTCTCGCTGTCTAGGAGAAGGGGAGGGGAGATGGGGGGCTGGGTGAGACAGTGTATGGGTCTTGAGAGCTGGTAATGGGACGGAGCAAGGTCCTAGCAGTGGCGGAGGGGCGTTCCGATCCAACGCAGAGACACTGGCATTCCAAGAAGAGAAGATCAGTAGACAGAGTTGGGGGAGCCGGGGGAGGGTGCTTTCCTCTTCTGCCAGAGGTGCTCCTCGAATGGGGGAGGCGGTGTCTGAGAAGCAAGAGAGATGTGTGGGTGCGGGCCAGGTATCCGTGGTCAGTGTCTCATTGGGGTCCAGGGACAGATAGAGAGAGAGAGAGAAAGAGAGAGAGAGAGACAGAGAGACGGAGAGACAAGAGAGATAGCAAGTTCTTTCGAGGCTGGGGTCTGGTCTGGGGGAGGAGGCGTTGTCTGATCTGGAGTATGCGGTAGGGACGAAAGATGACAGGCCGGCGAGGGAAAAGGTTGGTTTGTGACGAGACGGAGAGGTCAACTGGTAATCACTGATGAATAACGTTGGGTTAGCATTCTTTTTTAACCGCAATGGCTGTAAGGTAGTGTGGATGATGCAACGGCTCAGGCAGTCCACAACGGGCCAAGGCTGGGCTGCAAGTGGCAAGGGGAGGTGAAGGAATGGAAATTACCATGGAGATCACATTACCAAGATGGGCGAGGGACGATTATGGTCGATTTGGGGCTAAAAGAAGCGCACTTACCCAGATGTGAAGATGGTCGAGGTATCCTTCGGATGTCGCCTCGCCAGAGCGGTACGTGTGGTGATGTGGTGGAGTCGGGATGCTGCAAGTGCGAGGCTATTCAAAGGGAGGGAAATGAATGTCAGTGAAGTCAAGTCAAGGATGGCATCTTAGACGAAAATCGCTAATAAAAGGGAACGGTGCGGCCGGGTCCAAGCGAAAGAAGACAGGATAGGCAACTAGCTTATAGGAAGTAGTAGGGAGGAGGCGGTGGGTAGCGGGTGGTGAGAACAAGGCCAAGTCAGGAACAGCATAGACTGGTGTAGGGCAGTGGGCCAAAAACGAAATCAAGAGATTCAACGGTCTGTCGTGTGGATAATTAAAAAAAAAAAAATCGAGGAGTTGTCGTCGAGAGAGGAGTGAGGAGGAAGGGGGGTGGCGCTTGGTGGTGGATGTGGATGGGGATGGGATGCTTTCTTTTGGCGGACTGGATGGATGGCGCTATGCAAGCTGTGGTGTTTTTGCCTTTCTTCTTGCTTTCTTTCCTTTGAGTTAGCTTGACTAGACCCTGTGGAAAAAAAGGACGTGCGCTCAAGATAGGATGAGCTGCGGTTGGCCCTTTTTAAATGACAGCTGCGAGGGGATCAGTCTTCAGGACGGGCAGGCTTGTTGGTAGGAAGCAAGCAGCCCGTCGAAGCAAGTGGTGAGGGCGGCCGATGGAACGCCACGCAGACAAGGTTGGTTGGGATGCTTGTTATCCAAATCATGGCTTTCCTTTTTGCTTGCTTGCTTGCTCGCAAGAATCCCTTTTGCACATCCAGGTTCCCCCTCCCCTCCCCTCCCCTGGTCAGGGCAACCCCCAACAACCCAAAAAGAGCAATCCAGACGGATAACATCGAAAAACTGGGCTTGCCGATGATGGCTTGGGCCTAGTGCGGATGGATGGATACTCTTTGGCCAGTTCTTAGTCGACGCATTTGCCATTCCCCCCCAGAAGAGAGGAGCCAGTGTTCCCGCTCTGGCGCGGCGCGGCGCTGCCACCACCGTTGAGATGCGAGATGGGCCTTTACCAGTTCTGTTCATCATAACAGCTTTTCCCAGCGAAAGCCCAGAGGGATGATGCAAGGGTGACAAGGGTGACAGGCGGGCGCCAGGCAGGGATATCTACTGTAGGCCCGGACCAGCCAGCAACCAAGGTGGTGTTGTGGTGGAGAGGTGGGAATCACAAGGATCACATCACCCCCTCCCTCTGGTCTGCCTTCTCCCCCAAGCTGCAGCTATCATTCTGCCTTTTTTTGAGTTGGCTGCTGTGCATGTCGAGTTGGATAGTGTCTTGATGAGGGTAGATCGTGGGGATGAATAGTGTGCTGTGCCTGTCAAGGAGTCTGGTTTTTCTGCCACTACTGAGTAGGTAGTGTGTTATTAGCTTACTTGCTTTCTTCCTTTAATTCTTTCTGAGCTGCTGATAATCAAGCCAGGCGATCGTTGCGCTTTACTACCAGTAGTCCCACCGGGCTTGATCTACCCAACTGTCGGAACGCGAAGAACCGGCCCTCCTCGTTCATCCAGCACGAGCCAACGAGCTCTATTCGGCACCGGACCCCCAACATGACCAGTACGTACTGATATGCAAGGCAACTCCAAGGTGGGCTTCCAGCTTGGACCTGGTCCAACCAGACCAGCCATCGCCGTCCTCAGCGTGGAGAAGACAGTGCCACGGGCAGGCTATTCGTCGTAGAGACCGGGGCGGGGGGGGCTCGCTGAGAGATCAACATACATGATTGACTTCTCCACTGGGGCGTCATCTCTGTCAGCGGTGGGTGGTAGATGAGTTTTGTGCAGGCCAGCAGCGCCAGCAGCCTGCTGTGGCCGTGCCGTGACGTTATCAAGAATGAACCACACACACATACACACACACACACGCCTGTTATTGCCTTGCAAGCCATCCATCCCTCAATTCATCCTGTACCAACCAGGGCTTGGCCGCAATTATTCGGCACCACTTGAGAGCTGAACCAGCTCCCCGGTGCCAGCCAAGATGCTGCTTCCACATTGTCTTTGATGCTGATCCTTGCGCGCCGATGCAGCAGCAGCAGCAGCAGCAGCAGCATGATGTAAGTGACAGCCAGATTTAGATGATAGATAGGTGAACCGAGAGAAATGAGAGATGTGCAAGAAGAAAGGGGAGGAGGGGAAGGGGGCCACTTTGCTTGCCGCCGCCGCCACGGCTCATCTGTCCGCCCGTCCGGGGAATTCCAGCAGTGTGGGCCAAGAGAGAGAGTGAAGTCCCAACGTGAAAAGAGCTCTCACTAAGAATTCAGAAAAAGCACTTTCAAGAGTTTGCTAATAATCGAGCCGCCTGAAATTAGCGCGAGTTGTGGTCACGGATACTGGTCGTTGATGCCTGCTTGCTCCGGTGAGAGATAGTTCGGCCCAAGGGCAAAAGGCGTTGTAATCTTAAAAAAAAAAAAAGGCAGACTTTTTCTTTTTTTTTTTCTTTTTTTCTTCGAGATGAGAGAGAGGAATAGCAAGGGTGACCGGCAGACAGACAGACAGACAGACAGACAGGCAGGCCAGCCAGATGGGGTCATGCGAGGACCGGGCAGCAGAGGAAAAAGCAAAGAAAACGAAGGGAAAAAAAAGAAAATAAACAAGAGAATAAGAGAAGCCGTGCACCCGCAGAGCTGGGAGCCGCAGAATGCGAGCGAAATTAAACTCGAATTACCACTCTCCACTCTGCAAGCCACAGTTTGCAGCTCTTTTTTTTTTTTCTTCTTCCTTCTTCTTCTTCGTCTTCGTCTGCTTGTCTCTGCCGATTGTGATAGACGGTCCGGACGGAGCAGACCGGAGTCTTTTTTGCATGCTGAGATTGCGGCCCGCATTGGTTGATTACCAGTATAAAGTAACTTACATATGTATGTACATAGGTACTGATATGATGAGCGCGGCCCTCTTCCGCGTGTCCATCAACTACCGAAGATCAGAGCGATATTCCGTAAAAACTCTTCAGAAAGACGTGATGAATCCTCTTGATCCTACCATCGTCAATCCTTCAGGTGGTGCAGGCAAGCAAGGTATTGGATGCAGGTGGTGTTAATCCCGAGATCAGCAGACCTTGCAGAAGCCACAGCGCAGGCCCGCAGCGCTTCCCCCGGATGCTGGCTGTGATACCACATCGTAGGAGGACCAGTGACTTAGTCGTCAGTACAACAAGCCTTGTCGTCTGTCTCTCTCTCTCTCTGCCTCCCTTGTCCCTTCTATTCCGTACTTGGACCCCGTCATTTTTGATAGCTTGATTTGTCCCACAGATCTGGTGGTGCCTAATACTGGTACTGCTACCATACCCAGCCAACCAACCCCCCGGAGAGACCAAGCGGTGGTAGGCGAGAAACAGGTGTTGTTGGATTGGATTGTATAATCAGTGCTGGTAATAATAAGAGAGCGCAGGAATTGCATTGTTCGGCAATCGCAGGCATCATCACGGCATATCTGTTCTTTTTTCCTTTTTTTTTTCTTTTTTTTTTCAGTTTTTTTTTCAGAGTGTCATTTTTGTAATGCTCTTTAGGCACGCACCACAAATCTGCAGACCGACCTCTCCGACGCGCCCGGCAGGCTGCATATGTTGGACCATAACACCAGATTAAGCAGGCTCTGAGTTGTGTAGTGTAATAAGGTAGCGTTGTGTTGTGTCCTGCCATGTTGTGTTGTATCTGTGTGTATGTTTTTTTCCGCCGTGTGCCGCACCTGAGGACCTCTCATCCCACCTGACCTGCTGCTGGGGGCCTGCAGTGCGGAAGCAAGCCCTCTCTCTCTCTCTCTCTCTCTCTCTCTCTCTCTCTTCACCAGAGGAGGGGGCGAGGGGTCCGACAATCCGCCGCCGGTCGTCATTGATGTTGAGCAGGGGCGCAATTTGTAATTCATCGTATTTGGTGGCTGTCAGGCTGCGACCAGGCCAGGGTGCCTGCCTGCCTGCCTGCCTACCTGCTTCTTCTCCAGGTCTACTGACTGGTACAGGTCGTCGTGGTTGGCCGTCAAGACAAGATGAAGCAAGTCAAAGACAAACTCAGGCATTCCCCAAACGCCGGGGGGGCGTAGATTTTGGCGTCACCAGGGTTCGGGTTCTTTGTCGCTTCCTTTTTTTCACCGCTCCGATCGGATGCGGCTGTTTCGTTTCTGTATGTCGCGATGAGGTAAAACACGATTGATGTGATGTGTGTGAGTGTGTGGTGTGTGGTGTGTGGTGTGTGTAGTCCTCTTTTGCTCCTCTGGTTCCAGGAACGCCCGTGGCTGATAGACACCTGTGAGGCTACGCTTTTTCTTTTTTCGGTCGCCTTTTCTTCCTTTCCCCAGGTGTGTCTGTCTGTCTGTCTGTCTGTCTGCCTGTCTGTCTGTCTGTCTGTGTCTGTGTCTGTGTCTGTGTGAACCATGACGCTGGGAAAGGAGAGCTGTCACTGTCAGCGGCGACTCGAGCGGAAGCACAGATTCTGAATGTCTCACCTTGTTTTCCTTCCCCATGTTTCTGTCCAGCCAGCCGTTTCCCTGCTGTTTTGCCCTCTTGTCTGGCGTTACCTCGCGACTTTTTTCCTATCTCTTGTCCTGGATATGCCGCCGCCCAGTGACAGGCTGTTTGTTACATAGCTCCGCAGCTGAGCGGCATATCGTCCCCCCTGCCCTCCTCTCCCCTCTTTCTTGCATTAGCGGGGAGGAGAAGGGCCAAAGAGGGTTATTAGCTTGGCGCCTTGCCGTTGCTCGCCTGCTTGCTCGCCTGCTGGTTGGTTGTCTGCTCGCCTGCCCCCCCATCTGCCCTCGACCACCTGCTGGTAATTCACACTGCACACCGTGTTTGCACTCATTCTCTCGACTCAAAAGACTTACCTGATCGGGATCTATCGCGCAAAAAAAGGCCGTCACGTCTGTGCGCGGCGACAGTTCTGGGGTCGTAAATTTGGCCGAGTTCTTCGTGCTGTGGCGTTCAGCCTTCTCAGTGCCCAGGGGAGACTGGTTGGGTTTGGCTCTGTACGCGAAAAAGAAGAAAAAGAAACGTGCAACATCTCTTATAATGCTTTTATTACCACCGCAAGCTTTGACCACTGGCAATTGACGATCGCATCTCGGGTCCCCGATTGTCAGTGTGATACTGGAGAGACGTGACGGCTACGGCGCTACCCAATGAGGCAGGCGAAAAGACGAAAGGGCAACTCTGCGAAAAGGCAGGCACATGTTACATACTAGGTACCTGCTACCTTTGACAGGCCAATGCAGTGATAAAATAAACGGAAAATCTACTCTTCAAACAAAACAAGCTTCCACTTGAAGTTTGATAAGCCTACCTATTCCTGGGTATTATCGCGCCACGCAGGAACGCACTCCAGGACCGAGGCTAGTAAGTAGTAACAATGAAGATATTTGCGAGTCCCAGTATGACGGATACCTGTCTTGCCCTCGCAAGCTCCAACTTAGTTTTAGTGTAACGGCGAGTTCCTCGTGCCACTTGATAGTATCGTTCGCATCGGGCCGTTCTGCGACGTGTAAAAGGCGTACGACTCTGTGCGCGAAAAATTGGCGAAAAGCCGTGCGAATATAGAGTAATAAAGTATATTTGTGCTCATGCTCAAACTAGGTTGCATCCACGAATTAATAACCTCGGGAGTCCCGGGACGACGCACACACACAAAGTGGTGGCGCAGCCTTGCATGGGATTCTGCCTCACTGCCCAGTACTAATAAGTATGCAAGTATTAAGGTGCGGCACTCGCGGTCCATCATCGTAGTCGTCCGGATGGATCCCTGGAATAATAGCCCACGTATAAGTTGAATCGTGATGCGTACGTCGCCGAGTGGGTTGCCAATGCAGCTGAATACCCTTTACCTTGTAACCGGGGAGAGTTGGAAATTAACCGCCACGACTTAACTCGTCACCAGTGCGAATTCTTGCTTCATTGGGGTTCTTGTTTGTGTTTTGCAAAAAACGGCGCCCTATTCAGCTTGCGTCGCTCGCAACTCAGCCTACAGAGAGGGCTACGGGAACAATCCGTTCGTTCGCTAACGACCTCTTCAGCCAGCCAAAGCTTCCAGCCACTGAACAATGTGGCTGCTGGATCCAACTGGCAGGCAATTGGGCAGCCAGAGCTGCATTGAATTTGGAATCGCTGTGAGATTGATTGATCGCCGGCGTTATTAGGTCCCGCTATAAGCCACTCCGCTCGGACTCCGTGGGGGGGGGATCACTGACAGTTAGTTGCTGAGGGGCAATAATAATAACGATGATAGTGATATTGTACATCTCCCTACGCGGATCTTGTTGGCCGGTTTTTTTTTTTTGGGCCAGAACATTCATGTACTTCGTAATTGCGTATCGAGTCCCCGTCCAACAATGCCCATATTGAGGAGAGGAGTCAGCCAAGCAAGCCCCCATCTCAATGCCGAGCCGAAAGCGAGTGATGCGAGAGCAGATATTAACACTCTTATTATCGAGAGCGGCTTGCACTGACGGCGTGTTACACGCCGGGCGTGAATGAGTGACTGTGCGAACTCCAGGCCGTGGCCGTGTTCTTTGAAAACGGGCAATGGCGCGAGATTCGCCTCCTGCATGAGTAAATGGACAAAGTACAGTACTGGCCGAAAGACCTGGAGGCAAACCTGTGGCCTTCTACACAATGACTCCGATCTTAAACAGGCTCCCGAGACGGAAAGGATCAGACAAAACCCCACGATGGAGAATCCAGCGGAACACGCACTCATCGGACCCTTTCTCGTTCGCTTCGAGTCATTGACTCTGCACTTTCACATTACGTTTTTTTCCCCATTGTTGTCCTACCCCCATGTCGCACGGCGCCGTCTCCATGGTTCGATGCTGGCCACACTAAACTACAAAGTACATACACAGGCGAGACCTGCGACATGTCTAACGCTGCACCGAGACGACGGGACAAGCGTGAGAGATGGGTTCGCATCGTTTTGCGCAAGTCAACCAGGGTCTTCTTTCCTCTCACCATGCATGTTGTTACTCGTACAAGTCACAGTCGAAGCCAGGTGACCGAACGTCGCGTCGCGGGCGCTGGATACGGTCAGGATTCGGTGCGGGCCACCGCCAACACTACTACACTAGCATAAATTGCAGATTTACTTCACACCTTGAGCCGACGCTTGCGCGATCAAGCAAACTTTTCGTTAGAGGCGCGCGTACTTGTAGTCCGGTATGGCGTAACGAGGCAGACAAGGTCCCCCCCCCCCTTCCTCTTCCTCTTCCCTTTGGCCCCCTTCTCTCCCTCCACATGTCTAACACCACTCTCCCCTGGCCCTGGACCATCGGTCGGTCGCCAGGATGGTCCACTTCGGACGGGATGTGACAGGACTTGCTCGAAAAGGAGAGAAAGGGCTAGCCTCGGGTGTGATTGCTGATGGACCTTCTTTTGCCCCCCCGAGCCCGTCAGATTGGTTGACAACCGTCCACCCAAAACTGCAAATGGGGGCAACCCCGGTCGACGGTCGCTGCGGTGAGGCGTCTTTTCTTTCCGTCCAAGCTTGCTTTTCCAACTGCACATGCCGCTCGGCTTCCGCACTTTGCAACCATCAGAGCAGACAGCCCTGGAGGCAGAGGCAGGCTGCCAGCGGCCAACAGCGAGCGTGCCACTTTTTCTTGGGCAGTAGACAAATGCCGAGAAATCTGACTTGTGATTGAGATTGAGATGTCCCCGATTGAAATACGGAGCACAAAGGACACGCTAAGCTTATACCTGTTCTAGCGCCTGGTGAGGCCATCCGGAGCATTTGGGCTGTCGTCAACTACCTAGTCAAGTGCTACTACCCTAGATTTGACTTTGGTTGCAAGTGTAATTGGCCAAGGGCGATCCTATGCCATGTAGTGTGCGAACTCGATTGCCCTTTGCATTTTAAAACTAGTTGGGAGATTGAGGATTTATTCTCATAGAGGGCGAGGGATTGTTTGTTCCCTCATATACTGTGTATATACACGGGCTGACCCCGTCCGCCATGGTTGTATGGAGACTTGGTTCCTCGCAACGACCTGGCCGTGAATGCGAACTACAGTACGGAGTACCACTAGAAACACATAGCGGGGAAACCTATCTTTCAAGGCTCCTATACAGTAAAAACAAAGCTTCCATCTCACCTATCTCCTAATTATTCACCAAGAGCAGAGTTCGTCGGCAGCTGCCCCTTCCGCTGTGGTTCCTTAGACATGTCGTAGATGTTCGTGACACATAGACCCAGACTGCGACGAATGATGCGATGGCGGTCCGTTTCCAGAGAGTTCTAGCAGACTGACTTGTCGCGGATCACTGTCTGACACCTTTGACGCCGCGTTCTGTACTGAGCAACTATGGGGGCTTGATGAGAAACAAAGTCTAAGGCGCCGCGACCCCAATCCCCGAATGTACCGAGGCCTTGTCACTATATCGGAGACAGTGATATTTCTGTTGATAACTAACTATATCACGGTGCTCAACTTTGTGTTTACTGCTTCTTCCTTGATTGTGAACCCCAGGTGTGCCTCGATCAGCTCCAGCCCGCGCCCAACATGCTGCCATCGCGGAACTCGTCACCCTTCACATCACAAGAGGAGCATGGTAATAGCTCTACACGGCAGCAACATCAGCCCATGACCCCCAACATACTCAGCGTCCTCTCGTTGCTTTGACGGGGCATTCCGTCCTTGCCTCCCCGTCCCGGACAGCCAACCTCCCGCAGCATCGACGTATGATCAGCGAAGCCCATCGTCACATACATGCATAACGCCTCTCTCCTTCTCCACAGGTCAATCCTTTCCGCAGCGAGAAAATATCCTTCACGTCATGTGAACGCTACTAAGCAGTTGGCGGTTATTGGTCACCCACAAGAGCCCGGCAGCAGCGTTCTTCAGACGTGGCGAAAAGCACGGGGCGGCGGCGGGCTGGTCCGTTTTCCATTACGAAGCGGAAACTCTCGCAACTCGAGACAACTTTCTATCATGTCTAACCGCCGGGGCTTTTTTCCTCTTCGCCTCGGGGTCCTTGCCCCTCTTGGTTTTTGCAAGGACACATGGGCGAGATGAACACCAGGGTTCCTCGTCCAAAGTTTTCCGGTTCAATCTCTGGTCATCAAAGCGCTGGGGACCTGGGCGAGACAAGATACAGAGGTACTTTCTTGTCAGATATGCACACGGCCAGCTCAGCCAAGGTGAACGCCTCTTTTTTTGCACGCCAGGAATGCCAATGTCTCACCCAGGCCCTCCTTGGCCCTCCCACACGATAGAAGAGAGAGAGGTGGTCAGTGTGATGGATGGGCCCGCCAACCTTGGGACTTCTCCGTCCTTCTCCTCCATGATGGCAAGTCTTGATTCGCAAAGCCAGCCGTGGACAGCTCCAATCGATGCAGCAGGAGCGGGGAATGTCTACCCGCCCCGTGCCAGCCCAACGATGGGATGGGCTGTTTGCCAGTTGCTTGTTGAGAGCCCAGCATCCCATCCCATCCATCCATCCATCCATCCATCTCCTCACACTGCTGCCTGCCTGCCCCCGTGGTCTCCAGGAGAAAAGGCATACGCCGTGACACCACCCCCCCTTTCACCGAGAGCAATCATCTGGCTTCAAACCATGTATTATTCGATTGGGGCTTTTTTTTGTCTCACGCCCGCCCCTCGCCCTCGCTTGCCGTCCCGTCATTCTGGTACGAACAACCACATGCAGACAAGGTCTCTCTGGCCACGCACTGACCGCGACCAAGTTTGTCAAATGATTCGATGATAAAGCGAGAGAGCTTTATTACTATTCTTGCAAGCCCAAGGTGTAGAGAGAAGAAAAAAAAGGGGGGGCTGCTTGGCTGCTGCTCACCTACCTACCTCACCGCACTGCTTCCGCTGCAAGTGACAACTCGGCAAGTACAAGTAGGCTACGAAAAAGAATTATTATCATTTTCACGGAACCCCCCTACACCACAAGCAGGTCCTCACATTGGCTGTTCGTTTATGAGGCTGCTTTCAAAAAGCAAACGACAGGAAAAGTTGGCCGCAAGGCGGCGGCGGCGGCGGCGGCGGCGGCGTAGTATGTGCGTATGCATGAAATCGAAAGGCCTTTTCTTTGGGCGGCAGGTTGAGCTCGGTCAGAGAAAGGAGAGGGTTGCCGCGCTGGCGCCATTCCAGCCATGTCCATGGAGGTAAAAGCTAGTCTTGTCCAATGAAGAGCTTTCAAGAAAAAGAAAACCTACGTAATAAAAAAAAAATCTACCGCTCGCCACCATTCCCAGAATTTCATGCATCAGGTCGCGACAAACTTGGCTCGTTCCTCGTTCAGTCTGTCAGTTTAGTTGGGCCGCTGTCTGAAAAGGCCAAGGGGAAAAGGTGAAGGGGAGGGGGACTTGGTGTGTGGACACTGAGACATCCCCACGGGCCATGACTGGCGAGCCGGTGGGAAGCGAAAGCCTCCTCCCCCCCTCGGAGTGAAAAGGCTCGGCCTGTTGACCCTCTTTTGGTGAGAGAAAACAAAGGGCCTCGCGGAATGACAGGTTGTTGTTGAGTTGGAGGTTGACACAAGCCAATGCAACATAGAGCCATCACCGCTTCAAAAGTGGGAAAACCGGACGGTCCGCTAGGGTGATGCGGAAGCACCCGCGTCAAAAAAGCTTTCTCCTTCATTAGTGGAGAATTCTATGAGAATCATAGTTTTAGGTGGTCTCCCATGTTTTCTCGCGAGCGTTGTTTCGTTTCGTCTCGCGGCAAACGTCTCATCCCATGTCACTGCCCGACAAACTACGGGACGGGTGCAGTGGCGACCCTGAAAATAAGTTTGTGATGACTGTGATGGCTGTGATATCACATCATGGGTATAGTGATCAGGATATATTCGAGATGGGCTGAGCTGGGAGTAAGTTGTTGGGTGGGATGGAGTGGACGGAGCGGAGTGATGGGCTCGGTCACGCCAGATGACATTTAATGGACATGATGAAGAGAGAGCCTGATTAGGTTTGTAATTTTTATTATTATTTTGTAATGGTAAAATACATTCTGGGCCTCAGACCCATTATGCTCTTCTGACTCTAATGATGTTGAGATGCATGTAGTGTAGAGGGGAGACTTGGGAAATGTATAGGCAAAATGACGCAGAAAATAAATAGCAACCAAGATACAAAAGAATAGAGATAAATAATAGAAAATTGTCACCATGTTTATCAAGCTGCTCTATCGATCCCTTATTGAGCGAAGTCTTTTCTAGGCTGTCTGATTAGCCGCATGCCGCGTCTGTCGCTACTGCTGCGTGAGGGGTTCGTGATCCAAGAGCGAAAGCACCGTGGATGCAGCTTGATGAATTAAACTTGATATTAAAGATTTTTTTTTTAATTTGCCTTGAAATGCCATTCAGTTTTCTCTGCAGTGAAATTTCCACGCCCATTTCCTTCGGGTTACCTAGTTACCCGCTGAAATAGGCAGCCGTGCAACAAACAACGATGTTTTTTCCCTCAACTCTGCAACACCGCAGCCACACCGCTCGAGACTAGCCAAAGAGACCTACAAGCATGGGAAAGTGGTCATTCAGCGTGCCCGAGGGCTACTTTGACGACTGCGCCGCGCTGGCCGCCCAGCAGCCCGAGGGCAGGCTTACCACACAGCCGCTGTTCGCCCTCACGCCGCGCGCCTACCCGTCCGACGACCCCGACGCCGCCGACCAGCGTCCGTGGGCGCGCTTCACCGCACACGTCGCCGCGCTCAACCGCGAGGCCCCAGACGGCGTCTCCTTCAAGATCCTCTTCCTGACGCGGCACGGCCAGGGCTACCACAACCTGCGGAAGCAGCAGCTGGCCGAGGACGAAAAGGCAAGACCGGGTTTTCCCTGCTCCGACCTCTGGTTCTCCGCTGACGGCAGTCCAAGCAGATTCAAGGAGACTCCTCCCCCAACGATGCGGAGTGCTTCGACGCCTCGCTCACGCCCCTTGGCGTCGTCCAGGCACGCGCCCTCGCCGCGCGCTGGCTCGCCTCCGTCGCCGTTGACGGGCTGCCGCTGCCGCGCACCCTCTGCACGAGCCCCCTCGCGCGCTGCTTGGAGACCTCCGCGCACCACCTCCGGCCGGTGCTCGCCGCCCACGGGCGCCCGTTTCGTCCCGTGGTCAAGGAGGCGCTGCGCGAGCGGTGGACCACACACGCGTGCGACCGGCGGCGCCCCCGCGCCTGGATCGAGGCCAACTGGCCGATGTGCGTGCTCGAGGACGGGCTGCCGGCGGAGGACGAGCTCGGGGCGCGGCCGCGCGCGGAGACGGAGGCGGAGAACAGGGTGCGGGTGCTGGGCGCGCTGGAGGACGTGTTTGAGGAGGAGGAGGAAGAAGAAGAAGAAGAAGAAGAAGAAGTGGTGGCGTGGACGTTTCACTCGTTGGCGATGAGGGCGCTGCTGGGAGGGTTGGGGATGACGCCGTTCAAGGTGCAGCCGGCGACGACGGTTGCGCTGCTGGTGCGCGGGGAGAGGGTGGCGGAGGTGCGACAGCACGAGGGGAAAGATGCACGCTGATGATGTTGGAGGAGACAAGGCGGGTGGGACAAAGACTATGATGGGAAGGCTGCGAGGAAGCAGCCGATGATTTCCTTGTTTTTTTATATATGATGGGGTATAATGCCGTCTCGAACCCTACATACCCAAAACCCAAAAAATAGAAGCTATATGCAAAAACAACCACGGCCTCAGAAGCTCCGCGGCACCAGCGTCATCATCTTGACCACCACACCCTCCGCCGTCGCCCTGAACTCGCCCATGCGCAGGAACGTCGCCTCCTCCGCCTCCTCGTCGCCCACGTCCCGCAGCCAGTGGTACTCCCGCACAGGGCGCCCGTCCCACGCCAGCACCCGTCCCGTGCGGTCCTCCACCGCCGCGCCGGCCCGCACCGCGCCGGCGTGCACCAGCGGCATCGGCAGGCGCCAGGCGCGCGCCTCGGCGAGCGCGGCGTCCAGCTGCAGGCTCTTGGGACCGAACGTCTCGAGCATGAGGGTGAGGCGCAGGTTGGGCGAGAGCACGCCGTAGGCGCCGCCTCCGCCGCCGGGAGCGGGCCGGTCCCAGGTCTCGGTGCGGAGCGGGACGAGCGCGAGGGAGGCGGGCAGCGTGGCGGCGTCGAAGACGTAGACGGCGGAGGAGGCGGCGGAGCTGGCGGTGTGGTCGGAGAAGTAGCCGCCTTGCTCGTCATCGTCGTCGGGATCGTCCGTGTCATAGGTCTGTGGTGGGGGGTCGTCGACTTGATCGTAGCTCGTCTCGCTTAATGTCGTAGTCTCCTCCAAGATGGGAACATTTTGGCGACTCTCCTCGTCTGCTTGCTGCAGCTCGTCCTCGCCCTCGTCCTCGTCCTCGTCCGTCTCCAGCTCCGAAGAAGCATCCTCCCCACCATCCACATCCTTTCTCCTCGCCCAACTCTCCCTCTCCGCCTCCCTTTGTCTCTCCTCTTCCACGCTGCTCCTCCTCCTCCGCCTCTTCCTCCGGCCCCGCCTCCCCACTGCCCTCACGTCCGCCACGCACTTGCCCGGGAGACCGTCCGGCCACGGTGGCGGCGGCACGCTCGTCCACGTCCACCAGTCCTTCCTGTTCAAGCGCACCACGATCTCCTCCAGCGGCTGTCCGCCGCCCAACCTCGCCACCACGCCCTCGTCCAGCGCCTGCCCCCGCGCTCTTGCCGCCGCCACCAGGTCCGCCACGCACGCGGCGGCGGCCGCCTTGAGTTTGCCCAGCGCGGCCACCCACATCTCCAAAAATCCAGCCTCGAGGCGGAAGTGCTGCATCGTGACCTCCGCGCGGCGCAGCAGCAGCACCTGCCAGGCGTGCGGCACCAGCACGCCCGCGGCCAGCACCACCGGCGCCCACTCGGAGGGCTTGTCGCTCGGTGTGCCGTCGGCGAGCGCGGCAAAGGTCAACCGCATCGGCAGGTCCCACGCCTCGGCGTACACGGCGCGGCAGGTGCGCAGCAGCGCGACGTCGATGTAGGGCGCGCCACGGCGGTCGGGTCGCCACGCGGGGGATCGCGGGTGGTAGGGCCAGCGGGTGCTGCAGCGGGTGCGCAGGACGAGACGCCAGATCTTGAGGCGCAGCTCGGGGGGAAGCCGGGTCAGGAGGAGGCTGGAAGGTTGGGTGGAGGTCGACGCGGAGGAGGGAGGGAGGAGGGCGGCAACGGGGAGGCGCTGCTTCCCGGAGGGCATGGTGTCAAAGGTCGAGCTGCGACGGACGCCCCAGGGCCAGAACCAGCGGAAATGGCCAATGTCCATGTGGGCTGGTGCCGTGTCCGAGTCGTACCCGTCGTGGGCGTCATTGTTATCGGCATCGTCATCGTCGTATCGCCATGCTAGCGATCCGTTTTGGAAAAACTGCTCCGTTTGCAAGAGTTCGGCGTGGTTGTGGGAGCGTACCGGTCGGGGCCGTATCGTATACATTCCGCCCGCCGCCTTTATTGGTTTGTTGTCTTGTTGTGTAAGATGAAAGCTTTAAACTTTTTCTCCTTTTCCCTCACTCTCTTTTTCTCTTCTCTTACTTTTTTTAGCAAATTTTTTTTTTTTTTTTTTTTTTTTTTTTTTTGCCACTGTCCTTGTAAAACCCCCCAAAGTAACCCCGCTCCCCAGATCTATTTCCTTGCCTCGTTTCCAAAAGCGACGATCTTACGGATACAATACTGGGCTAATTTACCCCCCAACGAGGTGGCGCAATCAACCCCCGATAGCCTGGTTCTTGACGGATTTCTCTGTTTGGCTGGGCTGAAGACATTGGCCTTGCCAGTACTTCCCCACATTGCCCGCTTCGCTGTGCTTACGGTCTCGGCAAGGCAAAGCGCCATTCTGTCGTTGCATTTGATGAGGGGGCGGGCGGAGAGGGGGGGAGGGGGAGAACGGACTCTAAAATAGATTTGGTGCATGATGAGAAAACTACCAAGTTCATCTACCCGCTTTATATGGGGGAAAAGATGCGGCGGGAAGCTCGGAAGTCTGGGCGCGTGCTTATCTGCACATGTCTCCAGATGGCTTCACCTATAACGGGCATTGTGGTTGCTAATTCCGGCGCCTCCCATTGCACTCTTGCCCGTGTTTGCCGCCTTGCCGGCCATATGTGCGTAAAGACTTTTTGACTGACGATAAGTTGTGGTTTTGCCGTGCACCGAGGTGTCGTCAAATCATGCTTTGACAAGTCAGGCTGAGTTTTTCAGCCGCACTGAAAAACTGCTCGGCTGCTGCTCCTGTTCCCTGCCAGCGACTTGATGCTTATAGCGACAGTTGTACCGTTGTACAGTACCTAGGTCTTTAGAAGTAGTATAACCTGCTGTCAAGCCCTGATCACATCATGGAAGCTACTTAACAAGTCTCCGATGAGCTGGGCGCGGCTGCCATTTTGAGAGCTGCGCCTGCCTCCGTCCGGTGACTTCGACAATACTCTTCGACAAACTTGGTTGACCTTTTGTTTTCCTTCTCTCTTTCTTCTTCTTCGGAATTCCATCTCTTCTCCGATTCTGGGCATCGTTTCTGTCTCAACACGTTCCACTGCGCATACATAACCTACAGCCAACCAGCCACCCTGCCCTGCAATTATTGGCGTTTTCGAGACCGAAGCGCGATGATCAATCATTTCAGACACCTTCAAAATAATCTCCAATCTTCCTGATATTTTTTCTCAAGAAAAGGACATCAAAGCTGAACAAGAGGCTTTGCCTACACCCGAGGTAGTTGGTCCTTTGGAGCTGCCGCTCTTCCATCGTCATCACTCAAAAAAATCATCATCACTAGTCATCCTCGAGGATATACTGACTCGGCTTCATTCCCCACATGCTAGGGATTTCACTGTTATCTTCAGCCAAGAAACGTAATTCCGCCACCGAGTCTTCCTCCGGTTCGGGCTCCCTGCCCCCGACATTGTATAGATCGCCGTTTCGGTACACCTTCTGCTTCGCAACCCTCTTGCGCCTGTAGTAAATTTCTCTGAGACCGTACGCCAAGATAAAAGGCATGCTCGGGTTGAAGGTCGACTTGCGTACGATACCGTCGGCTGCGTCGAAGCTGCTGTCGATGCCGGCATTGACGGGCAGGCCGGTCGCATTCAAGTCGGCAACTGCGTGAAGGTGAGCGCCATGCCCTCGAAGAGTTGAGATAAAGTCCTCGGCTCCGTAGGCAATCTGAACGCTCGTGATCATATAGACGTTGGCGCGAAAGAAGCTGTTCCTGATTCCCTCTTGCACACTCGGCTCGTTGAAGACGCTCTTGACCTCTACCTCGCTTGGATAAATGGATCTGGTGACGAGCCGATTTATTTTCCAAGTTGACTGGAAGCTTTTGTTTTTGTTTCCGCCCAGATCCAATGCGAGGCTTTCGAAGAACTTGGCCACCACTCCAGCGCTGCCGGATGCAGTTTTCCTGTCGTGGCGGAACACATTGCTTTGTTCTACTTCCGAGTACTTATCAGCGACCTTTCTAACTGCATCCGAGTCGTTTTTGGTGAGAGGGATCTCAGGAGAGCGGGGGTCCTTGATGAGATTCCCCAAAGCAATAGGTCCCGTCGGGGCCGAATGCATGAGGGGAGCCATGAGCAGCGGCGTCTGGTGAGCCATTTGAGTCACTTGGATAATATTGGCTTTAAGAAGCTCCCCCTTTGATGTAAGCTCTTCGAAGGTTGAGATGTTGATGGAGATCGCTCATCAATAAGTCCCTTGCGCTCGTATACAGATCAGGCTTCGCATCAGAGACAACCCCTAGCACCTGCATGTCAGCCCGACGACCCCTCCTCAAGCCACCTGGAATTGCTTTCCACGAGCCTTTTCTCTAGATTCGGCGGTTATGAACATCTGGTAGCTATTTCAAGCCAGTCATCCTGTCCCGGTGTCTGACATCTTGCAAGATGAGAAGGCCAGCAGCCCAAAACGGCCGACGCAAAATGCCCGGGTTCAATGGTACAGCATCTGACCGGCACGACTGTTTTCAAAATGGCGAATATATGTACAGTTCTGGGGGGTTGAATTCGTACTCTCCCGAACCTGTCAACCCTTTTAGCCCAATTCCTTATGCGAACACTCATCCTTTTCTTCTTCAAAACTATCCATACTTGACTCATGGCCATGCGAACCCTGGACCCATCATCATTCCGAACCATGGATTCTATCAGTTTCCGAACGGCCAGCTCTCTTTCGTTGGTGGTGGGGGCCATGGACCCTTCCTTTCTCCGAGTGATGGACTCCCTCCTTTTGACGTTGTTGAGGGCCCAGGGCCCTTTGCTTTTCCGCACCATGGAATCCTTCCTTGTGGCCATGCAAATCCCGAAACCTATGCTCGAAATGCTCCAGGGAATAGGCGGTGCTCTTTTCGCAGGGAGAATGCCTGGCCAGTTTACAGCAGAGAGTCCGAGTCATATTCTGACAATGATGACGCCCGGTCGACTTCTAGCAGAAAGCATCAGTCTTTTTCTCGCAGGGAGAATGTCTGGCCGGATTTCAGCAGGGAGTCCCAGTCATATTCTGACAATGATGACGCCCGGTCGACTTCCAGCAGAGAGAGCCGGTCCTCTTCTCGCAGGGAGAATGTCTGGCCGGCTTACAGCAGAGAGTCTCGGGCCTCTTCTCGCAGGGAGAGCGCTCAATCTAGCGGTATGACGATAATCCTGATGATGATGCTATCTCTTGCCATTTCGCATGCTTACCACCTGGGAAGAACCTAGTCAAGAATATCCGGTGGAAGACTGGTCCGACGCCGCAGAGTCGAATTTAACCGAAGAGTAATAATACGTTCCCATATGCACCATGGTCGTTACTTGCACTGACTTTTCTACGAAGCTTCCATAAATCCGATGAATGGTTTCAAGAGCTCGAAGAAAAATTGCAAAAGCCACTTGCAGACTTCCAACGTGGCAAATTCAAGCGAGTCAAGATTGCCATTCTCGATACAGGCATACACCTTTGTCATGACGACTTTAAAGAGGATGAGGAGAAAGGCACAGGCAACATTTTCGTCAAAGACTTTTTGCCCCGTGCCAGCAGAACCATTCCGGAAGCCAACGACGAAGATGGGCACGGGACGCACTGCGCCGGCCTTCTTCGGAGGGTCGCACCGGCGGCCGATATATACGTCGCCAAGATTGCGCATGACAAAAAAAGCATCGATCATGTAGCTGTTGCCAAGGTTCGTCACTATCAAAGCCATAGTATCAACAACAACATAGTTCACCATCTGACACACGCTGCTAGGCAATCAACTATGCTATTGATAAAGAGAAATGGGATGTGGACATTATCAGCATATCATTCGGCTTTCGGGCCGACAGTATCATTGAGGAGACCGTCGGCGAAGCCATTGCTAAAGCTGTCAAAAAGAAGAAACTCATCTTCGCCGCCACTTCTAATAATGGCCACTCGAGCTGGCTAGCCTACCCGGCCTGGCACCCAGGCGTCATCGCCATCAACTCAGCCGACGCCGACGGCAAGCCCTCCGCATTCCTCCCGCGCGACACGGCCGATCTCGGCATGTTCACCGCCCTCGGGGAGGCCGTCAAGTCTGCCTGGATCCGCAGCAACGCGACGCCAGGGGAGACGTCGCCGACGCGCCGCATGACGGGCACGTCAGTCGCCACGCCCATCGCGGCTGGCATCGCGGCTCTGGTCTTGCAAGCCGCGTCGATTCCGTGTCAAAGAAAGGAGACGCGGGACGCGCTGGCTCGATTATACAGGCGCCTCAAATGGGGGGCGGTCATGCGCGACGTCCTCAAGGAGCTCTCCGTCGAGAGCGGCGGCTACAGAAATCTGGTGCCGTGCGATCTGGCAAGAACTGAGCTGCAAGCCTCACAGGTACTAAGGTTTCTAGAAAGGGTCGTGGCGCAAAAGTACAAAGATGAGGGAGTGAGCGAGCCGGAGTGATCATGTCGTGTCTGGAGCGCACTCGGGTAAAGCAAGAGGGACGGCCGAATGCTTCTTACCAAGCTCATGGGGGCATGTTTTGGGTACTACGCAGCCTTGGAGGGGAAGCATCTATTGCGGGATGCTATTCCAAGGTCTCTCTCGTCGCATACACAGACCTCATTCTAAGCAAAGGAATAAAGAAAAGAGCAAGGACGATAATGATGAGAAGAGCATGGCCTTGTTGGGCCCGTTGCTCTAATAACGCAGGAGGAGGCAGGACTAGAATGCCATCGCGATTATCTGTGTCAGGGGTTTGTTTTGCCTTTGTTGCTTTTTTCTTTTTATTCGCTCAAGATAATGAAGTATTTGATATCTGCACGCTTTGCTAGTCAACGAAGAGCGTAACGTCCCATACCGTGCATGTTTGCTGTTGGTGGTATCAGAGTCTGCAGTGCGTATCGTGGCGAGAACTAGTTCAAGATGCGGGCAGAGCCTCTGCACGCCTTGCTGTCAGGGGCAGGCACGTCACTCGCATCATCAGTCGACTCGCTATACGGTAAATAAAAATGCTTCCATTTGGGTATCGTCATCTATACATACAGGATGCATCAAGCCACCTCGGCTTTTTCGCCCGGGGTCAACAAAGTCGCACCAGCAGCTGTTAGTGCTTCGGCCACGGCGGCTTCAGCACCGTCACGCCGTTGACGCTCCCCCATATGCTGTCCGACACCTTGGGCGGCAGCTTGCGGCCGCGCAGCCGCTGGTCGATCAAGAACATGCCCACCACGAACTCCTGCCTGGTGAGGCGGCCCGCGCGCCCGCGGTCCACCAGCTCCCACACCTCCGCGAGCTCCTCGGCCGGCAGCCGCGAGCGGCGCCAGATGTCGCGCACGACCACGTCGGCGACGCAGTCGGACAGCTCCGCGCCGCCGTGCAGCAGGAGGCCGCGGTTCGAGGCCCACAGCGCCTCGTACCGCTTGCGCTCCTTGTCGGTGACCTGGTCGCGCCAGCGCCGGCGCGAGCCCTCGTGGTGCGTGTGCTTGGAGCCGTGCAGCCGGTGCCGGTGGGCCTTGCGCTGCCGCCCCTGGTGGTGGTCATCTTCGGGCTCGCTCTGCGGCCGGCGCAGCGTCTGCAGGAGGTGCGGCGAGCGTTGGCGCATGGGCAGCGGGGGCGGTGGCAGCGGGGAGGAGCCGGTGCTGTGAGGCGTGAGGCGGGACGACGCGAGCGAGCTCGCCATGATGGCGTTGGTCATGGAGTTGAGCTGCCTGGGGCTGGGAGGCGACGGCTGCGTGGGCCGTCGTCTCGGCGGATCGTGCGTGGGCGATGGCGGCGCGCTGACGATCGACTCGCGTCTGCTCGGCGGCGGTTGCGGTTTGCTAGCCTTGGGCGTGTTCGAGGTGGTGCTTGAGACGATGGGCAATCCCCACATGCTGTTGACGGGCGTGGCTCTCGTGAGACGCGTGTCCGAGTTGCCGCGCGGTCGGCCGCTGGCAGGCCTTGCAGGTGCCAGTCTCTGGCTGTTTCGTGGCTTTGGCGGTGTGGGCGCTCGCTTCTCGGCAGGTGAGCGCTTCTTAGGATCCGGCAAAGGCGGTGACTGTATATCGGACGTTGGGCGGAGGATAATAGTAGGAGGCGGCGTGCCGGATCGGAGAGAGGCGGCTCTAGCTATCCGCGTAGGCTTCGGTGACAGCACTTCGGGGGTAGACGTGCTGATAATGCGAGGGGTAGGAGACTTTCGCCTTGGTGTTGTGGACGTGCCATTGTTGGCTTCATCTGAATTGCTTGGTAGTCGTAGCGGTGAAGGCTTTCGTGAACGTTTCCGAGGAGGGGTCACTTCTCCAATGGCGTCGAGTTTCCTCATCGCGGTTGTTGATTTAGCCCGCGTAATGACTTTAGCTGGTGTGACGGTATTGGCCGGGCCGTCGACCTTCAGCTTCTCTTTAGCCTTGGGCGGTGTCACCCGAGGCTTACTTGCTGCCGCTTGGACGATTGCTTTTGGTGCAGAGGCCGGCGTTGTAGGAGCTGGAGCGGGAGTGGCGTCCACGACTGCCCTAGGTTTCGACCTTGGATATGCAGCCGCAGGCTTCTCATCGGCAACTTTGGGAGGTGTTGGTGGCGGCTCATGCGGCTGAACTTTTCGATCTCGTTGCCTGGAGACCGACTTCGGGGCCGGAGGGGTAGGAGCGGCAACAGTTTGCTTGATAGGGATTGGCGACGGGCGTGCACTCTTTCGTACCACCGCATGTTCCGGCGAGGATGTCGGTAGCGGCTGTGGAGGCGAAACGTCTTTGCCAGCGCCGCTGTCCACCTCAAACATGGAGATTAGCGAATTCGTCGGCGGAATGGGTTGCGAATCTACAGCGTCAATGTCCGACAGCGTATTCAAGCCTTGCGCGCGCCGCGGTTTTCGCAGCGTCGTGGGCGTTGGGCTAGCGCTGCGGCTCGCCGCGAGCGTCGCGGCGATGAGGCTCGGGCTCTTGGCATCCAGCTTGCCAGCGCCAGCCGGGGTCTGTGGCTGGGGCAAAGGCTTCAAGGCCAGGTGCGCCGACGGGGACGCACCAGCCGCCGCGCTCCTCGTCGGAGACGCGCCAAGCTGCTGCAGGCGCTCCGCCACAAGGCCCGCGGGGAGCGAGTCGGATGCCATCTCTGGCGGCACATCCGCGGCGTGCTGGCCCGGACGCTGACGGATAGGCGAGGACCGCGCCGGAGAAGAAGAAGAGGCGAGGCGCCCGGGACTCCTGGTTCTCTCCACCGACGACGTGGCGGCGAGGAGGGCGCCATTCTCGCGGTAGTGCTCGAGGCTGTGCTGCTGGTTGTGCAGGGGTGGGCTTCGGCTCCGGCTGCGGCTCCGGCTGCGGCTGATGCTGTCGGAGGTCGTCGTCGCGCTCGGGGGAAGATGCCTGCTCGAGGACAGGGAGGAGGCTGGTCGGTGGGACGAGGTCGTCTGCTGTGGCGGCGAGCGCTTCTGGAAGGCCAGCGAGGCACCCTTCAAGGCGGCGGCGGCGTCTGGCGAGCCTGCGGTGCGGGATCCGACCGCAGGATTCATTCCCAGGGGGTGGCTCGCGGGGACATGAGAGCCAGTGGTGTGGGAGGAGCGCTCGCGGGTAGCTTGATCGGTCGAGGTTTCGGTTCCCGCGGGTCGTTCGTTGTCGGTGATGTGATGGGTAGTCACGGGAGAAACGAATGGTGCTAGCTCAAAGGCAATTCTTTACGGGGGGGCTAAGAGAGTAACTGGGTTGATAAGAAAGAATGAAGGAAAATAGTCGCGGATTGAACGGAAGAAGAGAAAAAAAAAAGAGGGAGTAGGACGAGGGAGGAGAACGAATGAGGTGAAGGATTGCAATGTACGCAACGCAACGTATGCATAAATGGATAAATGGATAAGATGACAAGGGACGCGCCAGGCCCAGGGTCCGAAAGGTCCGACTGGTCAGGGACTCGACAGCCAGGGCGGAGGCTGAAACGGTTGGGGGAGGCTGGCTGGCTGGCAGAATGTCTTGGCCCTTGGTACTAAACAGGATGGGGAAAAAATACCAGAGCTTATTAGACGCTTCGGGTTACACGTTTATTATATTTCTTGGAGATTTTGTTAATATTTACCCGGGTCGCATCTTGTCCTGTTGTTTGCCTTTGTGCTTGTTTTCCCCGAGGCTGGAATTGGCGGCTGATCCACCAACTTTATGCCGACGACGAGGGCCTAAAACGAATACGCGGCAAGCCTTGTCAGTAATCACAGCTAATGTGACACGGGATGGACTTGACAAGTCAGATATCGTGTCCTTAATACTCCGTGCTTATTGATGCTATTTTTGGCAGGCCGCTTTCCGCATCATGGATGACTACGAACCGTTCAAACAACATGTCAATGGGCTTCCACTAATAATACGTCATCCCCCACATGTCACCCATCACGCAGCGCAAGCACGTGCAAGTCAACAACGCTGTACATAGTTCTGTGTATATACAATACCTCCTGATGGCAAAGGAAAAAAAAAAGAAACAAGAAGAATGAAATCAAACAATAACAATAATTCCAACGCCCGTTGCCTTACCCAACAGAATAGAGAAAAAAGAAAGGGAAAAAAAGTACATGTCCATGTCTGCCAGTCCCTGCTCTCCTGCCCTCGGCTCGCTTCCTCCTCCTTTCTTACTCTTCCTTTTCTTTCCAACAATACACAGAGATTAAATAACCTGTTTTTCCTTTCCAATATTGATAAAAGAAGAAAAAAACCATAGTAGATGTATGTAGACTTCTCGCAGTGTCCATTCCCAAAGGTCGGCCTGCAACGAGCAATGATGCACCAATATGTATACGTATCCCAGTACGTAATCCAATAGACAGAAGAGACAGCAGTAAAAGAAAAAAAAATGTACCAGGGTGTCCCGAAATGAATCTCGCAATGTTTCGAAGAAAAAGAAGGCAAGTCGCCGCTTTCGTGAGATGGCATACCGTTTCGCGTCACGTCGTGTGAGTCCGCTCACGCATTCTCTGGTAGGACATGTCTCAAAACACCTCAGAGTCACCCCATTCACTCCCCGACACGATTCGATTGCCGTCCTCATCAATCATCACCGGCCCCGTGTATCCCTTCGGCGGCGGTATCCCCCTCAACCTCTTCGGCTGCTGTTGATGATGACTCTGCAGCTGGCTTCCCGGCTCTTGCCGCTTACACCGTGCCGCGCGCAGCTTGGCGTAGTAGGCGTCTGACGCATCGGGTTCCGGCTCGCTGTTATCGTCGTACGTCTCCCAATTCTCAGACCCTGAAACCGCCGTCGACGATGACGTGGTCGAAATCTGCCGCGCGGCCGCTACACCACCGAGATCGCCGTAGTACTGCCGCCCGGGCCTAACAGTCGCGTACCGGTCTTCTTCGTAATCGTAGCCGTCCTCCTGCGAGTCGTCCCGTGTCCTCGCCTGCGGCCTGTCGTCGTATACATCCTCTGGCTCAATTGCGCGAACAATGCCCGTGCCCAGACCTGCGCCCTTGTAAGGGTTCAACGGCGTCTGCAGCTCCGGTACTGACTTGAGGTCACGCATTTTAGGAGGCGGTGCCCTCATCGGCGCGCCATTGCGCAACGTTTCCCCGCGAGACTCGGGTCGTGGTCTCTCCGGCGAGTTGTTGCCGTTCTTCAAATTAGAAAGCGGTGCCCGGGCAGGGATTCGCGACGGGCTTGTCCGGCCTGTACGCGTGGGACTCGCGGTTCTAGCCACCGCAGACTGCTGTACCGTTGTGGGCGCCTTCTTAGGTCCCGTGGCCGTCGGCGTCTTGGTCATTGTCCGAGGCGGCACCGACTTGGCAATGGTGCCCTTGTGGCCAGACTTGGGCATCTTGACAGCCGATGGTGGCGCGCCGGCTGGTGTCTTGGACCGCGTCGTCGGCGCCGCAGCCTTATTGGAGCCGCTGTCCTCGCACTCGTCCAGATATCTCTCGCCAAACACGAGGAACGGGCGGCCGTACTCGTCCTCCCACCGCTCCAGCATCTTTATAACTTCGGCAGCAACCTTGGGCAGCTCCTTGGCGATGCGCTTCCGCATCTTCTCCTCGCGCAGTAGCTTTCCGGGGTCGCGCTTCTCGCCCTTCTGCCCGCGCAGCATGAGACGCGAGGCGTCCTGGCTCGAGGCAGCGAGCTCATCGCGCTCCTTGATAAGGTTCTTGTGGCGGTCGACTAGGGCCAGCACGGGCGCGCGTTGTTCCCTGAGGGCCTCCAGTCTCGCAATCTCGCGTTCGTGCGCCTCAAGAAGGGCGTCGCTGTAAACATCAGAAAAGGCAGGCGTAAATTCGAGCATCTCATCCTCAGAAAAGTACAGGGCGTCCCACAGCGCTTGTAATTGGACGCGCGCGTCTTCCACGAAGAGGTGCAGGTTTTGGCGCTTCATCTCATTCAATCGAGCCAGCTCATCCTCGAACTCATTGATTTGGCGCAGGCCGCAGCCGCGGTTGGCGTTGCCAAACGCCTTGGTCTCGGCTTCGTCGATGCCCAACTTTGCCCACAGCGCTTCGACCGCCGCCTTGAGATCACGCAGCTTCTTCTCGCGACTCTTCTTCTCGTCGGTGAGCCGATCCTTCTTCGACTGTAGACGGCTGATGTCTTGGGCGTGGAGCCCCAGCTGCTCCGGCGCCTCACGGTAGTATTTGACAATGGCGCCTTCTTGCTGGGCTTGGGGCGTGCCGAGCTCGGCCCAGAGCTTAATGATGTTGTCGGCCAATGACTGGACCAGGGCGATGCGGCGCGTGTATTCGTCATAGACGCGGGTGAATTCGCGGTCTAGTCTATCAACATAGGATGGGGAAAGGTCAAAGTTGGTCGGGATGGATTGGTTTGGGCCGGTAGGGGGCAGTGCAATCTGGACAAAGGTAGGTTCAAGATGCGACGAGTATGATTCGAGTGCTTGTACAAGCTCTGGATGACATTAGCAACGCGATTCGTCTACAGCTGCATTTCAACGTACTTTTTACTTGCTCAAAGCGCTCTCTATGCAAGCGAGCAATCTGAATTTGCTTTTCTTTGAGGCCTTGCAGGCAGTGATTTAAGGGGTAGGATATTGACATGTCGTCCGTGTCGTAGTCTCGTCGGCCCTTTGAGTCGTCGAGTGAGGTTTCCATTTCGTGTATCTTGGCGATGATGGTCTTTGCTTCGTCAATCATTTCCTTCTTTTCGGTGTTAACGAGGCGAACTTGGTTGTTGAGAGCCTCGGAGAGTGCCGAGAAGAGCTATCACAGAGACGGTCAGCTTCAGAGTTCACGGCGGCCAGCGACGGCGCACAACAAAAACTGTGTGCCTTACCTCGGACTCGCGAGCCTGGCGCTCATGCGTAGGGACGCCAATCTCATCGAACAGGCTGTGTAGCTGGCCAATGCTGCTATTGACCTGCTGGGCCAAGTAGCTGGTGTCCATGGTGAGCTACGATGCGCCTGCGCGGCGGGCAAAACGAGACTGAGGCGCAGTGATGTCGCGAAACAAGAGAAGTAAAAATATCTCAGACCCGAGGAGTCGCCGGGAAGCGAGACCTTATCGCCCTCTAGGTTCGAAAGAATAGAAGAAAAACGTGGGTTTCTGTCGGTCGGTTTGTTTGGGCCGAAGCGACTGGAATGCTGCTGTTGTTTACAATGCTTGGATAAGGTGATGCAATTGTGGGTGCAGAGCAGGAGGGGCGGATTCCAGGTTGACAAGAATCGAAATGAGAAGAGAAAAAGGGAAGACAATCAAAGATGTCGTCAGAGCATCATATCATGTGCCGTGAGGGGGGTAGAAGAATTCAAAAGCCCGCGCGTTGATGCGTCATTCCAGGTCGGTCGTGATGGCGGAAATGCTGAGCGACGTTGCGTTCTGCTGCAGTGAGACCAAAAGGTTGGTTCGTTCGTTGAATGGAGGGACACAAAGGTCTAGGTAATAAGGTAGTGTGGTAATACCAGTACCCGGGGGAAGATGCAAAAAGTACACAAACCACCAAGAATCTGACCAAAGGTACAAGGAAAACACCATAATATCGCTTGAATTGTCCACTGTTTGGAGGCTTGGCAGCCGATCCCCTCCCGCGTTTTGCGTTGTCACGGCAACCACCACACATTGTACACAACACAACTTGAGACGCGCCACCAAGCGCAAGCCTCTCCAGCAAACCGCCCAACACGCTGGCAATGCCCCAACTCAATTGACCAAAGAGAACTAGTGGCAGTTTCGACTTGCTGAATCTCTCCACCGATTGGCCCTTGGCGAATAAATACTACATGTAGTGCAGCCTCTGCAAGGTCTTCATGTGCATGCATTGGCATCCGCATGGCGCTTGTACGACCTCGCAGAGGCTGCATCTGCCGTTGTTTTTTTCCATCATTGTCGAAGACCTCTCAAAACCCTCCAATCACACCCGTCCGCCTCCCGACAACTACTGTGCGGAGTAGTTTGTAGTTAATTTGTCAGGACAGCCGCTGCCATCCTGACTCCTGCAGCCCCAGCCTAACAGCTTGACAACGTGTTCCGACATTATCGGAAATTGCCGTCCTCAAATGTTTGCGTTAAGTTAGTTGGACTTTCAGTTGTTCATTTTCCATGTTGAAAATTCGGCCGATGCCTTAGTTTGCAAATAAGTGACGAGGCCGCGCTACAGTCCAGTCATTCGCAGCGAGATGCAGGGTAGCATTCTCCTCCTGCAATGCGGCAATGTATCAAGAACGCCAGCTACCCAATCTTGACAGCGGCTTCCAAGCACTGACTATCTTGACATTCGCCATCTTTGCTTGCTTTAGAGGATTTTGCCAAATTTGAACCCTGTATACCTATGCTCTTCTTTGAATAGATGAACAAATCTCGCACGCCAGTCATCAGTTCCTCATCTCCAGGTGCAATGGGAAAGCGAATTTTTGCGTCATCCTCTTTCCACATCTCCATTGTTCGAGGGGATTCCGAGTCTGCCAATGCCTTCCTACAACCGTACTTAATTAGCTAGGTTCATCGCAAAAGTCTCCTGGGCTACTTGCATTGAATTATTCAAGACACCGTAGCCCGTCTCGATGATGATTGCGGGACGTGCAAGGTCGGCGATGATCTGCTTGAGCGGCGCACCGATAAACGCCGAAAAGATCAAGCTCCCATCGTCAATTTCCGCAAAGCCTCCGGCGCTGAACTCTCCGACTATCGAACAATCGTTGCTTGACAGCATTGACACGGTCTCGTCGGTGTAGCGGGGGTCCTGGGCGAAGAGTTGAACTTCGTAGCCGGCCAGATCGCTGCATATCTCTCTCAATGTCAAGGAAATGCAGTGCTGAAGCATCGCTTTGCTCACAAAGCTCCTTTCAAGCTCTGCAGGCTCCATGCCGGACTCTCTTCTCATCCACTCTGGTGGGTTGGCGCAAAAGTCCCCCAGCCCGAAGCAGAGGATTTTACGGACAGCCTTGACCGAACTCAGCTGACGCAGCTGCGACGTCAGCAGCTGGCGACTATCGCTCTCTGCCCAGGCGCGCCGGTTCTCTTCAAAGAGGGAGTCTAAGTTTGGTAGACTGCTGCAAAGGTGGCCGGCGCTGGTGTTGAACCATTCTGGGACCATGGTGCAGTACCATGTTTCCGCTGGCTCGACGGGTTGGTCCTTGACCAGGCGCCAGTAATCTCGAAAGTCGACCTGGGGCTTCCTGGAGGCGAGTATTAATTGAAGTATGCACGCGTCTTGCGCACATAATTCCTCACCAGATTGGCGATGTCACATTGAACATGGGGTTCTCTATATGGACAAATGTTCCGTCGATTGAGCGAATGCTGAATACTTGACGCGATTTCAAATCTTCGAGTTGCTGTTCAACATCTTTCAGACCTTGTTTCGTCCATAGCTTCACCCCGCTGTCATAGAGATCTGCGGCTGCCTGGCTGCTTCTTCGCCATGCGGTGCAATCGTGCGGAAGGATTTTCGTTGGGCTGTTCATCGTGCCGGCTGCGGATGCACTGTTATGTGCAGAACTGCAGTGAGGTATGAAACTCTGAAGATTTCGGAAAAATCATTCTAGTTACATTTGTTGCACCACTGGAGCCGGAGTAATAATTGGCTGTCAAACGCTTTGCATGCATGAAGTTGTAGAACCTCGCAAGGTATTGTGCTTTGCAAGCAGGGCCAAGTCTATTTTTGAGTAGGACGTAGGTACATCGGTTTTATACGCCACTGAGCTCTTACAGTCGCACCAATGAGCAGTTTCCCACCGAGATGTGCTACTGAATCTGGGCATACGCATCCAGCGCATCATGTAGGCGCCCAAACACACCACCATGCCACCCCCTCAGCCTCTCCCACTCCTCCCGCGACAATGTGACGCAGTACATCCTCAACCAGGCGCCGACGATAAAGTCCGCGTAGCTGACCTGCTTCCCCAACACAAACGGGCTCCCCCCCACTCCTTCGAACAGCCCAGCCAGCCCTCCCAGCGCCGCCTCGAAACCCTCCAGCGTCGCCCGCCGCGCCTCGCCCTCCAACTTAAAGTCCTCCCCGCCGGGCTCCGCGCCCGCCCGCCGCGCAAACTCCGCCTTGACCTTGTCCGCCGTCGCCGGGTCCAGCGGCATCCCTCCCGCCGCGAGCGCCGCAAACGTCGTGAACAGCGTGTCCACCGCAAGGTTGAACCGCCCGAAGCGCGGGTGCCGCCCGTCCCGCGGCAGCGTCAGCAGCGTCGGGAAGTCCACCGTCGGCGCGAACGCGAACCCGTCCAGCGCCGGCAGCTCCGGAAACAAGCTCCCGCCACCGGCGCCGGGATACGTCTCCTCCAAGTACGCGGCGATGTCGAAGGAGTCGCCGAGGACGGCGCCGGTGGAAGGGTCCCGCACGATCGGTAGGGTGTAGAAGTCGCCGCCGTCAGCGAACTTGCGGCACGCTGACGCGCCGAGGGACCGCCGCACGCGGCCAATGTCCAACATGCCGACCCAGGTCGTCGAGTACGGCAGACGCTTGAAGTTGAGCGCGAACCGGGCTTTCCACGGGTTCGGCGCGCAGCACGACTTCTCCACCGGGGGCCGCTGCGCAATGTCGTAGAGCGTGATCCGCTGCGAGGTGCTCTCGGTCGCCGACATGATGAAGATGGGAGTTTTTGTGTAATTGGGAGTTCGTCAATGATTGATGGTCCCTTTTACAATAAGTTTAGATATAACAAAGCCTGAGTGAGAAAGAGTGAGGGGCCATGAGTCATCACTGCATTGCCCTAACAAGGCAAGGTCTACACGGTCAACGATGTCATGATGTAACGTAAGTGTAGTATCCAAATCTCGTTGGAATCTGAGGCTTTGGGCAATTATCCAATCTCCTCATCTCTAATTCACCCGTGCCATTCCTTATTACTTCCCAGATAAATGCACGTTACTGTCGTGGCGCAGTAGCCAACGCAGACACTGACACGGTTCCTAACTGTAGATTTCCGATATATTTTTGGATTCTTCTTTTCTGATCATTACATAACAAAGAGAAGAAAGAAAAGAAAAAACAGCACAGGTAGAACAACGTGTCAACGAAGAAGAAGGCCATCTCGGCCTCTTCTTCCGCCACCAAAATCGTGCTGTCAACTGGTCCGCCACCCCATGCGTAACAGACATGAAAACAAAAGTCATGACCATGGTTTTTCTCCCCCGTATAAGAAAGAAACCGCACAAAAAGACGCCTAAGCCTGCATGAGAGATGCTTTCTTTCCTTTATTTTCATATCCTTTTTAAACACATATGCAACGTGAGTGATTCAATCTCGCCCCGTCTACACCTCATCCGCCGCTTAGCCGCGGACAGCAGCTCCCAGAGCGCCACCGGTAAACTGCGTACCACCAGCCTGGCGCTGGGTGTTGCCGCCGATGCGAGCACCACCGCGGCCGCCACGGCCGCCGCCTCTTTGACCGCCACGACCACGGCCGCCCTGGCGCTCAAAGGCGTTGGACGTACCCTGTGTGCGGTGCTCGAGCGTGCGCTCGTTGGTCTCAATGAGACCGCTCGCCTTGTCGGAGAGGGTCAGGGCCAGACTCTGCAGGCGGCTGAGCTCAACGCCCTTGCGGAAGATGACGGTCGAGGTGACCTGGTCAAGCGAAGCGGCCAGCTCTTCATGCGCAATCATCTTACTGACAACGGCGGTGACCTTGGCGTCGTCGAGCTCAAACATTTGCGATAGCGTCTCGGTGGCGAGTGTGTCGTAAAAGGGAGCATATGTGAAAAGGTAGGTGCGCAGACCCTCCTCTTGGATCTGCTTAGACAGCATGGTCTTAATGTCCTCAGCATCGGGCATCAGGTCCCAGATCTTGATGCTGTGAATGAAGGTGATAGCCTTCTTCCACTCGCCAGCGGCAAGGGCCTTGGACGCCTGCATGACGTGGTCGCGAGTGTTCTCCGGAGGACCAGTGAAGATTTGACGCTCGTGGTACTCGAGCATGCGGCGGTAGGTTTTGCTGATGATGCGCTTCTTCAGGTCAGGAGAAGAACCAGTCTGGGCAAGCAGGGGAATCTCCAGAAGCATGCTGCAGGTGAGGTAGACGCACTCGAGCAGTTCCAGGTTGATGTGCATGTGGAAAGGCAGCTGGCGCTGCTTCTCTAGGCGCTCCTGCTCGGGAGAGACCTGGCTGTATCGCTGAATCATAACACCCTGCGCAAGCAATTCCTTCTGTCTGCCGCTGCCACAGATCTCCTGGAGCGTGTTCTGGGCATCGTAGACAAGGCCCTTGCGGAACGCGCAGAGGCCGACCTGCACGAGTGTGCGGTTGTAAAGGATCTGGCTGAGAACATCAAAGCTTGGGATGTTCTCTTGGAGATGCGACATGAGCATCATGTCGCGAGCCTTGTAGTACTCGTTGTGTAGAGCAAGGAAGTAGACCTGGCACAGCATGGCACGAGCACGGATAATGCCGTCGGCGTTGCTGAAGAGGTAGTTGCAAAGCACATTGACCAGGTTGCTAGCATCCTGGGACTGGCTGCGCGAAGTGATGACCGACTCGACGTTGGAGCCGGCGGCCGCCCAGCAGTTCTCCTCAAAGGTCTTGATGACGGCAGAGGGCTTGAAGTAGACGTGCTCTAGTCTGCGCATGACAATGCGGTTTACACTATCCTGGGGAGTTTCGAGGGCAGTATCCTTGCGGAGGTATTCGTAATAGAGCATGCCGCGGAAGATGATGTTGTAGAGGGAGCTCTCGTCCTGGAGGCGCTCAATGTATTCGGGGGTGTGAGGGTCGATGCTCTGGAGAGAGCGGGTAAGCTCGTCATCCAATCTCTCGACATATGAGACAATGCTGCCAGGGACCTTGATGTACTTGTCACCGGCGGCCAGCGCAGGAGGCTTCTCGTCGTCATCCCACTCCTCGGCGTGCTCAACCACAATGTATTCCTTCTCCTTGCTCAGAAGCTCGAGAAGGGAAGAGAGCTCCTTCTCGGCGGCCTTCCAGTGCTCGAGGGGCATGGCAGTAGCAGTGCCAGAACCAAGATCGAAGCGGGCAGAGACGAGGGCCAGGAGAGTGCGGATCTTCTGGTAAGGGGTGTTGGCGATCTCCAGAAGCTTCTCCATGACGGTAATCTGCTCAGCCTTGTCGGTGTTCTTCTTACCGCGAGACTCCATGATGCCGCGGAGGTGCTTGAAGATGCTCTCGGGGGTGTACTGGAGAGCGCGGCCGCCCTTGCCGACGGTGGCGAAGCCCTCGTCGTCAATCTCCTGAGGAGCAGCCTCGTCAGCGAAGGTAGCCTTGACCTTCTTGGGGACCTTGATGGCCTCGACCTCCTCGGCCTCGGACTCCATGAAGGTGTCCTTGTCCTCGCGGTACAAGTCGATCTGGGTCTGATATTCCTTGTTGGTCTTCTTGATCTTTTGCTTGACGGCGTTGAGAGCACGGGCTTGTGTAGCGTTCATCTTCTTGGGCGTGACCTTTTGCTTGGCAAGAGATTCGTTCATGAAGTCCTCGAGCTCGGCAAGGATGCGGATATAAAGCTTGGGGGTCTTGCTGGCGGCGGGCAACTTGGAGATTTGGCGGGTGAGCTTGTCGAACTCTGCCGAGATTAGTTAGCACAACTATATCCCTCTTCTTGACGCTCTGCGCTACGGAAGTAAAATCGGGAAAGAAGCCTCACCATTTGAAATGAGTGTCCAGTCGCCATTCTTCTCGCCGTTCTCGATCTGCTTGATAGAGCCCTCGAGTTCGTCGGTGAACTTCGTCTTTGCACTGCGGACCTTGGCGCGAGCCTCATCGTCGCTGTCGTCGCTGTCCGAGTCGGCATCCTTCAAGAATCGGTTTTTTCCTTGAGCCTCGTCATCGCTGCTGCTCTCCTCGTCGCTGTCCGTGGGGAAGTCCGAGTCGTCCTCCTGGTCCGAGCCGTCCTCCTGGAAGTCTTGCTGCTCGTTATCCGAGTAGAGCTCCTCCTCGTCGCTGGAGCTGTCGCTGGAGCTATCGTCGCCTCCACGGCGGAAGAATCGAGACATGATGGGCGAGATGGGCTGGCAGGTTCGATAGAAATGTCAAGCCTCGGCGGAAGTCTCGAGTTGATCACGGCTTTGTTCGACTCGCCCTGACGCGCGGGGTGAAAATTGATGATTTTTGGTGGGCAGGTGGGGCACGCACTTTGGGGCTTAGCGACAGGCTCAGCGGCCTGGCCTGGCAGCAGGAGTCTTGGGAGGAAGAGTCACACACAAACTTGTCCTGTGTCGACCCTGATTACCTCAGCCACCCTCAAGCTGATTTTTTCTGCCTCGTCACGACGGCGGCTGTTGCATATACATTGCCCATTACATGCATGAGATGCCTCGGTATTTGAAAGAAATTTGAGAAATACAACTCTCTCTGCGAAAAGTTCCAGAGAAATATTAGTTTTTGGTACAAAATCTTTTTTAATCTGCTCTGTACGGCAGCTTTTTTCTCGTGTCATTTGACACCAAAATACAGCACGCAGTGGCCGTTCCTTAGTGGCTTGAGCGCTACAAGAACCGCTATCAAGCCACCACACTGGAGCCACAAACCGCCCAGCCAATGCTAGCCTCGCTATATCGGCTTTGCCCAAATATCTGTATTAATAACCCTCGCCCTCCTTGACAACACGGCTTGCCACCTCCCCGCAACACAACGACAATGGTACCTTTACGATGTGCTCATAGCTCCTGCTCTGCGCGGGTTTTCGTCCAGCTCGCAAAGCGGCGCTATACCACCGCCGCTGCGACTGGCTGCCTCGAATTCCTCGCGCCCCGAACAGCCGCAGCCATGGCCTCGCCACCACCTCGGATGACGCGCAGCACACCTCGGCCGCTCGCAAGACGAAGCGCGGCGTCGCCGCCGACATTAGCAAGACGACCTTTCTCCTCCTCAGCGCCTCGGAGCGCGACGGTCTGCGTGCAGAACCCGCTCAAGGATGACGACGGCAACGACATGAAGCTGGAGATAACCACCCGGGCCGCAAAGGTACGTCAGCTAGGCAAGGCAGCGCTGCTGAGCATTGGGGAGTCGTCAGCGCCAGCATCTGTGTATAGGTAGAAAAGAATACTGACATGAGAGTCTGCAGCGCCTTTCGGAAATCATGACCAAGGACGCGAACCCAAACCTCGCCCTGCGCATCCAGGTCGAGAGCGGCGGCTGCCACGGCTTCCAGTACCTGATGAGCCTCGTCACGATACCCCCGCCGGAGGCTGCCGATTCTGCCGCCGCTGTCGCCGAGGACGATTCCATCTTCCAATACGTCGGCGAGGACCCGACCGTCGGTGACAAGTACGACTGTGCCCGCATCATACTCGACGAGCCCTCGCTCGACCTGCTCAAGGGCAGCAAGGTGGACTTCACAATGGAGCTTATCGGCTCACAGTTCAAGATTGTGGACAACCCGCTGGCCACGAGCAGCTGCGGCTGTGGGACGAGCTTTGACATAAAGATGTAAGGAAGGTCTCCAGGCGGGAGGGCACAGGATGGACAACCGCCGCTCAGTATAAATGTAACTCATAATGATAACCTCTGCACACACACCATAATCATTACAACAAAACGAAATAGCAGGCCTTTGCCTCAAAGAATGAAAGCAACATAAGTCTAGCTTAATAGCGTGCACGTATTAGGATGATGTTGGTACAAGACATTCACGGGTATCAAGATACGTCACGAAGTAATTCACAAGGTGCAGGGAAGCGGGTGTGCCATTCATAAGGGGAAATTTATTCCTCAAAACAAAAGCCCAAGTCGTGCTAGCAAACGCCGAACCATCCATGCCATGAAAGTAGGCCTAAAAAGTCACTACCATTTTTGTACCGCCCAAGTTCCTTCAATACATTTCTTTTTTAGTCTGGCAAACTGCCAGCTTAGTTCATCTGGCGGATGAGGCCGTTGATGGCGTCCTCACGGTTGCCAAGGTCACCGCCCTCAATGTAGTGCTTGAACTTGCGGGCGCGGAAGCCGCCAGTGGGGTTGGACAGCTTGAAGGGCCACAGGAAGTTGGCAACCTGCTTGAAGTTGGGGCCGACCGAGTAGATCTCGTGGACGAGATCCTCGATGCAGACAATGCCGTACTTGCCGAGGTTCTCCTCGATGATGGCGTTGTCGGTCAAAGCGATGCGCTGCTTGTTGATCTTGCCGTATCCGCGCTTGTAGATGAGCTCCTTGATGGACTTGAGGTTGGGGTAGCCGTAGGCGATCCAGGGCTCGACAATCTTGAGCATCTCAGTGGTGGCCTTGGTGACGCGGATGAAGACGCCGTTGTTGATCTGGAGCAGACGGAGGAGCTGGAGGATCTTGCGGGGCTTGGGGGCAATCTTGTTGATACCCTTGATGCGCACGACGAAGATCAGCTTGGCCTCGGCGGGGACGTAGGCAGAGTCGTCCTTCTTGGCGGCGCGGTGAAGACGGATCTTCTCGCGCTCGGCATCGCGGTACTCCTTGACGTACTTCTCAGCACGCTTGAAGATGACGCCCCGCTTCTCCTTGTTGGACTGTAGGGATGCAATGTTAGCATGCCAGCTCGATCGGGGCGTTGGCAGAAGCAAATGGGTAGGCCAGGCGATTGTATCAGACCCGAAAGAAGGTTAACTATCAACAGCATCGACAGATGTCTAGTTGACAAGATATGTTGTGCATCACATAGAGTGCCGCAATTGTGAAGAGGGGAACGGAGAAATGTCACTTACGGCCTTTCTCTTCTCAAGGGCGGAGGTGCGCTCAGCGCGAGCCTTCTCCTGGCTCTTGCGCTTCTTGAGGAGGGTCTCAGGGACCAGGACGTGGTCGTTGGTAGGAACGGTACTGTGAGCAGGTGAGATTAGTACGTAGTCCAGCACACCCCGTGCGAGGGCGTGGAACAGAGAGCGCCGGTGCGAGAACTGTAGCTTGAGTGCGACATTCTGACTTTGGCTGACTCGAAACTGAATTTGATCGGTGAAATGACAAGTTCAGAGGCAGAGTGCCTTGACAATGTGCTCGATATTCATCCGACAAGACCTCAGACATACGTCCGAGAGGAAGACACTGCGACAGAACAAATGGTATCTCGATTCAGAAGGCGCTTTTTAGCAGTCCTTCCTTCAAGCCCATGCTCTAATCGGCAGCAATGAATTTAAGAGGGAAGATGCTTGATCAAACAAGTCTCCTTCTCCACCAACATCCCAGGCAGCATCTCTCAGATCCGCAAGCCATGATTTCAGGCCTGAAGAAACGAGGGGAATGCGCCACGGGAAAGAAACAATCGAGCTGGCAAAAGCCTCAATCGAGAAGAATGCGATCCATCCCCGTAAGTTCAGGAGAGTCATTCGTTGCTCGAATTGAGCTGGTTTGCCCAGCGAAGAGGACCACGACAAAATCTGCAATTCATTCGAACGGAAACCGGGTCGACGGAAACATTGAAGTTTCTCTCTCATCCATTCATCGCTTCGCACAGGTTCAACACAAGGGGATTAACATACGTGGCACCCATTTCGACGGTTGGCTGTGATGGTCGGTTAGTGAAGAGGAAGAAGAAGAGCTGTGGATTGGAGGTTCGGGGGTTCTTTTCTTCACTGGGGAGGGTACCGCACACACAAAAAATCTCCACCTTTTTTTCTTTCACACCGCAAAAAACTTTTGGTGGAGACTCGCAAACACAGAGTCCAAAACGAGGGAACGCGTTTTTTTCTCGCCTAGGGTCAGGGCTAAGCTGTCCACACAATTCAGTTCTGCCACACCCCACCGCTTGCCGCCGCTGGGGCTTGTCGCGCCGCCGCCAGACCACCAAAGTGTTGCCCGCTGCTTTTGGTGCTCGGTTCCTCGATTTTGGCGATTCCCTCATTCTCAACCCACCAGTCTCGACAGCAGAACAACCAGTCAAAATGGCCCCCAAGAAGACCACCCGCGCTCCCCAGGAGAACATCTCCCTCGGCCCTTCCGTCCGCGATGGTACGAACCGCCCTGCTCCGAAATTGATTCACCATTCGTCCGTCATGTCGTTGGCAATAAACTAACATGTTTTTTTTCCTTGCACAGGCGAGCTCGTCTTTGGCGTTGCCCGCATCTTCGCCTCCTTCAACGATACTTTCGTGCACATCACTGATCTCAGGTTCGTCCTCAACAATCGCGCCGCAGACAACAGAGGAACGCAATGCAACTCGGAGAACTAACGTTTGGCGGGGTTACAGTGGTCGCGAAACCATCACCCGTGTCACCGGTGGCATGAAGGTCAAGGCCGACCGTGATGAGTCCTCCCCCTACGCCGCCATGTTGGCCGCCCAGGACGTCGCCGCCCGCTGCAAGGAGCTCGGCATCAACGCCCTGCACATCAAGATCCGCGCCACCGGCGGTAACGCCACCAAGACCCCCGGCCCCGGTGCCCAGTCCGCCCTCCGCGCCCTCGCCCGTGCCGGCATGAAGATTGGCCGCATCGAGGACGTCACCCCTACCCCCTCCGACTCTACCCGCAGAAAGGGTGGTCGCCGTGGTCGTCGTCTCTAGATGCGCACAAACCCCCTCCCCAAGTTGTATGCTCCGGAACGAAGAGGACGAAATCACGACACAAAAGGTTTTTTCTGTTTCCCTTTCTTTCAAAAGCACAAAAGACTTGGCCTTTCGGCTTGGGATTTTGGCGCAGGAGTCTCTTGGTCTAACTGGTTTCCATCTGTGGCGTTGAGAAAACGAGGAGAACGGCATGTATCGCCTGGTCTCCAACCTACCTGGTTGCTCCGCCTGTCTTGTCTGGGACGGGCGGTGCTTCCGTAGATAGTTACAAATTTCGCCCGAAGAAGGCCGATGACAAAGTTACTTCTGCTATAAATCTGTGCCCCGTGAATGTGAAGTCCCAAGATACTCGTCGTAAAGTGTGGATGTTGAGGGAAAGATATGATATACATTATTAAGCAAGTTCTATGGTGTAAATGCCGAATGCGCTAAGCTAGAAACTCCAAATCCTAGATGTGCTTCCCGACCCTAGGTAGTCCAAATGCTATAAAATCTTATTACTTGAACTGAGGCTTCAGCGACCACATGCCTCTACCAGCACCACCAGTCTTGCTCAGCATGGCGATCGTGTCAAGCGCCGTCTTAAACTCATCGCTCTGCTTCTTCCCTGGGCAGAACTGGTTGAAGTGATCCACGAGCATCTTGCTCGGCACCTTTCCATTGTGTCGGTTGATGAATTGTTTAATCATCAGCATGAAGTCCTTTGCCTTGAGGTTCTTGTCGGGGGTGCCGGCACGCGAGCTGCCGCTCCCAGTCCCGCTGTCGAGGCCCTGGCGATCAGCTAGGTTGCTGAGGATCCCGGCCGAGCTGGGACCCGCGCGGCGACGGCTCCCTCCGGGTCGGCCGCCCTGGCCAACTTCACCTGTCCACGTTACTGTGCCGATGGGAATGCTGCGGGCTTCCTGGCCAGCTCGCCGCAGATGTGCAGCGGCCTGCTTAGCTACTTGGTTTGCCTCGTGCCGGAGAATTGCAATGTCGGCCTTTGCCTTGGAAGGGCCGTTGACAATCTGCTCGTGATCGTAGGCGCTGTTGACAGAGCGAGCAAAAATGCCGTCGAGCATACGGCGCTCATCTTGTGCGGCCTTGTCTTCTTTGAATTCTTCCATTGCTGCCACCAAATCCATCTGCTTCAACTCTTGCTGCTCACGATCAGGGGCGACAGTTTTACCAGACGCGTCACTTTCACCATTTGCGAGGTCAACCTCTGCTCCCCTGAAGACCTCACTTCGCTGAGCAGCCGCATCTCGGCCTTGGTTGTACGTGAAAAGATCATACAAGTCAGACAGGTCATACGAGCTGCGTTGTTTTGGATCTTTCAGTACTTTGTTCGTCATAAACTGCTTGAAGATTTGTCGGTGATAAATCTTTTCTTCGATTGTTCCCTCCGTCATGAGTCTGTAAATTTTGACCGGTTTGTTTTGTCCGAGTCGCCAGGCTCGTTCTCGTGCCTGTAAATCCGTTGACGGATTCCAGTCTGGATCGAATATGATGATGCGATCAGCACCTGTAAGATTGGTTCCCAAACCACCCGTGCGCGTAGTCATAAGAAATACGTGCACATCCGGGTCGTTGTTGAATCGATCAATCATTGGTTGGCGCTGGTCAACCGGCGTCTCTCCGTCCATGCGCAGATACGATATGCTGCAGTCCTTCATACATTTCTCAATGATGTTCAACATCAGTTTTCCTTGAGAAAATAGCAGCGTCTTGTGGCCGTTGGGAATCATGACGTTTTGAAGCAGGTCTTTGGTGAGCTGCAGCTTTGTCGACAGCCTTGGGCTGCCATAGTCGTAGCCAGCCTTTTTACTAAGCCTTTTGTCCAGCAAGTCGGGATGGTTGCAGATTTTTCTTAAAATATCAATTCCGTAGAGTGACTGCCGTCGCCGACTAAGAATGGCAGACACCTCATCAGAGTTAAGGAAAGTCTCATACGCCTTGCGTTGGCCATCGGTGAGCTTGCAAAACAGAACTTGCTCCGTCTTTTCTGGAAGGTCTGCGGCAACGTCGACCTTGAGTCGCTGTAAAAGGTATTCGCTGATTGTTTCCTTCAGCGCTTCAGCACACTTCTCCGCAGTCATGACTTGGAGATTTGAAGCATTGGCATATCCTCCCTGACGGATTGGGATCTCGAATTGGGCGCGAAAGTTGACGAGAGTTCCCAGCCGCATGGGATAGATAAAGTCGAAGAGCGACCAAAGTTCGGTCAAGTTGTTTTGGACGGGAGTTCCGGAGAGAATGACACGATTTGGGGTGCTTAATTCCTTACAAGTAACTGTAATTTCGGCATTTGGGTTTCGAATCTTGTGGCCCTCATCCAAGACGGCATACTCCCACTCAACCCGAAGCAGTTCCTCAGCATACGTCTGAAGACCTGTGTATGTGGTGACAAGTACATGGCCCTTGCTGACAACGCCACGAATGATGCGTCGTGCTGCATTTGAAGACTTGCTAGCCATGGGGCGAAAGTGATCCAAGTCATAGTCGTCTTCAGCAGCGGGGTTCAGCATGCCACTGCCCGAGGAATGCAGAATAGAAACACGCAGCGGGGGCCACCATCGGTGAAATTCACTGACCCATTGTCGGAGAAGCGTCGCGGGAGCAACGACAATGACAGGGCGCTTTAGCCTCCTGCTGCTGTGTAGGGAAGCCACAAATGCAATCAGCTGGACAGTTTTGCCCAGGCCCATTTCGTCGCCAACAATGCCGCCCACGCGCTGCTTGTATAGCTCAGCTAGCCACTGCACGCCAGTCTTTTGGTAGCCAAATAATGAGGGGTGGATATCTCCAGGCAACTTTAGGCCATCGTCTATGCTCCAGTCTGGGTGATCGGGTGATGGTTTTGTCCATTCATCCTCATCGGGGTCGCTTTCGGCTCCGGCATCTGCGGACTCTTGGGCCTGTCTCCTTGCACGGCGGGCGCGGCTTCGTCGCGTTACCCAATCGTTCAGCCGGCGCTTGTACAGCTTCTCGTCGCCATCGTCGATCTTTGTTAAATCAATCTGCTCCTGTGCCTTGACGGCAGCCTTGGCTTTATTCTTTCGACGCTCCTCTCGAATTAAATCTTCTTCATTCCCTTGCCTCCAGACTGTCGAGTCTGCAGACTCGGAGGCGTCCGAGGCTGCCGGCTCGTAATCTTCTGAAGGACTCGGTGCCTTTTCACGCCGTTGCTTCTTACGGGGTCGCAGCGAAAACTCAGATTCGACGGCGCTGCTGGTTGCCGCCGGAGTGCTGCTTGTCGTCGTGGAAGCCTCATCTTCGAAGCCGGGCCGACGTAACAGCTGATGCGATGCAGGCTCTTCGTCAGGGGTGCCGAGTTGCTCTGCTGCCGCCTCTTCTTCGGCCTCGAGAATTGCATCTGCGAGTTGACCTTGCACACCAGAAGGCCTGGGCCCTCCGACGCGCGCAAATGGGGTGATTTTGCCAGTTCGAATGAGGAAGTCGCGGTGGCTCTCCCCCGGTAACCTGGCAGACTTGGCGGTGCTTGGAACTTCAAGAGGATCTTGCTCGTGACGCTTCTTCATGCGCGACTGGAAGTCGAAAATATCATTATTGAGGTGAAGGATTTGCTGTTCAACCTTGGCGATCTCCTTGCGGATGTTGCTGGCTTGATAGGGGTTGGTGACCGCTTTTTCGAGGCGCTTCTTTTCCTTGTCCAGCTGCAGCTTGAGTCGGTGGCGCGAGGCCTCAAGCTTTTCGATCCGGGCCTTGTCCTTTTTGTCTTCCTGCTCCATGATGGCTGCATTCGCTTGGAGCGTAATGTCACGCTCCAGATCATCCTGATCGCGAACGGTACCGGTCAGGTTCTTGAGGGCGTCCTCCTCGGTCATGCCGGCAAGGCTGGTTTGCTCGATGACGGCTTCGCAAGCCTCGCCACGGGCAGCAGCAACCATCTGCTCGACTAGGTCACTTCGGCGTTGGGCATGTTCAGCCGTTTCGTTTCCCTCATGGTCCATGATGGGCAGGGGATTGTGTGATGACTGCGCGCCGTGGCGGCAGGTACGTCAGGGTTGGGCGCAAGGAATCGAGTAACGCTGCTGGCCGTTGAGCCCAGGGACTCTTCTCTATTCAAGCAGAATACTGGAAAGTCGATGATGAACCTTGATACATGGTCAAGCGCGATTTCGAACTCTTTCGAAGATGCCTAAAGTGGCAAACAGCCACCGTGAATCAGTACTGGAGCTGGTGGGTAGCACAGCGAGGTTGCACAGTGATCAGAAACACAGTCTTAGTCCTTTCGCGGATTTGTATTAGCACAAAGCACCTCGATAATAGAATGAACAGTCATCAGTCGCTGGCTCTGAGAAAATCAAGATGGGATAGTAGCGGCAAACGTCATTGACAAGGCCAAAAGAAATCGTGAATCTTTTTAACTCTGGCAGCCTAGCCTAGTGCAGCTTACATAGAGGGCAAACGGCGCTAAAAAGTCAGCCAGTTAGTGCCTTCTCCACCACCAGCCGTGGTTTCTGAGACGGCCTTAACGTACCTGTTTTAGCCGCCATACAAAGAACGCCTTTTACAAGCCAAAAGTTCATTATAGAGACGCTCTCTAATACATCATATAGGAATTATATAAGTAGAATGTGTTTGGAGAGTTGTTCTCTGATCAAAGACGCTTTGACTATATTACTTTTAAACGTAACGTTAGAGCCATGCCAAAAAAAACACCCCCCGTCCCACGTAGGCACAGCACGTGCACCCTGCCCAGCACCGATCGGAAGCAGCTGGCCAGGCATTCAGCTCGCCATGCAGCTTATTTTATATTAACGGCGGGTTTCAATATACACAATATACATGTCAGAATACGCCGATGGCTTCAAGTCTTATGCAAATCATATGCCCACCCGTTAATCAATATAAATTCATCTAAGCATGTCCCGTTTTGCGGCACCATAGTAAGCCACCTTAGACCGGCCTTGCTTCTTAGCAGACTGGGCTGAGTTGACCCGCTTCCAGGGCCGCAAGGGCCAGAGCCAATACCTTGCAGCTCGCATGTCACTATATCAACTTGACAATTACATACATCGAACCATCAGCCACTGATTACCAAGGGGCTCCGATACATCTCATTCATCTCTCGATATTGAAATGTGGGGGACAGCCTCGCGACCCTTGGCTTCCCGCTGCCATCGCCTCGCTTCCGCACACTCCCCTATCCCGGCCAGCAGCGGCATCGCAACAAGGAGACGAAGCATGGGCTCTCAGGCTGCTGCGCCGCCGCCATGGCTGTCCTCCTTGCTCGCAGCCAACAATCCCGCCCCGAAACTATACGCGTGGACACCGGCCACCCTGGGGCTCTCTCCCTCTACAACATCCTCATCTACGCGGCGGCCAGCTGGCCCCGACGACGCCTCTCGCCGTTTATACATCCTCGGCCTCGGGAATCTCGGCCGTCTGTATGCCCTGTACATTCGCTCGCGGGCCGACCCGCCGCCCATCACGCTCGTCGTGCACCGCAAGGAGCTCCTCACGCAGTGGCACGCGAGCGACGGCATCGAGATCACCACGCACGAGGGCCAGGTCCACACCTCCAAGGACTTTGACGTGGAGTGGTGGACGGAAGAAGCGCCGTCTGAGACAGCAGCAGCAGCCGCCGCCGCGGCGCCGATCCGCGAGGCCGCCGACGGCGGCAAAATCCACAACCTCCTCGTCACCACCAAGGCGCAGGCCGCGCTGCCCGAGGTCGACCGCATGCGCCGATACCTCGGCGCCCAGACCGCCGTGGCCTTTGCCCAGAACGGCGTGTCTCGGCTGTGGCCGCCTCACGGCGCCGCCTACATGGCCGTGCGCTTCCCCGCCGGCGACGCCTTCCACCCGCTCCTCTGCGTCACCAACCACGGACTGTACGCCACCGGCGCGCCCTTCTCCAGCGTCTTCGCCGCGCCCGCCGACGCCTACCTCGGCCCCGTGGCGCTGCCAGACGCGCCGCCGCCGCCGCCAAGCGCCGCGTACCTCACCGCCCAAATCACCGACACCCCGGTCCTCGCCGCCGCGGCCTTTAGCAGCCTCGACGTCTGGGCGCTGCAGCTCGAGAAGCTCGTCGTCAACACGTGCATCAACCCGCTGACCGCTGTCCTGCGCTGCAAGACCGGCGTGCTCTTCGCCGATCCGGGCGGGGTTCCCGCGCGCGTCATGGACCGCATGCTGGCCGCGACCAGCCGTGTCCTTCAGGGCCTCGTCGCCGATGCCAGCAGCGCGCCGATCCTCGCGACCGACACGCGCGGGCGCGTGCCCAAGGCGCTGCGCGCGGAGCTCGCCGCGCGCTTCGCGCAGCCCCGCCTGCGGGAGATGCTGCACCGCGCCGGCCGCCGCGTCGGCGCCAACAAGAGCTCCATGCTGCAGGACGTCGAGGCCGGCAAGCCCACTACCGAGGTGCGCGACTTCAATGGCTGGATCGTCGACGCGGCCGCGCACCTCGGCGATGGCGTCGACGTCGAGGTCCACCGCCAAGTCATTGACTTAGTCGAGCGCCGCATGGTCATGACCGAAGAGCAGCTCGCGGCGCACCTTTTGCCTTTGTAGGTATAGCCCATCATCCTTACATATACATCTGTAGATTAGTGGTATGTCCACAAACGGCTGGAGTAGTGAAATGCGACTTGCCCGCGCCTTCTCGTAACGCCCTCCGCCCAAGATGGGCCACTCGGGCGCAGGGGCCGAAACCCGATTTCAAAAAGAAGGGATGAAAGAGTTAAAGAAGCAATCCAAAACAAAACAAACGAGCACGAGCCCGTCTCGGCCGGCGCCGTCATTTGTCCGCGAAGGCAACGGCGACATCCATGACATTTTACACGTGGCATGCTACGTTTCATGATCAGGCACCGGAACCAAGAACCAGCACCCAGACCATGCGTTTGATATAGTTCAAAAGTTCAAGGCCCGAAAGGGAACCCTTCGCAAGTAAATGCAAGAGAGATGGACAAGCACTTTGTCGACACATTTCGGTTGTAGCCAAGATTGGCTTTGACATGTATCAAGCTAACGAAAATAGAGCAAAAACATTTCTTAAAAGCAAAAGAGTTAAAAAAAAATACTTTGACTTCATAACATCCCCCCTTGTCGTTTGCCTTCCCTTTTCGGTCTCTTTCTGTGCACAGTTGGGGGGAAATGCCACCACCCAAAAGGCCAATTCTGAAAAATCTGATAAAAACTTCCCCTCCGTGGATAATTTCCAAAACAGTAAAGCAGATGAAAACGCCGCTGCTGGGTATTTGTAAGAAAATAATACAGCCCATTTGTAATGAATATGGTTTTCTCTTTTCCTCCCCTCCATTTGTGCTTCGTCTGCCGTTTCAATCGAAACACGCTGCAGAACAAAACCTGCCAGGGCACGCCCCTCTCCGTCTATCCCAACACTCGGCTGAAACCTAAAAGGCCAGCAGGAGACGGGGTTGGACGAGATGAGATGAAAACCTTGGCAGCGCAAACCGTCGTATTCCCGTTTGCCGACCATTGTATGGTTCCGAAAAAAGAAAGCAACAGCTCGGCGCCTGAACTCATACCCACGTACCATGCACATGGTCGTTAACAAGGCGATAAAAGGAAAACGAGAACAGGCAACGCAGACGATACAGACAAGGCACAGAGCGCAAACCATGCAGACAACCCCATAGCACAGATGTAATATATAGAGCATCAAAATAAGAGAAAAAGGAGAGTCGAGAAGATAGAAAGAAAGCGAGGTAGGCGTGTCTGTCAGTGTTGCGAGGCGGTTCTTGTCTTCCAGTTATCGAGTTGCATTCCTAGCCCTTGGTCGCAAATTCTGTTATTGATCCTGCATTCCCGAGTGATGCTTCTCTGGGAATGGTAAGTGTCGGCTTTCACCAGGGTACATGACAATGCTGCTCTCGGAAGGGCCAGGCTCGGGTGACATGGGCGGCTGGTACTCCTCGTCCCCGATGCCAATTTGGGCCGCTCTCTCGCGACACGCTGCGGGCGTAAACCCCGTTCCGACTTTGTGAGCAATGATTCTCCATTTCTCGTTTTCGTAGTCTTGTAGCGCGTTGCGAAGCTTTTGGTCCTGTTTCCGATCCATTAGACACTTACACCAAGCGGTTGGAGACTACCGTAGCAAAGAACATACCATATCATCCGTCCAGAGAGTCGTTTTGGCCTTGAGCTTGGTGCAATACCGTACTTGTAGAGTTCCCGAGGAGCGGCCGGGGAAGAAGTCGGCAATTTGCTTCCATGTTAGATTCTTTTGCTCCTTGAGCAAGATCAGCAACTGATCGTCCTCTGCGGTAAATTTGAGCTTCGGGCCTCGTGGCCGTGGTGCTGGCATCGGCATGCCTTCTTGTCCAACCATGCTGGCAGCCGATAGTTGCCCCGACTCGTCTCTTCGCATCATTTTGGAGGGCGGCCCCATATCTGGCAAGTGGTGGTGATGCGTCATGGGCAACGGTGGCGTGCCAGCCATTCCACTACCAGAAGAATAGCTCCCCCCCATCGGTGTTGTCACCATGCCGGCAAGACCGGTGTGCTGAAGCTCTTGCATGCCCGCAGAGGTCAGATCAAAGTCTTCCGGTCGCCCTCTCTTGCCCGAGCTACTTCCTTGGTGCGGCGATGACGGGGAGTGTCGGGGGTTGGAAGGTGATAAAGTCGGATAAAGAGGATTAATTAGAGATCCGTGTGCTCCGAATGGATTTCCCATTCGGTCTCCACGATGTGACCCCATGGCTGGACTGAAGAGGAGCTGCGACGAGCCGTGAGGGGACGGTTGCGGTTGCGCCAAAACCTGCTGGTGATGGGAGGCAGCAGTGTCTGGAGTCGAGTCTGACTGGATTCGAGGAATAGTAGAATCTGCTATGACGTCTCTCTGGTACGGGTGGGAATGCTGCTGCTGCTGCTGTTGCTGGTGGTGGTGGTGTTCCTGGCCATGCTGCCGCTGCGTATCGGAGAAGGCGGACGTGTCATATGTGGCGTGGACTTGCCTCTGATCAGCGGAAGGCGAGAGCTGACCAGAGTAGTCCACATTGTAAGTATTCCGATAGTTGTCCGCCAGCGTGGTCTTGATACATGGATCCCTCCAGAGCGATCCGCTCTGAACGGTCGCCGGTCTGTAGATGGAAATAATGTTCGATATGGCGCCCCGAGATGGGCGACTTGTAAGGAAGGGAAGAGGGGAGCGGCTTGATATAGACAGTGGAAGAAGAATAATGCAAAGTTGAAGAAGAAGAGAAAGCCAGCAGACCAAATGTCTTTCTCGACTGGAGCAGAGGAAGGGAAGAGGGAAAAGAAAAAGCGACCCAGTTACCCTTGGCCTGCCTTGCTGGCGGTGGGTATCGGGCAAGGGTCGATGGGGGAGTGGTTGTTAATAACCTGAGTGATGACGGCAATGCAGCCGCGGCGAGGGGAGCAGGGCTGGCAGAAGCGCCGACTTAGCTAGAAGTCTAGCGAACAGCGCGCCGTCGTGATGTCCGTCTTCTGTGAAATCCGAAACTATAAATTCCCGATGGATAATCACAGCTGGAGAGCTGTTGTTGGCCGCTTCACAGCAGATTGCGCAGGCTGGGCACCGAGAGGTGGTGTGCGGCGAGGCGCGGAGCAGGGGCGTGTTTCGCCGTCGTCTCGAAAAGATGGGAATTGGGAATAGGCAAAGTGTCGATTCGCGCCAAGGCTGCTAACCTGTGTTGTGTTGAAGGTTCTTTCTTGTCCAAGTCAAGCCAATAAGCCACAATGGTAAGCTTCTAGCTTCGAAGGCATGAATGCTCGAAATAAGCTGTCACGATGGCTGTGTATTAGCGTGGTGGTTGATGTATTCACCGCGGCCAGGTCTCGTAATGAATGAAGCACATAAGATCTGACGTTTATAGTGTCGTCACAGGGATGATATATAAACGACTCGAGCCTTCGCCTCTGTGGAGTTTCCAGGCATGAATATTAATGGGGGAAGCTCATTATACAGAGTTGATGCCGAGGCGTGAGGAGGATCCTCGAGGTGTGTGGCGAGGTGTATGTTCTGAGTCTCTCAAGTCTCAAAATCTTGGAAGTGCGTTGCTAATTGCCAGGCCCCGTGGGCATGGGAGCCAGTCGATGGCTTTCCTTGACTAGATGCACAGATTCTACGGCCCCATTCCGACCCTCAGAGACGGGTGTGCCCTGTTGACGGAGGTTGGTGCCGAAGACTTTGGGACAATTTGGCCAAGTTATGCAGCTAGCGCATGAGTGGGCAGCCACGAAGCAGATGCAGACTTGGAGGTCCAAGACGACTCCCCCAGAGACCCCATATGAGGCACGATTAGCACTAGACGTGATATAGCAGCAACCTTGGTACTTGGAGGGTATGGTTGAAGGTAAGTGGGAGAAACCGGGGCTGTATGCAGATGGGCGCATGTATCGCCGGCCACCAGCCGGCCTCATTATACAGATGCGTAAAGCCGGGTTGGAGGGGCCCGATAACAAGAGGTCGTAAGCATGTGCGAGCAGACGCATTGCGATGCTTTGCAGGCAATGGAGGAATTCGCGATGATTGCATTGTATGGTTAGTAGGCAACTGACTGGAAGGCGAGCTTATCCACCAAAGCGAGAGGGAGGCGGTCGGTATGCTCCTAGGCATTCTGCAACGGCCAGTCATCTCGACTCGCAGAAAGTTCTTAAGTGCAGCATGTTGTTAGTGGGCATGCTGGGTTGATGCTTCGGCCCAGTGCCAATTGACCATACGGCGGCAGGTAGTTATGGAGCTGGCAGCTTTGCAAGGCCAGCCCAAATGCAAGCCGCGCCTGGCCAGAGCAGCATTGATTGGTTCTGAGAAAAGCTGCCAGGAAAAACTGCAAGTAACAGATGTCAGTTGGTGGACACTTGCAGCAGTGACAGGGGTCGGGAAAGATTTTCTGAGGGGGTGGCTATATTGCATGCACACCAAATAATTATTGTCGAGGGTGTCGGGAGGCGCGAGGTGGGCTGGCTCCTTGTCATTGAGACAAAAGAGCCACTGGCAGACCACAAGTCACGCACAGCAAGTCTGAAGTGGTCCTGCGCGTGGTCGAGCCAGAAGGAAAATAACCACTCTTATTGTGAGAGGACCAACGACGAAAGTGAGCGGAACCCAGCGGGACTTGTCACAGTCACGAGCAGGTATGGAGTTGCGCACAGCAGAGCCCCGTAGTTGGATGCAGTGTCAGAATGGTTTGAGTGCTCAGGTTGACCCGCGTGTGCAAATGGTGGTGCGCTGGTGTCTGTGTGGTGTGCCTTACTTTACCAGTATTCCTTAGGCTCTCTTTTGAGTGGCTAGAGTGGAAATATGCGGGATGAACTGTCACAAGCCATTGGTAGGCTGTCTGCTAAAAGATCAGACCGAATGGCGCTGGGGGTGCCAAAGGATGGATTGGGGGCTCATGAACCCAGAACCGGTAACTAGAGCGAGCCATGTCCGATGTCTGTGCACCTTAGGATACCAAGGGCGGCGTATAACTCGATGAGTTATGGAAAAAAGGGCCGGAGATGTAGCCCAAACCAGGCGTGGATCTGGACCGACCAGAGTCTTCAATTGGACGTTCAAGGAAGGCCCTTGAACCTTGACCGTGGCTGGTGCTTTTCTTTGGCACGCGCAAGAATGAGATGAAGGCGCCGCGAAAACTATGCAAAAGAGGGCGGGCGCAAGCCAACGGGCAGCAAGACGACACGAATTCGTGTCGTGAAATGAAGACGATGCGCTCCTTGGCAGGCGGTGATGGTACAGGTGACGACTGCGAATCCATGCGGGCAGGACTGAGACGGTAGCGACTCGGGATCAGTCCAATGGGCAGCACAGAGGCAGGCTCCGTTGTGGGGGATCGAAACCAGCGGGGGGTGTCGCAGCATAACTAGGTAGTTTAACTGGAAGCCAAGAGGGCTGTTGATGAATGAGAGCAATGCTGGCGGGCTGGTACGCGCAAGCAGGTTAGCATGTGTTGGTGCAGGCTCTTGACTTGTGTAGTGCAAGTTATCGAGCAATGAACAATGCCGAGACTAGCGGCGGTGCAGCTGATGTCCAGACATACTTACATCGATGGAGTCGGGGGTCGGCGGACGGTGGGAGATGGGCCAGGGCCAGGGTGTGCACGATGACCATGTGCAGGAAGTTGGATGGATGTATGGAAAGTGGGCTGATTTGAGCGAGAGGCTATCCAATAAGAACCCTACCCATGCAGGCAGCAGGTATGGGGTGGGATTTATTTGGCGGTTGGACAGCATTATTGATTGCCGAGGAGCGAGGATGGTGGTGGTGTGTGGTAGTGGTGTGTACTGGTAGCGGTGATGATGAGATGGTGATGATTGTTCTGATGGCGATACTTGGTGATTGATGCCGTGGTGCTTCGTCGACGTTGATGATTCAAAGGATGGTGTTTTGGAAGATGCAAAATGGCTTCTGCTGTTTCTTGGCTATCTGTGCCTGTTTGCTACTATCTATCCAACTACCTACCAGCACCGCCTGCCTACGAATATGTGCCCGTTTGCATTCGCCGGTCCGTCAGTCGCCGTTTGTTCGTACCCATTGTGTTGGTACGTAAGGGATGGACGGGTATGTACTCCGTTACGCGGTTGAAGGTACCTCTCTATCTTGACTGGGTGCACGGGTACCTGGCCTAGGCACTGACAGGGGAAGGGGCGCCCAACGGCGGACAAGCCCCTCCTTCCTTACTCGTAAAGCTGACCCGCCTTAGCCCGGCTAGCCTCCGCCCAGCCTCCGCCGCCCAGGCACCGTCAACCATCAGGCAATCAGGCAATCAATGAGGCTACCAGTTAACAGTCATGATCTCGTACAGCCTCCTCCTCCTTCTCCTCCTGGGGACCCCTCTTCGCTACCTTTTGCACGTACCTATGAGCTGCCATCCTGGAAAGCCCTGTAAGCCTCCCGTCAACACAAAACCGCCTCATCCAACGCCCATATCTCCATAGCCCCAGTCCTTCTAATTTCCTTCCTCCCCCCTCCTTCTCTACCGGCATCCTCGCCCTGCCTGCGACGGGTCACTTGTTCCCACCCTCACCTTGGTGGTTTCGACAAAAGGTTCTGCGGCCATCTCCGGTTCTCGTAATCCGCCAGCTCGCGTTATTTCCTTTGGCACTGCCGTCAATGCCTATCAGCCTACCAGGTACGAAGTACGGAGTACCAACATACACATGCCTTCTGTGATACCAACAGCAGCCATCCAGGAATGTCGTGCGTCGTGCGTCCCTGTCCTGCATACTGCGGCTAGCCCCGGCTACCAGTGTGCTCTCTCCAATGCGGCGTATTCCGCAAGATGGACAAGATATGAAGAATCATTGATAGTCAAGCTCACGCATCTCACCGCACGGTCACAGTTCGACGGCCCCCGACTTCGCCCGCCTTGTCATTTCCGCTCCCCGGTGGTTGTCCGTCAAAGTGTCTACAGCACTAAAATTAGCCCTGCGCACCTGTCAAAATCGCCTGGTGGCGCCCATGTCTGAGTCAATCTCTCACTCTCCAGAGTTATAGCGCCATTCCCGTCGTCCCTCAAAAAAAAAGCTTGCTTGCTTTGCTGGTGGTCCCCATATCCACGCCTCTTGGCACGCACCCGACTGACGACCAGCATATCGGACCAAGACACGAATCGAATTCCCAAGAAAACAAGACACCACCCGCCTTTATTGTGGGTGCCGCCGTCTCAAGTGACAAGCCGGCCGCTTTCAGTGCGATCCCTCATCATTCTCCCGTGTTATGCAACCGCCCTGTTCGCTCACGGTTGCAACGACTGTGTCGTCATCGTCCCCCACCACGGGGCCTGCTCATCACGCACGAGCTTAATTGTTAGCCAGAAGCTAGACTGAAGCTTACCTGGCCTCTTTCTCTCTCGAGCGAGCTCGCCTCGGCTCACCTTGTTAGTTACTTTTACCAGTACAACCTACATAGGCCTGTGTGCCTGGAACCACGCCCCCAACCGACTGGTACACAGCACAGCGCCCCCTTACCATCTGCGAGCCACCCTGCGGCTCCCTTCCGCCCCCTACGCAGGTGCCAGGTGGTGTGTATAGCAAGCCACATCCACCGTTTGCGATGTGGGATAATTAACACACGGGACGTGCATAATGCATAAAATAGTCCAATTTGACTTGGCTGCCCCAAAGTTCCCCAACTCGCCCAACTCTCTTTCTTGGAGCGGCGCCACGAAATACTACTGCTTCCGCCTCGGGCTCCCGGCATCTCGCTCAACAGCGCCGTGTCGCCATCGTTGTCCTTGTCTAAATTAAATTACGGCGTACAATGCATGCAAGGCTACCCCCCCGACCATCTGCAATCCTGCCTCACTCTCTGTTGGATGAACTACTTCGCCGAGACGCAACCTGCTGCGACACCATGTCATCTGCGCCACCGCGTGTCGTTCCCAAGATGATCTCTCGCAACGGGTATAATGCCTCGGCGGACAGGTCGTCAGCCGCAGCCTTTGCGCGTCTTTGCGCCAGCATCTTTGCGCAAGTTAAAATTGTCATGAATTCATTCCATAAACGTGAAATCCCGCTCGGAAACGGAGCCTATTTCCAACGACACGGCTACTTCATGCGCCCACATGAGCCAGTGTCAATGATGCAACAGACACTGCGTGTAATGCCACAAGATTAAGAAAAGAAGAGGACACAGCGACTTAACTAGGCCTCTTTCCTATCTTGGGAGGTCCTTGACATATTCACTTTGAACAAAAGGTCTATGGCATTGCAGTAATTACCGCGAGTTCTTCTCTTATCATTTTTAAACCCAATGCGTATAGACGAATAGAGAGCTAGTACTACAGAATTTCATGGCATAACAAACTGTCATGCTCCTCCACGGGTCAAGCGAAAAGAAATGCAGCCAACTCAAAAAAAAAAAGTATAGTAATAATAAATGAGTCCCTCTCAACTTTCAACGCCAAAGATTGCGACCTTCCTTGCATGGCAACATCCCCACCACCCTCCTTTTTTTATTTCCCAAATTAGATTCGCTTCCCTTTGCTTCGTAATACAAATCTTCTCTCCCCTTATGCGAAGTTGTCGGAGCGATCGACGCTAACGTCCTCGAGCTCCGCAAAGCTGTGAAAGTGCACCGGCCGGTGCTGGTCGCTGTAGAACGGCAACGGCGTGTCCAGCTTGACCCTCACGCTCTTCTTCTCCATGCCGGCGAACGCGCTGCCCATGAAGCTGTAGTTCCAGCGGCCGTCGTCGGGCACGAGGAAGAAGCCGCGGAAGCGCGGGCTCAGCAGCAGCTTCCGGCGCTCGCCCATGGTGGTCGCGAAGCCCTGCGGCTGGTCGCTCTGCAGGTCGCGGTTGTCGACGCCCCATTGGTAGCCCTGGGGGGTGAGGCCCCAGGCGGACAGCGACACGCTGCCGGGCGTGAAGGCGACGGTGACGGTGACGGTGCCGGTCTTGTCCCACTCGGCATGCGCGTCAAGGAGCCGCGAGTGTTCTGTCACGTCCGCCGCCGACATGTACGGCAGCTCGCCGCCCGATGCGGTATGGATGACGCCGAGAGGTTCCATGCCTTCGAGGAAGTCGCTCTGCGGGAGCTGTTGCGGCAACTGCACGTTGCGGAGGCCGCCGACCTGCGGCATCATGACGATACACTTGATCTCCTTGACCTTGTCATTGTCTGCTGGCGAAGAACCGTACAGGAAACCAGCGACCTGCACGCGCAGATCCGCAATCGTGATGAACTTCTTCAGGATATTGTTCGGCATAACGTACGTGACATCGTCGAGGTCATTGTCTATGGGAGACACGTAAACGTTCTTGGCACGCGTGCGCAGGTTCGACGTCGCAATAGCACGTGTGCGCCACTCAGTCTTGGAGGCAAAGGTCTGCTGCTCAAATTGTGACGTGGTCGTAACAATGAGATCCTCTCCGTGGATGTTCTGCGTCTTGGTCGTAACAGCAGTGAGCTGAGCCTGCTCCTGCTGCTGCTTCTCAATCTCGGCAGCCTGTTGTCTCTGCATAGAAGGTGCAGAAATCTCCATGCCTAGAATAATATCTCGTACTTCGCTGGTTGTCAGACTAGACACGTTGACGTTGTTCTTTTTGCCGTAATCGTTTAGAATGAGGTCACGTAGTTGTGTCTCAACCTTGATCCACTCCTCGTCCGTCAGCGATGGCCAAATGTGATGCTCCAGTGTGATAATTGTCTTGTCAGGACGCAGGATGAGCTTCGTCTTGTCAGGGTTGACATGCAGAGCACGGAGAATGAGGACAAGACGAGAGAATGCAGTGTATGATGATATGCTCTTCAGCCATTCATCGTACAGATTGAAGAGAACCATCTGAGGCTCGGTAGCACGCAGGATCATGTCACCAAGTTTTTCGACCTTCATCGCAGCCTGGAAAGGAAGCTGCAACTCAGAGGCACGAATGGAAATGTTAGGGAAATCAACCAATTGCACTTCGAGAGGATCGAGAAGACCCTTTCGGGTGACAATGAGCTGCTTCGGCTGCTCTTCAACAGGCAGTGATCGGATGAGCGCCGCAACTTCTTCGGCAGTCTTCCACTTGGCAAGTTGTCCAAGACGCTTCTGTCCAGCCCAGACGCTGGTGTGGATAATCTTCAAGAACAGTTGGCCAGTGCGAGGGTTAAAGATGAAAATGGCACCATTGATAGGCTTGGTAGTCAAGTTGCCCTCAAACGTCTTGTGGATGGTAACACGATAGACGTTGGTATCATCAATGAACAGTTGCGTTTTCTGACTGAAGAGCTCAGAATAGTTCTGAGAGTTGAGAAACTCTTGGTTACTCTCGGAAGCGTACAGCTGGAGACCCTTGCGAATACGCTCTCGCAAGACGTAGAGAGCGGGATTCGCCTTCATGACCTTGGCCATGGCTTGCTGGACAAGGACCTTGAGACCAGGGAAGAACATTCCGTACGCCGAGTACATGTTGTATGCCAAATCAATACCAATCATCAACCCAGTAGCAGACGGGTAGATACTGGCACTGTCTGTTGTGTAATCAAGGTACTTCGCCCTCGTGTAACGGTCGATGTCGTGGGAGTCATAATCACCATAGCGAAGCTGGATATCAATCCAAAACTTGTTCGTCGTAGTCGGCTCAATCACATCCTTTGTATCATTGAGATGTGATGGGCGAGTAACATTCCACTTGTGACTTGCAAAGAGCAAAATGTCAGCGCATGAGCTGTTCATCTTATAAGACTTTCTGGGATGAATAGTCTCCTTCTGGACAGTTTCAATGCCTAGAGCTTCCAGTTCCTGATCAAAGACCTGGCACATATCCATAACAACCGACTCGTGGATCTTTTGCCACAAATGCGCACGGAAAATCTGAATCAGAGAGATCTTCAGTGTTGGAATTTTGCCGTGAAGGAAGATGCCAGTTAAGTCAAGCTGGACCTGAAAACCGACGTAGACGTTGGCTCTGTTGATAGTCGGCGACCACCACAGGGTAAAACGACGGTTGGGGATTTGGTTAAGACCGGATCGCTGGGCGTTGGTCAGTTTCTTGAATTTCATCGACTCTTCGAAACCACTGTTGTGAAGCACGAGATAATCGTGGCGCAGGTAGAGCTGATCTCCATCAACGCGGAATCCAGCCCATTCCATCGGGTCTGCTTCCAGGACAATGCTACTGACGACAAATCTTTCCGCCTGTGGGATGGTGCCCTCCGTAGCTGTCGTGCGTGGTGCTGAGAACACGAGGTACTTGGCTCTCTCTGCAGGCTCCAGTGCGGCGTATTCGGCAGCGGTGATCTCGTGGGTGTCATAGCTGGCTGTCGCTGTCTCCTTGTGGAAGACAAGGATATGGTTGGTAGTGACCACAAGGTCTTCTTTTTGACCTTCAATCTGAATTCGGTATAGTCGGTCTTTGCCATTCACAACATTGAATGCGCGTCGAGGCCCTCCGTCAGGTCCAAGAAGCAGATCACCCTCCTTGACATCTTCAACCGCAACCTGAGTATGGTCATATCGCAGAAGCATGGTCCCATTGGCCAGGCATGCCTTCTCCCAGAAGAGACCTTCCCAGGATGCGAATCCGGTAGCTTTGAAGAGGGTATGCTCCAGGATAGTCTCAACACCACCAAGTGCCTGAATCACATCAGTTCGGTAGGCATTCAAGTTCCACAGCTTTCCGTCGTGACGCTGGCTGGTCCACCAGAAAGGGTTGCTCTTCATCAGCTGGTAGATTTTGAACTCGGCACGGGCACGGAATCCCTTATCGAAACTTAGGGTGCTGCGGTCCTTCTGGAAGAGGGTATTGATTCGAGGCAGACCACGATCCCAGCTGTCCTCGAGATCTTCTAGAGTAAGGCGGCGATTCTGCTGATTGGCCTCGAGACGCTTCTGGGAGTATTCGGTCCAGACACGCTGAGAATCGATGAACTCAGCCTCCCAAGGAATGATGTATCGGAAGATATTGGGGATAAGCGTCTCCTCGTCATGCGTCATACCAGCCCTAAAGTGAGTGGTTCCAGTATCGGTCTGCTTGTACCAGCGCTTGTCACTGGCGGGGATGAGGATGTGAGAGCCGGAGATCATACCAAGACCACCCAGCTCCTTGGGCGTATAGAAGACGGCAGGAGGGAAACGGGAAGGCATCTTGGAGTTGAGGCCAATCTTGACACGGGTCTGGATCTTGGTCTCGCACTTGACGATGGTATCGAGCAACTCGACTGTTGATACAGCTGCCTCACGGTAGTATGTGAAAAGTGCGATAAGAGCAGTGTTCCACTTGTTCGCAATCTTCGTAAAGGTTGTAGATCCGGAAGACATCAGAATTTGACGAATTCTGTTATTGAATTTGGCAATGTCATCCTCCGTCACTTGCAAGAAAGCATGCGCTGTTCGCTCCTTCGTGGTGTTGTCAACAAGCGACCAAACGCTGTCTTTGACAGGAAACTCGTCGTTCTTGTTTCGGATTTTTGGCAGAATGCGAACCTCGAAACCGCTCATGGAGAATAACAAGTTGGGGTTGTCTCTGCTGTACACACTCGCGAAACTGTCATCCCATTCTATGGTAGTGACACTGCGAGGCAGTCTGTTTTTCAGATCCCAGAATACGGCGCGGCCCAAATTGACATCGTGACGCATCAGACGCATGCGCGAGTCACGAGGCCAACACTTCTTGCTCTTGTAGCCAATGACATTCTCGAAGTTTGGGTCAGGCTGCTCCGTTAAGAAGCGCTGGATGAGATCTCGCGACTCTTCGGCTGTGAATCGCAGAAAGACCCAAATTTTATCAATGTATCTGCTGTATAGACGAATGGGGTGCCTCGTTTCTGTCTCGCGGTCGCGGAACTGCAAGAAATCGTTCGGGCTCTGAGGCGGTCCAGCGATTTCACTCGCACGTTGAGGACCAAGCAATAACAGATCAAGAAGAAGACCGTAATATTGGAAGACAAATGCAGAGAACTGCAGACCACGAATCAAACCGTAGCTGTTGACGTGATTCATGTCCTTGTATGTCAGCTGAACGTTGTTCTTGGATGTAATATAGTCGGCCAGGTTGTGGTCCATAATGAGACGCAGGAGAGAGTTGAGCATTGTAAGTTCCATCTTTTCGTAGACTTTAGACAACTCCGTCTCAATCATGACGTTACATTCTCCGTTCTCAGTCTCCCACACGCCGCTCAGGTTGTTGATACCCTGAGCCCACTTGTAGACCAGGAGAGGAGGCACCTCGGAGTCAGAGGGCTTGATCCAGGCCGGGAAGAGATGTCTTTGGTCGGCTTGATACCAGAGGTACTGGTCAAGATAGGCATCACTGATCTTCTCGATGGGCTCAATGTCGTAGACCGGGTTGATAGTGCTGTAGTTATCGTTCATATCAATGTTAACCTCCTTGAAAGCGCGCTGAGTAAGAAGGAATCGCTTGATGCGCTCCAAAGTAGTACCAGGGCTATCATATGCTTGCTCGATCAATGCAAGCTCTTCGCGTTGGCTTTGGTTCAACCGACCCTTGACGGAATACGCCTCTCTGAGACGCTCTAGAGCAAGAATGAGGATTTTCGTGTCGTGCTTGTAAGAAACGCTAGGGAATGGGATTGGGGAGAATTTTCTCGATTCCAGCCAGTGAACTGTCGTTGTGTAAATGGCAACGGCTTCCTCGGAAGAAACGTACGGGCCATCCTTCATGTGGTTATGCTGTCTCTCCTGTTCGGCCTTGAGCCACAGACGAGTCAGACGGCCGACATTCTTCTTCGCCACTGTCTTGTCCACAGTCGCACCCCGTCGAATACGCTCACGGTTGTAGTGCGTAACGGAGATCCACCAGTCAGCCTTCGCCTTGACATATCTGAGAATAATATTCTCGATAGGCGCAGGAAGACCAGGAACCTTCCAGGGAATGTTACTCTTCCAACATCTCCAAGCCTCGGACAGGTGCTGCAGTACTGTGTTGACCTTGCTTTGTTTGATACCTTCAGGCATCATATCCATCAAGTCGGACATGACGGAGGCACGGAGCTCCAGATCAAAGTGAGACTCGACTCGTTGCTTGGTGACCGTCTTGGCAACTCCCTTGCTGTGTCGGCCTTCGAATTGTCGCGATAACAGGTTACCAAGCCATCTTTCGAGGAGAGGTATAATGCCTCTCATGAAGAAGAGCCACACTCGCCATGATGGGGCCCAGAAACCACAACCAGGGCCCTTTCCAACAGGGCCAGAGTTGAAGCGGTAGTATATCAAGTGCTTCAGATCCTTGCAGGTACGGATTTGATGCATGAGCTTATATTTGTATCGGTACATGCCAGTCAGCTGGCCGACGTGGTTGAATGCGTAGTGAATACCGTCAGCAAGCTGGAAGGCATCAATGTTGCCAAGTCGATACTGAACTTGGGCATCAACAATGAGCTTTGTCAATCTCAGAATTTCTCGCATCAAGTGGAAGGCATTTCCGAATCGCGACTTCTTTCGCTCCTTGGTTGTGAGAGTTTTAACAGGCTTAAGGTTGAAGTTGTAATCCAGATGCAAGTACGTGAGGTTCTTGCGGTGAATCAACAAGTTCAACATATTGAAACCCTGTCGACAAACTTGAAGACCAGCTTCGACCCAGTCAATTGTCGTCTGCTGGAAGAACTTGGTCTGCTTCAGCGAACGCAATAGATTCTGGTTGTTGTGCGCCTTGGGCTTCTTCTTGTGCAGCTCATTGAGAACATAGTTCTTGAGTAACTTCTGGTACGAGACGCGGACCTTCACAGGCGGTCGCTCAGAAGGAGGGTGCTCCAGGTACCACTGCTTGATAAGAGGCACATCTTGCGCTCTGACCATGCGCCCTGAACGTCTGTCGAAGGGGAACGGGGCCCACCAGAGCTCAATAGCTGATGAAGTGTGTTCGTTATCGAGCTCCTCGTCAGCGAGAAACGGTTCAACGCCAGCTGGTAGCGTGAAACCATCCTCTTCGTCTTCTTCGTTGTTTCCGGGGCCGAACAGTTCGTCTTCGAGAGAGACTTCGACATTCTTGGGTGCAACAGTGCGGGATGAGATCGGATTAATGCGACGGTCAAAATGAAAAGTTGGCAGGTCAGGGTCATCGGCGCGATTGTAGACAATCTGGGGCTGCGAGTGCCAAGACATATGTACACTTCGTGGGAGCGAATTGTATAGGAACGGGTATGCGACGCGAAATTCGGTACGAATGGGGTTTCTGAAGATAATGCGATCAATTGCGTTGAACTCGCCAAAATCTTCCTCGTTGGGGTCGACGTCTTTATACAGAGGTTCGAATCGCGGGCCACCAGGGAGAGCGACATTGAGAGCCTTAGCAGTCAGTAGACTCTTAAGATCGAAGAGGTAGAAGTAGTTCTTGTCAATGACGTCGGAGATAAGGGGTCTGCTAAGTCGGAAGAGCGCAGCCATTTGAGGTAGTGTCATGTTCCACGACTTGTAGCTAGGTCCATTGACGTGCGATGTGTCGAGCAGTGGACGGTGGTCGTAAAACCATTCGTAGATAGCTTCGTCTTCTTCCTCGTTCAGCTCCATCTGAATCGGCTCGAGAGGCTCGACGTCTTCGATGTTTTCGGACCATGACAGCGGCGGTTCTTCATCATCGAAAGGCGGAAAGCGCATGCGCTTGAACAGTCTTCGGTCAGCCTTCTCCTTTCGCATGAAGGTCCACATCATCGCCCACTGCGCAAAGAAGACGGGTTCGATAACGCGAGGGATCTCATTCACGAGAGTCAGGCAGCCATTGACGTGATACAGGACCTTGACCTCGCGAGCAGACTCCCAGGGCATGGGCATGTTCTCAAGAAGCTTCAGGACAGCATGCGGCATGAACTTAAGGGCGCCAAGGTAGCTGCGCTTGTCGTTCGTGTATCTTCGCTGCGAGACGTCGCCAATGTCACGAACAATCTTGCGCAGATGCTCAGGGGGCATGTCTGCCTTTTGTGTCTCGACAAAGCCACCCTTGCGCTTCTCCCCAAATCGGTTGCGCTGATGCCGAAGCCATTCCTGCTTCTTCTGCGCAAACTTTGCGATGTGAGGGTCGCTCGGTTGGAAACCTGGCGGAGGGGGCGCCGCAGGGGCCGGTCCCGACGGAGGAGGTGGCAACGATGACGGCGGCGGTGGCGGGGGAGGGGGAGGACCCCAACCCGGTGGCGGCGGCGGCGGCGGATGCGACATTCTGAGGCTTGACGACCAGTCGTGATGGTCGGTATTCGAGGTTCTGCCTAGTATATGGCTTCACGCCACGCGCGCGTGTCACGACGCGCAAAAGCACTTGGATCTCAACAAGTTGAGATGCAAAGTACTGATTGAAATCGTGCAATGGTCTTCCCCTGATAGAGGAATTGCCGTTTTCACAGCGGCGTACGGCAACGACCAAACGTGGTGTTGATAAAATTATCTTGGCTGGATCGCCCTTTGCAGATGGTAATTTTCGGACTACCAGGGACAAGCAGCGCGCTAGCTTGCCACCACTGGAACTGCGTCACGTGATATCAAATTTCCGATTGCGCCGTTTGTGGGCACTGGTGGTGGAATTCGTATGAAAACGAAAGAGTAGGTATGTTTGGTTATTATTATGGCTTCAAATTACTTTTTGCCTCTTGCTGTAAGTGTTGGTTAACGAGAAAGCACATGGCGCCAGAAGCGTCGTGATAACTAGTACCAAAGTGAAGTCAAGTACCTAGGTGTGTACGCAGGTACAAGGTGGGCTTTTGACTTTGTTGCTGGGTATGCAACGGCTGCATTTCCTAACATCATACATATAGATCTAGACCAAGATTGTAGGAAGCAGCCCCGAAAAACCACAATCAGTGATCCAAATCGTCAAAGTAGCTTTTTGACCGCGCGATACTCATACTCGCCGAAACTTGTCGAGCACTGTAGGGTAATTAAGCAAAGCTGGTGGCCAACCAATCGCAGCGGCTGAAACTACCTTATGTAATGCGCTAGATCAACCAGCGTCGCTGGAAGATTGTCGGGGCCAGCTCTGACATCTCGATCATTACGACTCAACCCACCTGCACACTTGTCAAGATGGCGCACCTCAGTGAGTTACGGCCGAATGGAATCAATTGATTAAAACTAAAGACTGCGCACCAGACGTCAAGCCGGACCCGGCCTACCTTAAGCTGCAGGGTACATCACGACTCTTCGTCCCCGAACCTCGAGCCGCCGAGCTTTGCTAACCTGCAGGGAATAGCGATGCAGAAGAACCGCGTGCAGTACTTCCGCTGGACACCAAGAAACGCTCGTATCACGTTGATGTACGTCGCGGTCGTCCCCGCCATTATGGGCTACATTGCCTACAAGACAGACGTGAGTGGAAAACTGGATTGGATAAGGATCATGTCTAATGTACCTTTAGGGCCTCTGGGATCTACGAGCGAAGAGAAAAGGCGATACCGCGTACGAGAAATAAGACAAGAGAAGAAGGCCCGTGGATCAGCAGAAATCCGTGTACATATATCGTTCCATCCTGCAATACATTTATTTGCCGACCACCAAAATCCACCAACGCGAACAGTGAATACGACTGGGGATATAATTGAATGCCCCGAGCATAAGACACCGCCGTTTATATTTTGAACAATTCGAGGAGCAATTGGGTTACCAATGGCCTCTGCCACGCCCGCGAGCCCTCGCACGGCCAGGCAGCTGCCCCCGGTTGTTCGCCCTCCAATCGCCTCGTGGAAATCGCGGGGCCGCGTTTTCATACCCACCTCGGTTCTGATTATGATTGTTTTGACGGTTGCCAAAAGCCGCGGGCTGACCCGGGACGGCTTGCCTCGGAGGCTGTTGAAACCTTGTGGCATCGTATGCAGGTGCAACAGACCCATCAATTAATGGTGGTAGTATCGCGCACGAAATGTAGTCCCCAGCCGCGAAATGCGCGTCTTGTAGTGTCCATGTAGAGCCCCTACGACCTCTCTCGCTGTTATCGAGATGCTCGTCGACCTCCGCACCAGGGTCACCAGCACCAACGACGAGACTGCCGAGATCCTTCACAGCGAATTTGGCTTTCTGGCCGCCGATGGAGCTGGCACTTTTTAAATCAGGATATACGAGCTGGAATACCACTCTTGTGCCGATTGATGGAGAGGGGAGAGGATTTGGGCGAGCATCTGCTAGCTCATACACCAATTCTTGAAGAGTACATGATGGCCAAGTGTAGACATTGACGGATGTGAGGGAGTCTGAATTAGCAAAACTTTCCGGGCTAAATTGCATATGTTAGTCGTTTGTAAGCAAGAGCAGTGAGGCTAGGCTGACTGTATCAACGAGCCAGCGTTGTAGAAGAGGCGAACTAGAAAAGGCGGCTCAGGCTGGGATTCGACCGTGTCGGACATTTGAGAAGATGATATGAGTCAGAAATGAGAGAAGTGACTCAAAGATTAGTTGCTTCATAGAATTTAAGTGAGAGTCGTTCATGTATTTGTTTTCTGAAGATGATGGTTAGCGACGACTTCACGTTTAGTCGCTGTGCAATTACCCGGCAAATACCCGCAATCGATAGCTTTTCGATCGCGACCTCGAACCCATTCAACATTGACAAACCTGCGCCTCATCCGACATAATACAAAAATAGAGCCCGTCGCCGACGAACGATACACTTTCAGGAACAAAAGAAGAACAATAATTGCGCCCGCGCACAACCCCGCGCAAAGCAGCGCAACTCTAGGCAACCATGGATTTTGCAGCCTTGATGGGCAAGGAGCTGTCCAAGGGCAAGAAGACCGCGAGCGACAGCAGTATGGATAGCAAAAAGCAATTCCTCAAGCGATCCGAAGTCGAAGCCGAGCGGAAGAGGGAATACTTAGCAGAGCAGGTCGCCCTGGAGCAGGAGCGCGCAGCCAAGGCCGCCGCGAAGCGCAAGCTCGAGGAAGACACGGCGACCGAGCGCGAGGCGCGCGACGAGAAGCGCCGCAAGCTGGCCGAGGAGTCGCGGCGGCGGCGCGAGGAGCAAGACTGGGAAGAGGAGCAGGCCCGGCGGCGGCGGCTCGGCCTCCCAGAACAGGAGCGGCCCGGCGAAGGCGCTGACGGCGACGAGGCGGTGGCGGCCGACGACGTCCCGGACGAGGAGCTGTTCGCGAAGCTGCGTGAGTTGGGCCACCCGGTGGTGCTGTTCGGCGAGACGCACGCCGGCCGGCTGCGGCGGTACCGCAAGGCGAGCACTGTGCTGACGGACGGGCCGATCCCGATGACGCTGCGGCTGGTGGACGAGAAGGACATGAAGGTCGACGCGGGCGTGCCGCGGGACGCCGAGGCGCGCGCGTGGCTGTACCGGCAGCTCGCGAGCTACTTCACCATGGTGCTCAGCACGTACCAGCGCACCATGGAGCAGGAGCGGCGCGACACAAGCGCCAGCAAGACGGCCTACAACGCGATGCTACAGACCATCGAAAACATGAAGCCTGTATGTTTTTTTAACCCTTACAATATCCTCCCCGCCGTCTAACGAAAATATCACAGCTATTTCGGAGGTTCGAGGCCGGCGACCTGGACGACTCGCTGCTGGAGCCGGTCGTCGAGATCGTCAAGGCGCTACAGGAGCGCCGCTACGTGGACGCCAACGACGGCTACCTCCGGCTGAGCATCGGCAAGGCCGCCTGGCCGATCGGCGTCACCATGGTCGGCATCCACGAGCGCAGCGCGCGCGAGAAGCTGCACGACGGCGAGAAGGGCCACGTCATGGGCGACGAGGTCACGCGCAAGTTCCTGCAGAGCATCAAGCGCTGCCTGACGTTTGCGCAGGTCCGCTGGCCGCCCGAGGACCTGCGCCAGCTGATGGGGTAGGGAAGGGGACGCGCGGGCGAGATGAAAATGAGAAAAGCTGAAATGGAGAGAGAAGAGGAAGAAGCTTCACGCTGCGTCGACACTACGCATCACGAACATACAAGATATACCCTTGCCCTTGGCAAATTTCGACAGCGATAGATATGAGAAAATAGGTATCAAGCTGGCTACTATTAATATTTTCATGCTGATTCATAATAATTGTTCGTCATACATCAGTCTGCCAGCCTGCCGAGACTGAAATGCTAAAGCCCCCTAAACAAGACAATGCGCCAAACACCAGCATCTTATTTTCCGCCCCGGGAGTCTATGGAAGATATGGTGTCTCGCGAAAAAAGGTTCTACTGTGCCTCCTTAATTTTGACTGCCATTGTTTCTTCCATAACAGCCATTTGGCGCGGGTCGTCGAACCATTCCTCTGGAGGTCCAGAGTGCTCACTCCTGCTACCCACCACCACCAACCCCGCGGACATGATGCTCGCACGTCGCAGATGCTCGGTGGCTTCGCTCTCAAATTTTTTCGCCATTTTCAAGGCATTTTCTTGCATTTCTGCACGAGGATCTGGCTGAACCGCAAGAAGTAACTACCATTCATCTGTTAGTAACTTCCCAATACGAATAGCGATGCTAGTATGAACCTACCTGGTTTCTGGCGTCGATGCGTGCGTTCAGATGGTCTTTGCGAATCATTGTGATGAGCTCATCCTCGATAGATCCTCCCGACAGCCCGAACGACGCTTCGAGGCTATCTAAAGTAATGCGCGAAAAAGGAACACAGTATTGCACGATACACTTTGTGCGTATACGACTGTAGAGCTCTTTGACATGTTCGTGTAAGTATATGTCCAAAAGGTAGTCTGGGCGGTAGGACTCCAAAATGGAGAGGCAGCTGGAGTAACGGCCCCCGACGAACAAGCTCAAGGCTTTGCGGATGTGCGGTTCATGCTCCAGGAATGCTCGAAATGTCTGGTTTTCTAGCACGAGACGGTGAAGCTCAGTTCTATCCATGGTGGCAAGTGCCGTCAGGCCACCATAGACGGCGACATCGTTGGGAGTAGCGACATGACTGTAATGAGTTGGAGAAGCGGAGTTATTGGCGGCTAGCAGGGACTTGGCCGACTCTGCATAGTTACCCAGGCTCAGGTGAGCAATGCCTGACATGACACGAAAAAATGTCGGCACTCCTTGCCCATCCTCGGCCGTGCCCATGCCCGAGATTTTGCCAAGGTTGCTGAGAACCATGTTCCAGTCTCGGCGATAAAGCGATACATTGACCAGATGCACCGAGCATTCGAGGATCTGTCTTGTGGAGCTCACATCTTGTCGCATGCGGCCATAAGCGTCGCTGGCTTCGTTGAGTTTGCCTATAGCCTCGAGATGACGACCGAGGTCTTCGTTACCCATCTATATGATCGTGTAAGCATCTGGCGCCTGCTTTATGGGCTGGACATGCCTCGCAACAGTACCCTTATGCTTTCTTTGATGAGATTGTTTTTATAACCCTTGAGCTGGGATTCGAGACGCTGCGTCTCAACCTTGTTGGACTTCTCTGTGGCTGCGATCCAAGCTTCATCTCTGATGGCCTCGGGCTCGTTGGGAGCCAGCTTGCGGACGGAGTCCCATGCCAATTTGTACTGAGATACATCTCTACCGCTCTTTGCTTCCGCGACTGCACCCTTCAATGCATCGAGCCGCAGAGGCAGGCAAGTCTTTCCTATTAATAGTAGACGATCGAACCTGGTTCGTCCTGGTGCTCTTCGTTAGTCGTTTTGAACAGTGCGAGTACGCGTGACGATCGGGCGACGATCGGGCGACGAACCGGTATAGTTTTGGAGGTAGAGATCGAGGTCGAATTTGGGTATCTCTGCAAGCAGGATGTGTTAGCAAGAGGCGCAGGCCAGATGGTAGGACACGAAGAGGGTGTACCTTCGACGAGCAGCGTGGCTGGTTGGGTGGACGCGTCCACAGGGGCGTCGGAGGATGCCATCGGGAAAAGCCAGCGACTTGATGGCTGGCGAAATCCGGAATATGATGCCGAAGGGGCGTGGCCAACTTCAATTGCGGGCAACAAGCGACGGATGGATGTTGTTGGAGCTTCACCTTTTGGCGGGGTACACTGGGTTGGCTGTTGCCTGGTGGAGCTTGAAGCTGTAGAGGGGCAGAGCTAGGAACAGTTCTACTGGTGGCGTATTGGTTGCGGTGACCAAGTCAGTCATGAATAACAGCTCCGAGCACAGTGAAAAATAAAAAGTCATATTGTAATTTTCTACTATTGATAAACTTAAAAATGAAAATTTTTCGGATACTTTTTTGATATTTACAAGTGGGAAACATATGCTGGATCTGCGCTTGTTCTTTAATGCGCAGCAGACATTCATTCAACTCCGCGGTCATGTTGGATTTGTTACACCAATCTGGCAATCAAATGCGTGATGTATGCCGAGTCATACCACGGATCGAGGAGAATGATGTTGGCGGGGGGTTTTTTTTTTAACAAAACTCACGGTGTTCCCATCTGTCACCACCTGAATGGAACTTACTTGTCCACGGCCGCGCCGTGGACTTGGACAGACAGTTTCAACATGCGAATTGCGACTTGGATGCTCTTGGTTGGTGGGATCCAACTCTGCCGCCATCACGGCGCTTATTGTTGCAATTTACTCATCAATTGGGCTGCGCACTTTGAATCCGGTCCATTGCTCAGCGCTGCTCCGTAGCCCCATGCATTGTCTTGGACTCTGCAGACTGAATCTATCCGTAAAGGTAAAAATAATCGCCTATTCTTGTTTGTCATCTAGGGACTTGGCAAACTAGTAAGCGGTCGCGATCAGGCGTCCAAGACTAGTGAAGTTGGTAATGGCCACTCTTTCATCCCACCAGTCAAATGCAACCTTTGGCAGCGCTAGCAGAATACAGCGTAACCATGAGAATCCTGAACAGGTCGGAAATATCCTAAAATGCGCTATGAAAGGCTGTCATGTACTGAGTTGTTATTATCGTGGGCCTGTATGAATCCTGAATGAGAAATGAGCCCACAGCCACGGCTTATTGAGCTTACAAAAAGCTCTGGAGTTAACATTGCAAACGCTCTTATTTAACTGGAAAAACGGCGCAGATACCGAGTTTTGACATCGAGTCATAACTCTAAAAAAACACTCTGTATATCCCGCCAGTCTTCGTCCGAGCTTCGTCGTGCTCTCGAGAGATGGCCGTCATCGATGAATTTGGGGTGAGTTCCCTTTCTGTTCCCATATTTCCACCAATTGGGCAAGGAGCTGGTCATTTAAAGTCGCCGCATCTCCATAATAAGCTTACACCAGGAACGGCGTGGGCCAATGGCGATGGCGTGTGCCTGAGACCCCCGAACCAGCACATGGCCAGGGCTTAGGCCCGAGGCGTTGGCCGAAACCATTGTTACATCCCAGTAAGGGCGTTCCTGAACCATGGACGGCATTATTCAGGGCAGTGGTCTCTTTCAACGCGGCCATTGGTACGTTCGGGAGGCCGGGGGAGATGGTGAGATTTTGGTACCTGGACGCTAATCCGGACCCAGGCTGGATATCGCCGAGTTGGGGAGGCCGACGTTGCGATGCTACGACCAAACAGGGTGAAAGGCTGATGAATCGGGCAAATTATAGTCAATGGAAGAATGGCAAAGGAACTAGATGAGGAAAAGTATATAAGAGTGTCTTGATGTCCTGAAGAGTTGAGAGGGCTCCTCTGTAGCTAGACAGACTCACTTACACACAAGAATCACCTCTTCTTTCTCCCAAACTTCATATATCCTTTCAAGAAATATATACAAATAACCCTCGTCAAAATGCTCTACACTGCTACTGCTGCTCTTGCCCTCGCAGCCACCGCCGCTGCCGCCCCCAGCGGCGAGATCCAGAAGCGCGCCTCGGGCAGCAACCAGAACATCTCCATCTACCGCTACGGCGACGCGACGCAGTGCCACCACATCCTGCGCGACTCGGGTGCCTGCGGCATTAGCACCTACTTCAAGAACGTCAACCAGGAGGCCTCCTTCGTCGCCATGCCCGCCACCATCTTCGACAAGTACGGCTCCGCCCAGCACAACAAGCTCTGCGGCAAGACCGTCACCATCAAGCACAACGGCGTCACCAAGACCGCCATCGTCGCCGACCGCAACCTCAGCAACGACCACTCCATAGATAGCTGCCTCGACATCTGGAAGGCCTTTGGCGGCCACGACAACGACGGTACGCTCATCCGCGGCGCCACCTGGAGCGTCAACGGCGTCTAAGCGCGTTGCTGGGGACTGTTGTGTATCTATGATGAATGTTGGGTACAGATATGTGTCAAGACAAAGTATATAGAGGAAATAATGTACAAATCGCGTTCATTATCTGTTTGTAAAAGATGTTGCTCTAGAGTGATTCGGTGATCCATCAATATGTTGGTGCCGTGTAAGTCGCGGGGTAATTCCGACAACTGGTTGCAAGTAGACCGCCAAAAAAGTTTCCATAGTCTCGGTTGAACACAGAAAAACCTGGGCTAGCGGAGGAAGTTATCTGAGTAGTTCATAGATATGTATAAATTAATAGAACAAAGTAAGAAAACAGCGCGGCTCAGGGTGATCGAGGAAGAAGGCGCCAAGAGCATTGTGTCTACCTACACAGGCCCGGGGCTATCCAATGCTCCCTCTACAACAACAAATGACTGCCTTTTGTCAAAGAATGTAAATGGAAAGAAACTTTCAATAAGAGACCATAAAAGGATATGATTTGCTCGGCTTAAAAAATGCCCAAAAAAGAAACGTACAGCACCCGGAATTCGCTGGTCGTCACCGAACCAACTACTACTCGGGCGCTCGAGTGGTTATCGCTCGGAGATCAGACGGGATCCAGATTTATCACTCGGCTATGGCCGTACATACTACGCAGGTGCTTTATTAGAGTCTATATAGGAATTTCCCGTACCCCCATGAGCACACGCAAGTATGTGGCTCTCTGGTCCCAAGACTTGGGCATACATTGAACAAGACCGCTACGAGGGAGGTCGATTTTCTATGTCGATTTGCAATAGACTACGATAATATATGTTTTTTTTTTTCAAAATTTAGACATGCTTCAAAAGGAAGGAAAGGTTAGAACTTGTGCGTTTCATAACTTGACTTGCTGTGCTCAAATTGTGATGGGCTTGTTGAGCAAGTCGACTGGCCGGCTCAAGAAGACTGCAAAGTTGGGCGGAAGTATCCAACATAGGCATAGTAACGGCCAATGGCATGTATGAGAGTTCAAAGCCATGTTTTAACTAAGCTGCAATTACCAGTCATGGATTATACAGGAAGGGTAGTTGAAGAGTTGCGGCGTATGCCGACCTGACACTACAGACACATGTCAAAATATGCCGAGGCTGAGAGGAGAAGCCAATTTACGGAGCCAACTTTGATATTTATTATTTAAATTAATTTTCTCAGGATCAATCTATCATAGTTTCAAGGGTGCATCTAGCAGCGCCCTATGTGATCATTCGTGCTTGGATCTGTGGGGATGATGAGGTCCGATGCATTCGAGTAGGTAGCTCTCGTGAAAGCTCAGTGAGATGATCGACGAAACTACTTCAAGAAAAAGGCATCGGGAAGATTTTACAAGCAATTAAGCGATTTCTTTGCGAAAACACTTCGCTGGTATGCTTACAGTCCAACAAAAATCTGGAGAAAGGCACGAAACCGCGGGTTGTGACCGGTCTGCTGGCATGCTGGCAAGACCCTGAAAGATGCATATATATGCAGGATGCCTTACAACAAGCCACCGTGGCGGCTTAGAAAATATGTGGTGCAGCAGGTATATCAACCTTCCATCGGTACTCTTTCCCATTTGCAGATGGGACAAGTTCTGCCGTGGGGGTGGGACTGACAATGTCGAAGAGTCAGGTCGCGGGAATAGACTCCCGCGGATATGACAGATCCTTCCGTCAGCCATGTCGACCCCAAAAGATGATGTCAATGACGTTGAAAAGTAGAAAAGGGAAAAAGCATTAGCAACTGGAACAGCAGCGCCAATTGTGTTCGTGGCAACGCGCCACGGTTTCAAAGCAAGGGACGGGCAGGGAAGTTGAGGGGGTCACACACCGACATGACGCCACATTCTTCTAAGAAGCGCAGGGCGACAAGGCTGCCGATTACGACAGGTAGATTCCGAGGCCGTTCCATCTGTTGATGGCCTGATAGGACATGCTTTACTGCGCTAGACTGGCCGGGTCCGTCTCCGTGTAAGACACTGACAGGAAATGAGGTTGCATCAGCAACTCTGCCGGCAGGATAAAGCCTCGGCGCAAAGGTCCATGGCGCAATGTCGTCTGTCTCATGCTTCATGTACTTTGAAACAAATACATGGCGGATTAAACGGTGCCGCTAGCGGTCGAACAGAACGGGCAATGCCTGACTAATCCCAATTCTTAGTTGACCATGGAGGGACTTATCGTTCATACTGTAGCACAATTACGAAGAGTGCATAAGTTAGTACCTTGGCGAAGGAAAAGACGAAGGCTTTTCACCAGTTAGCCTGGTTACCCGGCTCTCGCAGGGATCCCCAATGATATGATGGTTTGACTGTGGACCCTTTTTTATGCGTAATAGCCATCCGTTGATAAGTTGACTGAGAAAAACGTGGAGTTGCACTATTTAGTTTGAGTGCAGATTACTCCGTAACTAGATGAACATGGGTCCATTGAGTTGGCGTCGCCGTGGTTGAAGCTCGAAGATTGGTTATGCTGTCAGCCGCTAATTTGAACGGTTTCTGCTTCGTAGCGTGTTGGGCGTCGATATGGCCCAGGTGACACTATTAGTCGAAACTTACTACGAGTATGGGCTTTAGTCCTGTTACTATTGTCTCTGAGAGCTGGCGCTTGGCCTCATCGGCAATAGAGGGGAACCGAATATTGCCGCAACCTCGGGAAGGAAGACGAGAGAGAGAGAGAGAGAGTTTGCCGTCGGAATTGCCGTCGACCGCGACGGCTGATATATGTACTTGTGTGGGCATTGATGTTGCCAAATGATGGGCAGCACTCTAGGAGTGGGTTGCCATCGGGGAAGGGACCCGGCCAGATTAGTTAGCGAAAGAAAGCTGGCTGGCAATGCAAGTTCGCAGCACGGTGGTCCATGAATACAGCATGGCCGCCAGATCAGCAGACGTTAGGTAGAGGAGCGAGCGTCTGAGAACGTTAATAGAAAAAGCTTAACTGATGATACCGCAGGTTGCGGAAGGAACAACGGGCGCACTCCGCGGACAATCGACATGGACCCTGACTCGCTGGCAACTTCCGAGATCGCTGGCACAAGCTCGATTCGAGATGGACCAATGACAGAGCACAGTTGGTGAAAGGAAACATGAGCGTGTTACCAGCTGTCTCGATCTATTTAGGCCCACGAGGACGGCGAAGGACGACAGCTCATCGACCACCGTCGGCTTCGATAAGCATCACGCTGGTAACTCGGTTTGCTGGCCCTCGTCTCGGAACGTGTTGCACACACGATAACAATAACCCCTTTGACTGTGTCGGCCGGCTACCAACTCGGCCATTTGTGCAGCTACTGCGGTGGCGCTGAAATTATCATCACAGTGGATGCTTTTGTCAGGTACCCATAGGGTATCCGTCCTGCGTTGTACAAAGTAATTTATTACAATGTAATTCGTACATGCGTTGCGCATCAGATAGGAAGGATGGTGGGCTCGCAGCAAGTGGGCTGGCTGCTGGCTGTTTGGCCACCAAACCAAAAGGGGATTGATTATGAGCTGGAGAAAACGACAAGGACGACGACGACGATGAGCGGTATTTTGCAGGAAGTGACGCAAGCTGCTTGTCTGAGAAGGTTCGTCACCGCTGTGGCCCCTTTCCGCTGTCTGCCAGCCACCACTCGAATTGAAATTGAAAAGCAGGCTTGACGAAGTTTCGCTTTTGCTCCTTTTACTTAACCGTAGGGAGTACGGATACTCCATACTCGGCAGCTCCTTTGGCCTCGCGTCACGTCCCTCGGATCACGGCATCTTGGCCAAGAGTTGCTAGCGGCAGGAACGCAAGAGAATCGGCACCCGCGAGCCGAATTGCGGGAGACAAGTCGTTATTTCTTTTTCAGTACAGGACTCCGTAGTTTTCTCATTATTATTAGCCCCAACCCAACTATGAGTGAGACCAGCGGCTGTTTTCTTCCCGTGCATTGTGGCTGTGCACGATTAGTTGCGACGCTACTCATGGGACCTTTTTGGTGCTGGTAACAGCCAGCGAAGCGAGGTCTAGATGTTGAAGACGACAGGGAAGAGAGAGGAAAAAGGACGCTAATAATGTAGGACAGCAATGGTTTAAGTAACGTCGGCAAATGAAGGGGCGACCGCCGGACCAGCTGGCCTGACAGTTGAATCGGGGATTTATCTGCTGTCACTGTGCGACGATCAAAACCGTGGTGCTGTGAGAGACAAGACCACGACCTGCGCGTGTGTTGGCAAAAAGGCGAGGCTTGCCCATTGGTGCTGTTTTATCCTGTACAGATACCCTGTAGGTAGGCCACATGAAAACGAGGCGCTGTTGAAATGTGTTGCGTGTGAGACGCGGGCCGTTGCTAAGGTGTCCGTGGCTGTTCCAACTGGCTGGCGTTTGGAAGCTCACTGGTCAGGTATGTTTCATTGCATGTTGAACCCCTCTACACCCTCTGCCGTGGATTTGATTTCTTGAATCTCAGTGGTTGAAAAGGCCAGCCACCCAGGGAGGAAAGTCGGCAGGCTGTTGCCATGACCGTGCTGTTGGCGGAGTCTGGCCCGCCACTTGCACGGGAGGTCGAAGCGATCGAGAAACAAGGGCCCAGGACAGGAGAGAACGAGAGCGAGCAGCCAAGTTTCGACGGCCCACAGTTGAAAGCCGCCCAAACCGTCTTGTCATTGCGGGGGATTTCGATTTCTAGTTAGCGCAATGCATCGATAGACAAGGAATAGACAAGTCCCTCCGTCCTGGACTACAGTAGTTACTGGCTCAGACCCCCTCCTTCTCTGCGACGCCCGACAGCCATGCGGTGAAGTTGGCGTAGCAGCAGATGCAACACAAGCATACAAAGATAGACTCCCCATACTTACTAGTGAGTGAAGAAGGGAAGAGAAAATCGAAGGTGACGGGATCGCTAGCTTGGTGGGCGAAATGCAACGGTGGGTGACAGGGAGCTGGCCGTGGTGGATCTTTTGCATACGTAGATAGGCGGGACGTGCTCTTGATAGTCGTCGTCAGGCGTCTCAGATGTCGAGGCAAGGGAAGAGACGAAATGAAAAAAAAAAAATATGTTTCTTAGCACAGAAGCATATATCCATGGCAGATAAACTGGCGGCGGGCGTCTTGTGAAGCAGGTTCCTCCGGGCTCGACGAGGCTCTTGGCCACACTGGGTACTTTACTGGGGGTATTCCGGCTGGATGCTATAATTATCAGCTGGGAACTGATGAGATGAGGGCAGCTAGCAAATGAGAACGCTGGATCAAATAAACTCGCCCATTATGCTCGCGACGCGCCCCCTCACCCCTGGGCAGCGTCAGCCACCAAGTTCCACGGGGAGCAGAGAAGGTGAAAAAAGTCAGCAGCGTTTTGCGCGGACTGGGCGAGTACCGTGCGAGTACCTGGAACAACGGGTGTTGGAAGGGGACTTGTAAAGGTATTGTGGTTGTACTAGTTGTGTCCGTGGATTTGGAGTAGTTGACGGAAGAAGCCACCAAACGCAGACCATTCTCGGCTGGTGACCGTGGAGCTGGGCCGGATAGCGGTGGCTTGAGGCGATGAGGAAGGACCAACGCTGAGGGCTTTTCCTCGAATAGGAACCATGGATGGGATGCGATGGATGAAGGAATGGTGATGGAAACTAGGTAGTCATCCGTGGGTAGGAAATGTGAAAGGGCAAAGTACGGTACGGGTGCTATGTACGTCGCTGCGGATACGTACAGACTGGAACAAAGACAACTTATTGGGAAGGACCAGCAGGTAGGTGTATTGGGCGTTCCGTCTCCCAATCAAGCGCGGCCCGCCATGAATACTCGGCCAACTCGGTTGCGCGCCTATTAATCTTATCATATAGAATATGTTGGTAGTTATTCTGTGAGTAATATGTTAATAATAGAATGATGTAGAAGAATGCAACGGGAACTGTCGGGGAATAGAAACCAGTCTAGGCGGCGGCCGACGGTGGGCCAGTGAGGACCAAGATTCCTCGGGTGGTGATGCAGCACCTGTAACTTGCCTGTAGCGGCTGCTGAGCGAACAACCGCCCTGCATAACGTACCTCGATACCACCTCCTATGTACCTATGGATGTAAGGACTCCGCTGGTGATCTGGGTGCTTCTTTATCTCCTTTTTATCGCTGGTAATAATAAAGCTCCATAGGCCTCTGATTTCTTCCCCAGTCTTAAATTTGGGGGGTTTTATGCACTCTTATTGATTCTCTGTCCTGCCTTGTACATGGGTATGCGCCTTACAACTGGAGGGATACTGCATCATGCATCATCGATCTGTACTTGTCCCTCTTTCGTATCGTCTTGACGTTCCGTACCCGTACTTTCTATTCATTCTGCTCCTGATGGGCTGGCTAGCAATGGCCCATCATCAAAATCTTATTCCGGGTCACCACTGCGCTGCAACCTGCCCACTGCTACCCCACTCAGTATCCTAGATTAGGAGCAACCTTAGCAGGGGACTTTGGTACCTACAGAAGCACTAAAATGCAGCCGAAATGCCAACTGACAGCGCTGAAGCCCTGCTAAAAGGTCGTGGCCACGGTGCACTACCTGCGTGGGTCGACTTTCTGCCGCTAACAGTATACCTCCTTTGCAAGCACGTTTGTCTGCAACTTCTCACCGGTTAGCCGTTACATGGCAAGTACTCTAGATAGCCTCCCGCCTACCGAGGACCGCCCACCCACCTGGCCCAGCGAAGTTCAAGGCTACCTCTCCCTCCCTTCAGACCCTTCAGGTTTGACTGCCTCTGCCTGAGTCCTCCCATCCATCCTCTCTCTCCCCAATGCCCCCCTCCAAATCCCCCCAGAAAGCCCTGGCCTGGTCTAGTCCAAGCCTCTGAGACAAAAACTCTCACTCGACTTTCGCTCTTCCACGCCATCTCTCAACAGCCTTTCCTCCCGTCCGGTTTCCCATCCACCCCCAAGCCGTTGTCGCTGCGCCTCTTTTGCGATTACGGCTCCGTTTCTCGCCCGACTGACCACCGTCGTCTCCCATCAACTCGCCATCTTGAATCTCATGGCAAATTGCGGCCATCCAACTCTGGGGTAATTGGGAGAGGCGACGCTGCCTGTCTGGCTTCGTCTGTTCCCGGGCACCGACTGCCACCCACCACCGCCCTCCAGCTCACCAACGGCTTCGATCAAGGCCAATCTCGCCGCCAGTAGCCATATTATCGCCTCTATCGTTACTGCTCTCGATTTTTGATCGTCTAACTTTGTATCACCGGCATCGTTACCACCCTACCGATTCACTCGCCAACGCCCGACACCAGTAAACCGTTGTTTCCTGCCGCCAAGCGACCCCCCCCTTCTCCGTTCGACTCACCACCATCGACCTGCCGTCAGAATTTATGTCGACCGCGACGTTTGTTTAAAAGTACCGAGTAGGAGACGGCCGTTTGGAGATTACTCCTCAAAAATTGCGCCTGTGCTTCGCTGGCGCGCCTCTAAAACCTCTTTATCCTGCTCACCCTAATCGCAACAACTATACTGGCTCCTGCGCCACTTGAGCCAACATGTCCGACGACGAGGCTGCCGCCCTGTCCGTCACCGACTGGCCCATCCAGGATGCCCCCTCTCCTACCGAAAGCATCAAATCTGACATCGAGATTGATGACCGCCCAGCCGCTGGCGATGCCCCGTCACAGCCCATACAAAAGCGACGTCGAGTGACGCGCGCCTGCGATGAGTGTCGTCGCAAGAAGATCAAGTGTGACGGCAAGCAGCCCTGTACACATTGTTCCGTCTACAGCTATGGTCAGTCGCAACCTGCGCCCATTCTCTCAAATGTTCGCCTTTACCTGTACAAGCCTTGCTAACATGTCTCTGTGCGTGCCAGACTGCACATATGATAAGCCTTCTAATCGAAGGCGTAATCCCGCGCCCCAGTACATCGAGGCTCTAGAGGGTCGCTTACATCGCGCCGAGACTCTGTTGCGAAAATTCATGCCCGACATCGACCTGGCTGATCCCAACATGGACCCCAGTGTCCAAGCCGAATTTCAAAATCGCGAACAGTCTCGAATACAGGCCGCCAGCAAGTTGCAGGGCAACACCTCGATGCTGCATCCCTCCACACCCGATCCTCAGCTAGTGTCCATGGTCGACTCTCTCGGTCAGCTTGACATCGATGATCGCGGCGATTGGGACTTCCACGGCAATTCGTCTGGTGTTGTCTTCCTTAAGAAAATGAAGGAACACTTCCGCGGCCTGCTTGGTCCTACTGCATCCAGTCCGTTCCTCCCGCGCCCCGACCAACTCTCCGCACTCCTCAATCCCGACTCCGCGCCGTTGCACGCCAATTCGCCTCTCTCTACCATGTCGACATATCCCGAATTACCGCCAAAGGACGTTGCTCGACGCCTTTGCTTCTACTCGCTTACCTGCGCCACCTGCCTTACTCGCATCGTTCATGTTCCGACATTTAACAGCCAGTTCGAGCGAATATATGAAATTCCACTCGAAAATCTCGGATCTGAGGACACTCAATTTCTCGGTCTATTATTCGCCATTCTCGCTTTGGGCTGCATGTATCACAGCTTTGATGCCTCAGCTGCCCAAGGCACTGGCTACCGAGCTGCCATGGAGGAGGGGTATGTTGTCTCATACCGTTTGATTCTTAGCTTTCACTGACGCTCGTTAGAACAAAATACTTCAAGACGGCTCGAGCCCTTATCAAGGATATTGGTGATTGCCGCACCCTCACCTCGATACAAGCGCTCCTCTTCATGACACTCTTCCTCCAATCTACGTCTAACCTCAGCTCATGCTACACAATCCTTGGCATCGCCATGAGATCATGCCTTCGCATGGGCATGCATCGCCACTTACAACATGCGCGATTAAACCCGATAGAGGAGCAATTACGCAAACGAATATTCTACGTTGTGCGACAAATGGACACATATGTTTCAACAATGCTGGGCCTTCCTTTACTGCTGAGCAGCGATGATATTGACCAGCCCTTTCCAATGGAAGTCGATGATGACTACGTTACCAACCAGGGCGTCATGCGTCCGCCGCCCGGATCCTCCTCGTTCTTTGAGGCCTTCAATGCGCATACCAGGCTGATGGATGTGTTGGCTAAGATCTCCAAGCTCATCTATCCAACCAAATTGCCGGGAAGTGTCAAAATTGAGCTGGGAGGAGCAGGCAACCCTGTCAGTTATGCTCGCATTAAGGAAATTGAGGGTGAATTGCAACGATGGTTCGAACGACTTCCTGAGGCCTGGCGACCAAGCCCTGAGGGTCCCATCGAAGTTGTTAGAGTTCGGCATCTCCTTCGTTTCTCCTACGCTCACGTACAGCTCCTTCTATATCGCCCTTTTCTACACTACATGTCGCCACGGCTCTGTCAAGGCATTAAAGTCGATGACCTCTCCTATGCTTGCGCTGCTGCCGCCATTAGCGTCTCGCGCAATGTCATCCACATCGGCCAAGAGATTCGGAAACAGCGCGTTCTGAGTGGACCCTATTGGTTCATGCTATACACCGAGTATTTCGCCGTTTTGTCTCTCATCTTCTTCATCCTGGAGAATCCTGGAAAGCCGGGCAGTGCCGAAGTTCTTGCAGACGCCCGCACTGGGCGACAGATGATAGCTGATCTGGCAGAGAAGAGCTTGGCTGCAGATATGCTGACGACGTCATTAAATGTAAGTAATATTAGGAGATCATGCTCGAGTTGAACTTGACTAACTGTGATGTAGGCCCTCTTTGAGCAGCTTCCCGAAGCCCTGGAACAAGCTCGTGGCCGGGCAATTGCTTCAGCAAAGCGATCCATAAGCAAACCCAACGGCATGGTTGCGGGGCATCCCGGAGTCAACCACATCATGTCGCCACAACGATCCGAGGATTTATTGCGAACTCATAGCGGTCACATGTCGACTGGCGGCTTCTCCATGGATACCATGGCACCATCCGAGCAAAGCTTCCACGATAATGGCTTTGGTGGCGGTATGCACGATATGCTATCGCTTGACATGTCTTCCCGAGCCACCCCTGACTCTGAGAGCACAGCAGCCAGTTCCAGCCGCATGGCATTCATGCCACACTCTGTTGCCACGCAGAATGCGCTCAACCCAGTTAACAAACTTGATGCGCTCATGTTCCCATCTGACGACCCTTTTGCCTATCCGAACCAACCGATGATGGAGCTGGGCTTCCAGCCTTCCAAGGACGGCGCAGCTGTGACCATGGCCCAAGATCCCAACTTCTTCTTCCCTGCAACGCTGGAGGAGATGGGCAACTCTTTTATCAACCAGCCACCGCCATACATGACGCCACAAAATGGTCGTCAAGGCATGGGAGGCATGAACATGAGCCAAATGTACGACAACAACGGTATGATTGCGATGCAACATCCGGGAGCGGCGCAAGCTCTGGCACAGGCACAGGCGAGGCAACACCAAGCCAGGGCGCAGGCGCAAGCGCAGGCGCAGGCTCGACAGCAGCAGGCAGCTCAGCGCGCTCAGCAGCAACAGCAAGAGCAGCAACAGCAGCAGCAGCAGCAGCAACAACAGCAGCAGCAGCAACAGCAGCAACAGCAACAGCAACAGCAGCAAAGATCTCGCGGCTTTGGGTTCTTCCATAGACGTACGCGACAGCCTCAAGAGCAACAGCAAGCGCAGCAAATCGACCAAATGTTTACAGAGCACGGCATGCAACCGGATTTTGGCAGCTTTTTCGGGTCTGGCAGAGGCGGCTTTCAGGGAATGTAAGGGTTCTCTTCACAATACCCCCCTTTTTATTTTATATTCTGTTTTGGGATATCAGACACGGAGTTTTTGTATAGGATATTGCCCATGATATCCATTTTCTTACGCACTCTGCACCCCGGACATTCATTTTCTTTCACTTATTTCGTTGATGTTTTGCGTGGGAAGAATATTGCTGCATTTTTCTTTCGGGTAGGAGTCAAGACGGCGCAGGGGAGAGACCCCAGCGCCTGCAATTCTTTTGTTTTATACGATCCTCAAGGTCTGTTGAGATTTTTTTTGTTTTGTTTTACGGTTGATATATTTGGGAGCATATGGGCACGGAAAGCGTTATATGGGCCACGAAAGCCACGTCTTCATTTTATGGTCATTTTTTGGTGTTTGCAGGCAGAGCGGGAGGGAGTGGTGGGTTGTACGTACATGGTGAATGAGGCCAGGAGCACAAGGTACCTGGATGGCTGTTTGGTACTGGGTATATATGTCGATAGACAATGGTTACAAAATTCTTTATAGAATGGGAACGATTTGGTTCGGCGAGACATGCATGATAGCTGTGACAAATTTGATGACGACTTATGTACAAGTTAAGTGCTCGGTGGTGGAGATGTATGTTGCGGCGCGCTGGCTGACCAGTACAAGTGACGGACGAATATGGTGTTTGAGCTTGGAGAATTGCGTCTGCAGCTGCAATATGCAATCGATTCCTCTTGACCCCAGCTGGCATCGGTGGTGTGCCGTCTGGGGGCGTCTAATAGTGGCTGCATGAGCATGCTGTCAGCTCAATGTTCGTCAAGGGGAGGGCGGCAACGTCGGCACCATTTGGGCCACCGAGCTCAAATGAAGGAGCGGAAGGGAGGCGGGCCACTCGTATTGTCAATCTGATATGCACAGTCAGGAGGAGGAGGAGGAGGAGGGGTGCGCTGATAAAATGGCTTGATATTGATCTAGAGCTAATGTGACAACGGGACAACTACATTAGTACCTTGACAACGACGAGGGGGTGTGAGTACAAAGGTTCTCTCGCTGCAGAGTAGTCCACACAGCGAAGGAAAGGAAAAAAATTAAATTCCACGGCACATCTCTTTTTTCCACCGTAAAATGTTCCTGAAACGACGGGAGAAGGAGCGGGTGGTGAAGATGAGAGAAGATGAGCGTCCGCTTAGACCATCATGGCGGCGACACCGACGGCAACGGCGGCGACACCGGCACCGGCGCGAGCGGCATTGGTCGGGGCGGCACCGGCCTTGCTGACTGAGGAGCTCCTGGCGGTGGTAGTGGCGGAGCCGGAGGCGGATCGGGAGGTGGCGGAGCCGGAGGCGGAAGACCGGGCGCTGGTGGACGAGGCGACGGCGGTGGTCGAGCGGCTGCTAGAGTTGCTGTTGCCATCTCTTGTTAGGGGTGCGTTCACTGGGGAGGGTTAGAAGAAGAAGAGAGAAGAACGTACGTGGCGCTCTGGCCGACAACGCTGGTGGCAGCGGCGGCGAGGAGGACAACGGAGAACTTCATGTTGAAAAGGTTGGGAAGTTTGGCTGGACCGAGGGTTGGTAGCGAGTGTGTGTGTGGTGAAGAAAAGGAGTGAAGTGCTTTGGATGGATGGGTAGGGAAGGAAAAGAGAGAAGAGGTAGAAGACGGTCTGGCTGTTTAAGTAGACGATGCTGCTGCTCTCCTTGAGTGCCCGTGTTAGTCGGTCACCGAGGCGAAGCAAGACTTACGACCCCGGACCATTCATTATCAACACCCCCCCCTCCTCCTTCCCGCCGAAGTATTGGATCGGCGCCTCAAATTCGAAAATGTGTCTAGACCGTTCCCCATGCGCCTTGCTGGTGGAGAGCAGCTTGCGCAATCCTCCCCCTCCTCCCTGGCTCTGCCCTTCCCCCCTCCGAGATTTCGGGCGAGCCATGCCGGCCGCGGACCCGAGTTGGCGGCCATTTACATTTTTTCCATCGGGGGAACTTTTGCGCAAAGAGAGCGGCACCTGAAAAAAGGATTGCAGGCTGTCACCTACGGCTATACGAACCTTGAGAATCGGGAACAGCCTTGCATCCTCACAGGTCGGCGATGGATTGGGTGGTGTGTGGGCTCAGCCTCAGGGGCGGGACAGCTGCGCAATATCAGACGGGCGTGTGGGAGAAAAAGAAAACGTACGACGACAGACAAACAAAACAGACGAGTGAGACATCTCGACGAAATCAAGATGTAATTATCGCAAAAGGCCGAATGCGGAAGGATGGGAGGACGATGGCCGTGGACATGGAGGCGCCATGTCTTGAATTGGGATGGTGGCTGGCGAGACTTACGCAATGCACTATACGGATGACTTCTGACTGGATGAGAGGGAAATGGACAAAAAGAGAAGAGAGAAACATTGAGGCTTTTCCAAGGGAAGGCCCATGACGATGACAGCCTAACGTCTTTGGAGTTTTAAGCTTACTTTTTGGTCATTGTAGGGCATCCTTTGTGAGAAGGCTTCGACACATAAGTTGTACAGCGTCCTCCTTTTGTCCCAGAAAGTCTCAGCAGAGTCAGAGTCGTCGTCAACAGAGACAGCACTACTCTCGGCTCGTGGCGAAGAAAGACGACGGAAGACGCGACCGAGCCTTAACGGTAAGGCTGGATGGAACGGTGGTTCGTCGAACGATGGGACGGGAGTCCACAACACCAAACCCCGAGGAGACCTGAACTAACAAGCAATAAAGCCCCCCTGACGATGTTCCGATGGGGAGCGAAAAACAAGCATTTTAGGGCGTCGACGCTAGGCCGACAAGGTAACGTGGTGAGACTGTCCACGTTTTCCTGCTGATCCATTTGCCTGGGGTTTTGCGGGAAATACGGGACGAAGATGAAAGAAGAAGGCGATCCACGCCCCAAGCCACACAAACACGTACGCGTGCCCGCGGTCGGCAGATGTCATTGGCGAGCTGAGCTCACTCCATATTGTAGAGCAAATGTTGGTAAGTAAAGGCGTGCTAAGCCCTCGGTATGTGCCGGCGGGCGGAGTTTGGTTGGCCGAGGGTTTCGTTTAATGACCAGCCCGCTGTCGTGGCAGGGCAGGAAACGGAGAAGGATACCGGATGATGGGTACAGAAAAGGGATGGGAAGACGGATGGACGGATTTGGTGATGTTATCATTCTTGGAGGCGCTGCTCATCGTAATCGATCGAGCAGCATTGACACAACCCACCAATACAATGAAAGACTGCTAAATTAAGAAAAGACAAGCAATATGAGAAAGACAATAATAATACAGTTTCTCGTTTTTTTTGCGAGCTCGTCTTGGCTCCGCGGACATCTGCAAGTGCCGTCTTGGTTAGTTAGCACGGACGACTCGGCATGAGTCGGGAGTCGGCGGGCGCCACGACGATCACGTCAGAGCAGGTGGCTTGGAGGAATTGGTGGAAATTGCAAGACAGGCTCAACTGACACTCGCCGAGCCTGGAAAATTGGCCAGGCGAAGCAACCTCGACGTCTAATTGGGCCGTCGGCTGATATAGGTAGGTGGTCATGCGACTCTACGAGACGGACGGGAGGGCCTCGATGAAAAGGAGCCAGAAAGATCGATATACGATGCATGCTGGCTGTCACCGACCTTTTCTTCTACAATACAATTTAATGGGTATTAAAGTCTCGGATATGCCGGCGGCGGCGCCTCGCTCGTCCGCCGACCCAGTGCATGACAACTGCATCAAGATCCCCTGCGGCTTGGCTTCTTGCCTGATGGCACCGTGGCGGCTCAATCATTTGATAAGGTCTGGTGGAGAGAGAAACATATAACAGTGAGGATCAAGTACAAGTCTTGCCAACGTTAGCCTCGTCGACCAAAGTCTCGGAACCAGGGACTCGTCGACTGTCCGGCTGGTGCGCTCGTCTGCGTCCTCGCCTTTGTGCCTTGCGCTAAAGATCCTCTGCGCCTCCCTCAAGGATGCGAACAATGACGGATTGAATACATTGAAGCATCTCCAGACCTCGACTCCGTGTCCCCAGGCAGTGTGCTTGAGCTGCTCGGCCCCGTCGAGACCGAGCCCGTGTGACGGTTGAGCGACCCCGTCTCCCAGCGGCCCCCCCCCCCCGAACGAATTGCCGGCCATGCAAAGTCTCCTGGCATCGAACACTCTTCGTTCCAATGGATAGAGGTCGTTTGAATTTGGCATTTCCCACCAACAGCCCTCCGTCCTCGCTCGCAACGCTCGTGGCATTCTTCCCTTCGCTACCGGCCCTCACGAAGAGCAACATCTGGCAACTCGCTGGCGTTCTCTCCCAGATACACACAACAAGGGTTATATCCCAAGAATCAGGCGATATGTACGAGTTTCTAGTCGGCACCGCCGTGGCCTGCCTCGGGCCTGACGCCGCAGCACCGGCGCGGCAGGTTCAACTTCGACACAAGTACGGTATGATCTGGGTGGGAAAAAAAACACGAAGGAGGTGCCCTGGTGGTTTAAGAGAGAACGCAGGTCAAAGTCAATCGAGGAGAAGCCTGCAAAGGATGCGCCGAACCTGTCTACGCTGTAGCGGAAAGAATATGTTGATTTGCTGAGTGCCATGCTGGGCTATGAGCCTGGGCAGCGACGTTCTGCGGACAACGCGATGCAGCGTCTAGCATCCATGGAGCTCCCAAGAAAAAGAGTGAAGATGCATTGAGGCGGCAAGGTTAGTTGACATTTTCATTTTCCATCCTGTACCCAAAGCCATCCGCTTTGACGTCATGATGAAGCGACGCTGCCTTGAGAACAACTCACTGCGCAGCACATGGGGGCTCGAGCAGCATGCCCCTACAAGTTTCTCGATAGAGTTTGCGGTTTAGTCATCTTGTACGATTGATTTACGCATCATAGGACTCGGATACTCATCTATCCGGCTACGCGTCTTGGCGCGCCAAGTGTGCATCTCCCGGCTCATCACCACTCCGGCATTACAGCTTGGCGCCAAGACTGAAGGCGACTCGATCTCGAATTCCCCCCGAAAGTCGAGTACAAACATCAAGATTATACAACTTGAAGACCGAGAAGCTGGAAGAAAAAAAGCAATAGCATTGCTTGCCCGGAGTGGAGCGCAGGACGACCGTTACTGAATGGCTCCCGAACGCAAGTACACAGGGCGGGCTTGGTGATGGCTCGCCCCAGCGGAAGAATGTCTAGCAATAAAATGTTGATTGACGTACGTGGACTTGGCGTGGCGCTTTTAGCGATGGGATAAACTTTTAAAGTTGACCGAGCGAGATCGAAGGCGGTTAGCATACGTGAGGGATGCCAACTCAGCCGCTTCAAGCGCCTTGGCTGTCTGGGTGGCTGATCTGCACCGGAGTCTATTACACTGGAACTTCCTTCGACAGTGAACAAGGCATTTGGGGCGTCACGGCTGCTAGCAAGTCCGCCTTGGGAAAAAAGAAAAGATGGTCGACTATAAATGCGCAGTTGTCCGCTTGTCCTTCCTGTGTTTCTCGACACTCAGCATCGCTCCCGAATTCGTTTACATCGTCCTGGCCTTCACCTAACCAGCAGCCTTCCAACCCCATTTCTTCTTAATATCATGAAATCTCACATTTATGCCCTCGGTCTCTTGACAGCGGCCCAAGCCGCCGCAGTCCCGGCCGACCTGGCCGTCAGACACGGTGACAAGCAGCCCAGCCCGTTCACCTTCACCTCGACCTTCAACGTCGTCGCCAAGCCAGAGAACGTGGTCGACGCGCAGAACAACTTCACCGGCGGCCTGCAGGGCAGCAGCGGCACGTTCAACTTCGGCATCAACTCGGTGGACAACGTCATCTGCTACAACATCACCATCGCCGGCTTCCGCGGGGAGTACCAGTCCCCCGCCAAGTCGGCTACGCACATTCACGAGGCCGCCGTGGGCAAGGCCGGCCCGCCTCGGTATGTCCAGTATTTCAAAAAGAAACAACGAGAAAATGCTGCTAACACGAGGATGTGCTCGACAGGATTGCGTTTCCCAACCCGGAGGGCGAGGGTGAGGGGCCTCGTCGCAGCATCGGCTGTCTCACGGGGCCGTTCACCACGGGTGTCAACGCGAGCGGCAAGGATACTGGTGACGGCTTCCATGTTAGGCAGATTGAGGAGAATCCGGCCATGTTCTTCGCGGATGTCCATTCTAGCCTTGCGGTTCCCGGCGCGATCCGTGGTCAATTGGGCAGGAAGAACTATTGCTAGAGCCTTTTGGCACATGTCAGCGTACACGTGAGACGGACCAGTTCCAGGAACTTTGTCTGATCAGTATATGGTTTACTTTGTTTCTTAATAATAATAACTGATGTTTGCAATGTATTGGTTGCTCTAGTTGTTGATGCAAAATCAAGCAAAGACTATGTTTGAGCTACTTTCTCGAGTTGCTTTCATTCCGTATCCATTTTCTCCTGTTCAAGTCAATATCACTTAGACCCCTTCCCAGAACATCTCATAAAGTCGAGACCATCATGACTTATAAAAGGTCTGCCGAAACATCTCCTCCTCTCCGACCAAGAATCTGTCGCCGTCTGCGCATACCACAGGATGCGCTTCGCCAGGCTCGGCGCCGTCTCCTTGGCCGCCACATACAGCCTAAAAAGCGCCAACGGCACCGGAAAAGCCGGCGTGTCCCATCTCACACTCTCAACCCGGGCTGCGGCCGCCCTGCACCGATCTGGCCAGATAACCACGACCGAGTAGCCGAGGGCCCTGAGACCCTCGAGAAGCATCTCCTTCAGGGGCCGCCCCTGTACCTGACCACCCATCAATGCCGCTGAGAAGTACACCATCTGTAGCTCCGGCCGCGGCAGCTCGTCCGGGAACGAAGAAGGGTAGGTTGCCTTGACCTTGGTGACAAGCTTGCGCGTCATCGTGGGCGACTTGGCTGTCCTCAGTCCCTCTGGAAGGTTCCCTAGGCGGCCGATGACCTCCTATCGCTCTTTCATCTGTCTGTCGGACGTGACGCGTCGCTGTGCGCAGAGTGTGCAGTCGCATGTGAAGCCCCAGGAGTTGAAGTCGCGCTGGACGTACTCGTGCGAGTGCAGCTCCCGCGTCTGGCAGTAGGGGAAGAGAAACTCTGTACCGGGATTCAAGTCCTTGCTGACGCGCAGGATGAGCATGTCGCCGATGAACGAGCGATGGCAGTTTCCCGCGCAAGAGTTGTTCAGTCGAGCCGCCTTGATCCAGACGCCAGGATTGACGGAATTGCCGACAACGAAAGCCGTGTCGATTCCACTCCTCAAGTTGCCCAGAGCTAGGGGACTTATTATAGCTTGCCCGCCAAATGTGTTTAGAGACATTATCTTCACGGCGAGGAACCTATACACCCGAATCGGCTACGAAGCTCTTAGTTCACCGTGAGTGTTAGTGACTTACGAATCAACGATCGGATGTCCATCTGGGTGGTCTCGGCCGACAGTCTTGTAACCACCATTGTGAAGCTGTAGAAAACGGCGGGAGTATTCTGGGTTGTTTATAAATTTTGCACTATTTGCGTCAAAATCTCGTCCTTGCCTTTAGCCGAGGTGCCGTTGCTGCTGGTTCAAACATGATGAAGTTACCACTGGCATCCACGGCGCACTTGCTGTGCACAAAGGCTTTCTCGCAGAGCAAAAGATCGCCCGCCTTGACGGCCTTGACCGTGAACAGCCCTCGTCCTCGGCTGGGGGCGTCTCGAACTTCGACGGGACTCGAGGATGTAGCGCAGTCCACCAAGCCAAAGCCCTAGTTGGCCTGCTCGTGCATGCTTGTGAATGAGTAAACGCCGTCGGCCTGCTCCCTCAGTCTTTGTTGGACGCGGCTCATTTGCGTCTTGGCATCCTTACTGGCGGGATGCAGTGCTGTGAACTTCTCTAGCCGCTCCAGGCAGCGGTCAAAGTAACGCAGCGCGTAGAGCGCTCGTATCTCACGAAATAGTGCCATTTCCGTGGGCGGGATCTTTTCGGCTGTCCTGGTCGCGTCAAGAAGGGCCTGCTCCGGACGGTTGAGGTTGAGGTTGGCAAGAGAGCGGTTGGGGTACGTCAATTGCCCTTCTTTGGGAGTGGCTGCAAGTCGAGCGGCATCCGAGTATCTTGATTATCTTTGGTAAGTCGTGAGTACATAATTGGGTGGTAAAAGCTCACAAGCGCAGTGCTTTGGCTCAAAGCTGCTCCTTCACAGCCTCATTGGGTTCATCCTGACCGTTTCACTGCTGATTTGAAAGTCTTCTGTTCTCCAGACATCCGGGATGCGGCTATCCAGCGGTTTCAACCAAGAGACGTCGCTGAGATGATCGACTCTTAGTGAATAAGAACTGTCCGTAGTGCGTTCGACGAACGGCTCTTTGATGATGAGCACAGCTCCTTTTTGCCACGATGGTGCTCTCTAATGCTCACCTGGCTAATGAGAATTAGCCGAAGCTCGTCAAGAGGTGGGTCGGATGGAAGATAAGCTGGTGGAAGCTGCGCGGTGGAGGGACGGGACAAGTTTGACCGATTGGAGCTCATCTTCATGGCAGCAAACCTGGCAACAATGGACTCTTGTGAAGGATAGTCCTGGACCGCCCCATCATTTCGAGGCTGAGGGAGGTCGTGCATCAACTCGACCTGACGCAGGGCAGTTGCAAACTGACCCTCGGCACCATCGACATCCATGGTTGGGCTGGGGAGAACGAACCGGGTCTCAATTAATTGCTGGGTTTTAGGTCAAGAGTAGACACGGCTCGACTTCCTCAAGGATAAGAAATGGGAATACTTGAGCAATACTTCTCGTCGAAAGATGACTTGGGGTGTATGTCGCATTGAGTTGCTGGCGAGCATGGAAGGTGGTGAGTACTAGTACTCTGACTCGCAGCAAATGACTTTGCAATTCACTTTGAGCAAACAGCAGCTTCTAGCTGAGTGTCGGTCGCTATGAAAGGAAACGGCAAATCGCGCATGTCCGTCCCGAAAGACTGAAATCCAGACACACTGCCACTGCGCGCATCCGGCGAGCGAAGAAGACTGTCGACTCGTAAAAGCAGGATTCACCCATGTTGAATTGGAGTGGTGAAAAAATTGCATTGACTTGCCTTTGATGTTGCAGCTTCCCGGCGATGAAACAGTGCGCTGTAACTACGAGAGCCTCCAAACGAAAAACAAGTAATTAACGGAGCCTGGTGTGTAAATGTAGAGATTGTCTGGAAACGAGACGAGATGCGATACAAACGCCGACTCTGTTGAGGCAAGGTAAATCTTACGCAATCAACACATCAGTGTAGCCAAGATCTCGAAGAAAAGTGGCAACCAATGGAGAGGAATGAAGTGAATACACCGACTGGCCGTTGCCGCACATAGAGAAGAGACAAAGCGGCGTTGGCGGATGGAGACTTTCCCGCCAGCAACTGTTGCAACGTCTCTCAGCTCAGGAAACGACTTTGGTTCAAGACGTTCAACTACCTCGTCGTCTTCGAGATGTAGAGCTTCGATAATCGCTGTATTCACGAAAGCGAGGCGGTTGATTTTCGTATTAGCGGTGCCGATGCTCGCGCGGCCTGCGGCGAGGGCCAGCAGAAGATCGGCACGGCGCAAGGCGTCAATTACGCATAGCATTCTGATCGATGTGGGAGCCGAGAAGGGATATTCGAATCCATCACGAATGGCACAGTTCGCTCGATTGCTCGCATTGGCCAGCTATTGCTATGATGCTTGAGCAATTGGCAATCGTGCTCATCCGTTTGCTGTGGGCAGCTCCCTGAGATGCTTGGACAAGGTCCCTGGCCGCCGCTGACTAATCGCAAGGCTGTTTGATCATTTTGCGATAGCTCTTCCTTAAAGATCAGGTTCATAACAACCCTTGAAAAAAGAAGCCCCAAGATAATCCGGGGGCGGACTGCCCTGCCATGTCCAAATGAGTCTAGAAAGTGGAAGGCAGTTGACCATTTTAGCTTCCTCATCCCTGGGGCCAATCCTTCCCATCAAGCAGGCGGTATTGCTGCACTAGTGACAGGCCAGTGTCCGATACGGCGGATAGATAGATGTTGGGACTTGGTCATGTTGGACCTATTTTACCTAATTTTAACGTCTCTGGATGTCATAGTTACAGCCCCCTATCCAGCTGGCGCTGACCAAGATCCGCAGCATTTGGGTACGCTTGCCGAAGGTACGACTTTAACTAACCCTATCATGGATTTGCCTGCCTCTATCTCCATCCGCTACTGTGGGGGTGGACCTTCCGTTCCCCCGCAGCCATTTTAAGAAGAGCTTCCTTCTCACACACTGTTCGTTGCCCAGCTTCCAATTCCATCACCATAGCACGCAACCGTGTCGGGACTTCATCTCACAATGTCAGCTGCAGAGTTTGACTACGAGTTCGTCCTGGAGGATGAGTTTGATGCCATGTACGTTGATTCCGGGTTCAGTGTCCTTCACTGTCGGCCAATGACGACAGCATAGCGAGCCACTGACTGTGCGATTGACCAACAGCTCTCTGGACAAGAAAAAGTCTCTAGATGAGATCCTGAGCGGCAAATATCCTGGTATGGAATTTGCGACACTATTACAACCAATGCCTGCACAGAAACTGACCACCCCAGCCAAGAACCACGCACGCAAGGTCGCCCACGAGCTCGGTGTCGACGAAGGCATCATCTACCTCGTCGGCGAACCAGAGCGTCGCTTTCCTGACTCTGACCAGGGCCCCAAGTTCCGCCAGCAGCGATAGTATGATTCCCTTCTGTACTGCAACCACGCTGGATTCTCTATACTAACCTGCGCAGCTTCTACTACCTCTCGGGTGTAGACTATGCCGGCTGCACCCTCACCTATGACATCAGCCTTGACACCCTCACCCTCTGGATTCCCTATACCGAACCCAAAAAGAGCCACTGGTTCGGCTCGACACCCTCTACCGCCGAAGCCGCCCGCCTGTACGATGCCGACCAGGTGCATTACACGAGCGACCTCGGCGACTACCTCTCCAACCTCCCGGCCGCGTTGACCGTCTATGCACTGCACGCTGACCAGCGTCCACCGCAACTGGTTCAGCACCAGTCGTTCCGCGCGCGCTCGTCTGACGGGCCACTTATCGACACCGCCGCTCTCAAGCCGGCCATGAACCGCGCCCGCGAGGTCAAAGACGAGTACGAGATCGCCCTCGTCCGCCGCGCCAACGACATCTCCAGCGCGGCCCATCGCCGTGTCGCCCGCAACCTACTGCGCATGCGCAACGAGAGCCAACTGCAAGCCGTCTTCGAGGCTGTCTCCACCGCCAGTGACGCCCACAGCCAGGCATACCCCGTCATCGCCGGCGCCGGGCCCCATGGGGCGACGCTGCACTACGGCGCCAACAATGCGCCGCTCGCGGGCCACGCTACCCTCGTCTTCGACGCGGGCTGTGAGTACCGTTGCTACGCTAGCGATGTCACCCGTACTCTGCCCATCTCTGGCTCGTTCTCGCCGCGCGCCGCCGCCATCAACGACGTCGTCATGCGCATGCAGGCCGAGTGCATCGAGCTTATGCGGCCCGGCAAGTTCTTCTACGAGATTCACAACCACGCAGGTCACGTCGCCGTAGACGGCCTCCTGAAGCTCGGCATCCTGCGCGGCACCCGCGAGGAGCTAATTGCCGCCGGCACCATCTCCGCGTTCTTCACCCACGGCCTCGGCCACCACGTCGGTCTCGAGGTGCACGACGTCGTCGGAGACGCGCCCCTCATGCTTTCTGCTGCAGCTGAGACAATTGGCGGTCTTCGTCACAGCGGCAAGCGCACTATGATGACGCCAGATAAGCTTGCTGCCATGAACAGGATTAGCAGAGCGACCGCGGCGGAGAAGCAGCGCACCGTACTGCGCGCGGGCATGATCCTTACCATCGAGCCCGGCCTGTACTTCAACCGAGAGTATCTTGAAGGCTTCTTCCGCGACGATCCCGTCCACGGAAAGCTCATCGTCTGGGACGTCGTCGAGCGGTACTACCCCGTCGGCGGCAGCCGCACCGAGGACTGCATCCTGGTGACAGAGAGCGGCTACGAGAACCTGACGACGGCGCCAAAGGGCCAGGAGCTGCTAGACGTGATCAACGGACGCGAGGGAGCCAAGTCTCGCCAGTAAGCGCGAGGCTTGTGTATTTTGTATTTGTTCCTGGCAGCTAGCAATGACGATGATATAGTTCAAAGCACAGTATTTACAACCAATTGACAATTATTTGTACATAGACTTGGCTAGCGGCGGGCAATCTTCTTCTAGGCCGTAACAAATATACACAGGCAGCGAGCGCCTCAATCTCACTCATTCTTAGATGCTCCAAACTTCATTGGTTTTCCCCGACAAAAAAACAAACAACAACGCCTGGAAAGAACAGTTCAAAACAAAAGCCCTAATTAAAAAAAAGAATTGACTAATATGGTAGCATTCACGGCTCTTCTCCTTACAAACCGCTTCTCTGCTACAGATACTTCTTCGGGCCCGCCATCTTGCGGCGCTTGTACATGATATACACGCCGGCGAGGACGACCTGCGTACCGACGAGGATGAAGATGAGCTTACCGTGACCGGGGATGCCGTCCAGCACGCGCTCAGAGAGCTGTTGGTGGTGGTCGGAGAGGGCGCCGCGGAAGGAGTTCTCGTGGGAGCTGATGCGGCGGTCGATGGTGTCACGCAGCGAGGCGACGTCGCGCTGGAGGGACTCGACGGTGCGGGTGAGGGCGTCGACCTTGTCGAGGCGCTGGAGGTCGGCGCGGATGTCGCGCACCATGTCCTGGACCTCTTTGTGGCGCTGCTCGTCAACGGCGTGGTGGGCGGTCACGGAGCGGTAGACGGCGGCGAGCTGGTGGTAGGTCGACTGCAGGCGGTTGTGCAGGTCGGCGAACTGCCGCGCCGAGGTCTGGAAGATGTCGGCGTTCTCGTCGGGGATGGTGTTCTTGAAGGCGTCGTCGGGGTTTTCGAAGCCGCCAGGAGGCGCTTGCTGCTGCTGGTTGTTGTTGTTGTCTCTGTTTTCCTGCTGGCGCTGAGAGTGGCGGGGGTCAACGGTCTCGCTCATGACGACGAGCTTGAAGACCTCGAAGGAGTCAGGGTTCTCGGGCGTGGCGGCGGTGACGCCAAAGGTGTAGCCCTGCGGGATGGCGATCTTGTCACTCTCGAAGCACGTGTTGCCGTCGACCTCGACCTTGAAGCGGCCGCCGCTGTGGTGGACCTTGATCTGCGAGGGGCGGCCGAGGTTGCGGTAGCCGACCTGGCAGTGGCCGAAGGCGAGGGCGTCGATGTTGGTCTGGGCGGCGTAGTCCTTGGTGCCGTCGTTGAGGAAGCCGCGGAGCATGCCGCCGGAGCCGCCGTACTGGTCGAGGACGAGGACGAGGCCCTCAAAGCGGCCGACGGTGTAGACGCTGTTCTCCTGGACGACGTGGCGGCCGTCCTTGGCGAGCCAGATGTTGAGGTTGCCTGAGGCGCGCTCAGGGCCGTTGGCGCGGAAGTCGATGTCGGCGACCCAGTCGTCGCGCTGCAGCGTGCGCTCGCCCCAGATGGAGGCGCGCTGGTTGCCGAGGCCCATGGGCGTTAGGATGACCTTGTTGGAGAGCACGTCGGGTCGGTTGGGCTGGCCGTTGACAAAGAAGTGCGGGATGGTGCCAGGAGACTCGTCGCGGCTGAGCCTATTGGTGACGGATTGGTGGTTAGTGGTCTGTTCAGAGAGAGGCCATCGCGGGAACGGAGCTGGAGCATGGGCAGTGAGAGGCAGATTCGGGGACGAGGAAAACTGACTTGGAGTCTATGCCGAAGCTCAGCTCGTTGATGAGATACTGTGCTTGGCCCAACCCAGCAGCAAGAGCTGCTAGGATCATGGAAGCTGTGCGCATGGTGGCGAGATGCTGCTCCTGTTCAATGTAGTCGAAAAGAGAAATAATATATATATTTCAAGAGGACCACGGGAGTCTTCTTGTCGAGTTTGCAGACCCAATGGTCAATACCGAAGGTCGCGGACAAAGGACGTGGAAGGAACCCTCTCCAATGGCCGAGTCAGCGAGAGGACACTTTGCAGGCTGCCGGCGACAAGGGGTTGGAGTTATGGCGGGGAAGCGTTGCCAGGATAGGACACGAGACGGCAGCTACACAGACGGGTGAGTACGTTGTGAGAGGTCGAAAATATGCGGCGATGAAAAGAAATTACTAATTAAGAATAAAAGCAACCAATCGTGCAGAGGAATGGTATTAGATGCGGGAAGTATCTAGGGGAACACGAAGCTCGTCTGAAGAGTGGCGCGTGTTGCTAATCGATAAGGTGCCGAGCATGTGGAGGTGAGGGTGAGCTGGTCAGTGCCACTGTGCCAGGTACATACAGATGCAAGCTGCTACAAACAGCAAGGTCCCAGCTCTGATTTGGTGATAATTTACTGCCCATCTGCAACACCACGCCGTGAATCTCGGCCGGGCATTGTCCACTCTGAATGGCCTTTGCCATGCCACACATCTCCTAAGCACTCTCTCCTCATCTTTCACCCAGCATGTCCGACGCGTATCCAACAATCACGCAGTGCGCGTTGGTTGCGGCCGCCTTTAAGATTCTCCTGTTCCCCGCCTAGTATGATCATCCTACTATACAGACAGGCTGCTGATGAGAAAGGGCAATTGTTAACCTCTTCAAACCACAGCAAATCGACCGACTTTGAAGTCCACCGCAACTGGCTCGCCATCACGAACAGCCTCCCCCTGTCCGAGTGGTACTACGAAGACACGTCGCAATGGACACTCGACTACCCGCCCTTTTTCGCCTACTTTGAGTGGCTCATGTCGCACATCGCCCGCCTTGCCGACCCGGCCATGGTGCACGTCTTCAACCTCGAGCATGACTCCTGGCAGACCGTCTACTTCCAGCGCACCACCGTCATTGTTACCGAGCTGTTGCTCGCCTACGCCCTGCAGCTGCTCGTCGATTCCTCCCCGCTGTCCTCGCGCCGCGCCGCCCGCGTCGCTGCGCTCTCTGTACTGCTATCGCCTGGACTGCTCATCATCGACCATATACACTTCCAGTACAACGGTTTCATGTACGGCATCCTCGTGCTGTCGCTCGTGCTCGCCCGCAGCAAGGACTCGCTGCTCGGTAGCGGCCTGGCGTTTGCGGCGCTGCTCTGCTTCAAGCACATCTACGTCTACCTAGCCCCAGCGTACTTTGTCTACTTGCTGCGCGCGTACTGCCTGTCGCCAAAGTCCATATTTAGCATCCGCTTTGCGAACTGCGCCAGGCTGGGCGGCGGAATCGTTGCCATCGTGGCGGCAGCGCTGGGTCCGTTTGCGGTGCTGAAGCAGATGCCGCAACTGCTGAGCCGACTGTTTCCATTTGCGCGAGGGTTGTGCCATGCGTACTGGGCTCCCAATGCTTGGGCCTTATATTCCTTTGCCGACCGCGCTCTCATTATTCGTAAGTACTCGGCAACCCCAGTCATGCAGTCCTCATCGCCCTAGCTAATTCCTCCAGTTGCTCCGAGGCTGGGACTCGATATCAAGGCAGATGCTCTCCAGAGCGTCACTCGGGGGCTTGTTGGGGACACATCGTTTGCCGTTCTCCCTGAAATCAGCGCCCGTACCTGCTTTGCCCTAACACTGCTCTTCCAGTTGCTCCCACTCATCAAGTTGTTTACGCAGCCGACTTGGGAGAACTTTATCGGCGCAACAACGCTCTGCGGCTACGCTTCCTTTCTCTTTGGGTACCATGTGCACGAAAAGGCCATTCTGCTCGTCATTATTCCTTTTAGCTTGATCGCACTGCGAGACAGGCGGCATCTCTCTACCTTTCGGCCACTGGCTGTCGCGGGTCACGTCTCCCTCTTCCCTCTATTGTTTACCCCGGCTGAGTTCCCCATAAAGACCGTATATACGCTGCTTTGGTTGGTCATTTTTCTCACAGCCTTTGACAGGCTGGCGCCGGCGTCAAGCAAACCGCGCTTCTTCCTACTTGACCGCTTCAACACGCTGTACATTGCTCTCTTCATACCGCTGGTAATCTACACATCACTGGTGCATCAGGTCGTGTTTGGCCAGCGTCTTGAGTTCCTACCGCTGATGCTGACGAGCGTGTACACCGCTGTGGGTGTGGTCGGCAGCGCGGTGGCGTACATGGTTGTGTACTTTACATCATAATATCCAGTGACTTCCCTTTGCGAATATTATCTAGACTTGTTTATAGAAATTCAACAAAAGCGGCGTGCAAGGCTTTTCTGAGAGTTGGTGTTGACACCCTGCTTGAGGCTTAATGGTGAGGCCGTGGCAGTGAGACATAACGCGGGGTAGGCCGAGCTGCCTGAGTTGCCTCTTTACGAACGGCAAGAACCGGGCACCGATAGGCCTGCAGCATGCAGCATGCATGAAGACTACCACGGCCGCGTTGGCCATCCGATTTTCTGCGCTCTTAATATCCTCTCTCGAATCTTCTCGAGTTGATTTAGATCCTTCTAGAGACCGGTTGGTAAGTGCTTGGTTCAATAAAGTCACATAGTACTAGCTACTTACAATAATAGACACTCGATGGCTGCTGGAGACTCGAAAGCAGCGGCCCAGCTACCAGCAACACGAACGGTGCCGATGAAGGTGCTGTGTTTGGGTATGGGCCGCACAGGAACCGCCTGAACCTGCGAAGCCCCCTCTCATTCTACAGTCAACGTGATATTATGATAAGATGAGCGATTGACTGAATCAACATTGTGACAGCACTTCGCGAGTCTCTGCTGACTCTTGGGTATCGGCACTCATACCATACAATGGACGCTGTCGGTGGCAAATTGCACGACTGCAAACTGTGGAATGATCTGATGAAGAAGAAAGAAGCTGGGCAGAAGGTCACATGCGAGAATTTCGACCAAATTCTGGACCACTGCCAGGTAAGCTGTCTTGTGCCCCCGCCGATGAATGGCGTTGTCAACATGTCTTCCTGTTAACTCAAGGAATCTCGTAGGGAGTTTTAGATGAGCCAGCTGCGTATTTCGCTGAGGAGCTTGTTGAAGCGTATCCCGATGCCAAGGTTATCCTGAGTGTGCGAGATACGGAGAGCTGGTTTGCGTATGCTGCTTTCCCCTCTATCCGCAGCAGCAGACACCGTTCAGCATGTATCACTCTTGCTTGAACTTGTTCTTGCTAACTAAATGTGGTAGCTCTGTCAAGAAGACTCTGCGCCCCATTCACGGAAGTTGGCTCTCCCAGGTCGTGTTGTTAACGGACTGGTTGCTGCTGATGCCGACACGATGAATGCACCCAATGTTCCAGAGCCTCAGCCAGCTGCGGTTTGGGGGCAACTCTGAGGGAAACGCGCGGCGAGTCTATGAGGAGCACAATGACTGGGCTGGGCGCCGCTGTGCGCCTTCTTGGGCCGCGAGGTGCCCGAGGACTTGGCGGCTGGGGACACGCCGCACCTCAACAGCAGAGCAGAGTTTACACGCAACCATCATTCTCTGAGCGGCAGCGAGGAGATGGGGATTACAGCGGCCCGGCCTGGCTTGAGAAGGGTACAAGTCTGGTGACTTGGGAAAGAAGATAGCATATGTTGATTCAATGTGTGAATCAAAGCACAACTACCGGTTCTGAGCTATGGGTAACGTGTGGTGACGTGCGGTGTAGTGTAGTCTAGAATGATGTTGATTCCATCAGTGTCCCTTCTAAAAGTCATATCTATTGCGACTCTAAAACTGGCGATTCAATAAAGATCTAGAGGGCAAATAACTATCAAATATATCGAAGATATAGATGATGTAGTTGCAGTGCCAGACACGGCTCTTACAAGGGTTGCCCATCATACCCATGGTGACTTTCTGTTTTTGGTCGAAGCTCAAGAGACAGCCCCAATCCAATCCAGCAATTATTTTCCGGCGGGAGCAAAATGGCAGGATAACAAAAATCACGGAACTCAATCAATCGAATCGGTCTGCACAGACACTCAAAAAGCACCGCCTTGAGGGGGGCCCAATAGCCACGCCCGCCGGGCCCTAGCAGCCAAGTCTGGGGGTTGTCGGAGATGAGAGGGGGAGGACGGGCTGCATTGGAGCGGATCCAGGAGGTGCATCGCGGGGCTAAAATCATTATAAGATAGCTGATTCAATTCCTCATGAGTTTAGGAGCCCAACGAGCACAAATACGAGCATGAAAGGGGCGCGGGTTGTGGTGTAAGAAGGTAATATCACGGCGAGTCGGTGTTGGAGGTGGTGCAACGGGCAGTGAGAGGCGCAAAGAAGAACGGGGCTGGCCCCGGCGCAGCCGGGTGGGCCGGGCTTGGAAGTACCTTTTTTGTAGCTGGGGGGAGGGAGGGCGACAGAGGAGGAAGGAAGAGAACGAGATGACGACAAATTAGACAGCTAAAGCGTGGAGAACAAAACTTAAAAATTAACAAGAGCACAAAATTGGCCTGTCTTCGATTTTTAAATGACCAAACTTCTCGTGGATGCCAAGATAAATCACTCCCAAGACGCAACCTGCAACGGAGGTACACCCTCTGGGTACCTGAAAGCTTCGGCCCCCACAACTTTAGTGCAAGGTTGCCCTTCCTGGCGAGGCAGCTCTGTCACTCGTCAAATCCAATTTACGGAGACACAAGTACCCCAACCACTGTATTCCGCCTGCGAGGTACCTGCTCTTCACGCGACCTCGTTTGCCTGACTACCTACATAGAGGTACGCGCCGCCCACCACCTGCCAGCCCCGAAAATTAAAGCGACGACTTCCGTACCCGTCCGTTGTATTTTTGTTTTCTATTATTTTCGTCATCCTTTCTCTACTTCTCTTTCCTCTTTCTCTCCTCCTCCTCCTCCTCATCATCACCACCACCACCGCCATCGCCATTATCATCATCCGGCATTATCGTCAATTTCCCTCATCCCGTCATCTCCTTCATCGTGTAAGTGAGGTCACCACTGTGACAGGAAAGACCAACCAAACTCCACCAGCTCGCCCCCCCCCGACAGACCCCGACGACAACAACCACCACGACAGCCAGAAAAAAGGGTCCCCACCTCTGACCTTTTCAACTCCCGTCTCTTCTCGTTTCTGCACAATCTAAAACGCCGCAGCTACAGCGAATGCTATCCTGCCACGGCACCTCCTTTTACTCTTGACTCTTTTGGCCGGCTCGCCGACAGAGACCGCGCGCGCCATCCGCCGACGACCCATCGCCAACTTGTCCTCGGCGCGTCCCCAATTCTGCAACGGCCGCCCCCCTCCACACACGGTACTTGGAGACGGTAGTCGATCCGCTTCCACAAAGACGCGCTCTTCAACAACAAGGCTCATTGTCGCTCTCAGCAACGTGCAACTCGCCGCCTGCTTAGCGCATACGTATAAGCGCGACTAGGCCGTTGTTGCGGCCCTCAACACGATGGTACGCATCTTGGTCACGACCCTATCCATGCCGCCTCCCCGTGAACGTGTCGCACTACGCGCCGGGCATCGTCCTGACTAACCTGCCTTCCCCAGGTCTTGTTCAAGCGCAAACCTGTCAAGTTCCTTCCCCCCCAACAGATCGACGACGAGGATGTAGAGGTATTCCTTGATTCCATCGTCACACATGCATGTCTCTGTGCGACAACTGACGCGACGCAGGTCTGGCACATTCCCCAGACGGGAGAAATATTTGCCGACTATGATGAGTATCTAGATAGGTAAGCGAAAACACGCCGTCGTCTAGTTATTGAGTCCTGCTTACACCGTTCCAGGATGGAGTTCTACAAACAGGTACGGCGCGCAATCTAACACTATGCCTGACCCAACGCTAACCTCCGCAGCCTCGATTCAATGATCAAATAACGGGCCATTCCGGCCTCACCTTCTTCGAAGCACATGAGAGCGAGGTTTGTTTTTCACAAAAACATAAATCAGGGACCTGCCTGTTTCTGACTGCTCTCTAGCTCGCTGGCGCACGTGAAGTCGATGAATCCTTCCCCGAAGCCCTCAAAGGCCCCATTCTCCGCAGAGTCCAATTTCAAATCGTTTCACGGCTCGACAATCTCGTCGATTCCCTTTTCGACGAATTTAAACAAGACTACTATCCCGGCGAAGAAGTCGCTATTATTACCGGAACTGGCGAGCGAACCCATGGCCTCGTCCGCGACAAGACAACCTTTGGCGAGCGCTTGCTTGCCGACGGTACGCGCACAAAGCCCTCAACAAGATATCTCGTCGATGCTCGCGGCAGCGAAATTGAACTCATTGTCACGGAAGATAGCATCTCACGCGACCGGGGTGCATTCACAAAGGCCATGCTGCGGGCTTTCCTCAAGAAGACGGTCATGCGCGAAGCTTGGACTGGTGCCCCATGGCTTGTCAAGCAAGACTACGCTGCGCAGTACCACATCGACACCAGAATACCCCCGCATCTGCGTTACGATACAAAGCTGCAGGAGCGCAAGCAGCTCCAGGCCCAGAAGCGCTCATCCGAGATCAACGGCCACGCAGCATCCCAACCAGCACGGCTACCCGAGCTCAAACCCGCTAAGACCATTAAACCCAAACCTCCTCCAGGAAAGGGACTCAAATGGCCTGCTGGAATCGTCAATGGTACTAGTGCGGAGCCGACTATCAAAAAGGAGCCCTCTCCTCAACCGCCTCCACCACCAAAATACCCCATCGAAGACTTGCAACTCGAGCCCAACCCCGAGACGAACCGACCAGCTATTAAGTTCATGTGCAAGGATGCGCCTGTGGATGAGTGCAGCGACGACCCGCTCGGAGAAGATGTCGAAATGAAGTCTGTCGGTCCTCTACTGGAGACTTGGGATACCCTCAACGTGTACTGCGAGATCTTCAAGCTCGACTCTTTCACCTTTGACGACTTTGTTGAGGCCATATCCATGGCTTCCGAACGCACTCCTGTTCAGCTATTTGACGAAATCCACTGTTCAGTTCTAAAAATTCTTGTGGACTCGGAGCAAGATGGTGGCCGAGTTCGCATTCCATTACCGGAGATCGAAGATGACGACAGCGAGGACGAAGATGGAGAAGCGGAAGTGGGCGACGAGGAAGAAGACGAAGAGGAGGAAGAGGAAGAGCCGGATGAGAAACCCGTTAAACGAGCTACGCGCAGTAGCTTGGCAAAGCAAGAAGCCGAACGAATTGCCGCAGAAGCCGCTGCGGCCGAGGAAGAGACAATGAAGGCTGAAATTGAATCCAAGACGCGCGCCGAGGAGATGATGAAGGAATTCAATTGGGTAGAACACCTTCGTCAACGAGACTTTACCAATGGCGGTTGGGAGCGCATCGTCGTCGGTCTACTACACCAGCTGTCCAAGGGCGAGAGGAATCAGCAGTTGTATGAAGATTTACTCTTGCGAATCATCCCTCACGATACGGACCCTACCCAAGAGGCCGCACGCCAAAAGTACGCCGAGCTCGACATAAACACGCGGGTACAGATTTTGCAGATTCTCTGCATGTTGACCATGGAGACGAAGGCTGTGCGTGCCTTCATGGAGGACTGCAACGAAACCATGACCAAGTATCGCAAAGATAGGGTCGAGTGGCAGCGCCAGCGCAAGCAAACTGTTGAGGACCTTCGTCAACTCAACGAACAGCGCAAGATTCTGCTGCCGGACAACACGCCCCCCGAGGAAGAGCCCAAGGAACCTCACGAGAATGGTGATGTCAGCATGAACGGAGCTGATGACACCGTCACTGAAAAGGAAGGTGACGAAGAGGCAGACCCCAGCAACGACGAGAAGCCACACAAGAAGCGCCATGGTCGCCAGGTTGTCGATAAGCGTAAGAAGCGTGAGGAAGAGGAGGCAGCCCGCAAGGCCAGGGAAAAGGCGCAAAAGGAAGCCGCCAAAGCGTCTCACCAATCGAAGCAATTTACCAAGTTGCTCAAGGAAATCCAAAAGAAGGAGGACCTAATTAAGAAGTGTGAAGACGAAATTGCGACCATTGAGAATGATCTTCGCGAAGCCGACTGCCCACGGACACGAGTTCTCGGCAGAGATCGATTCTGGAACCGATACTACTGGTTCGAACGCAATGGCATGCCCTACGGGGGTTTGCCTACTAGCTCGACAGCTGGAGCCGGATACGCCAACGGACGCCTATGGATTCAAGGACCCGACCAGATGGAACGCGAGGGCTACATAGATGTACCAGCGCACCTCGAAAACGAGTACAAGGCCAAGTTCAAGATGACGATTCGCGAACGTAAGAATAAGGAGGAAGGCGGTACGAGCATGGAGAGTTCTCAACAGTGGGGCTACATCGCCGATGCCGAAAGCCTGGATAAGCTGATCCGGTGGCTGGACCCGCGAGGGTTCAACGAGCTGCGACTTCGAAAGGAGCTGCTCTTGTTCAAGGACAAGATTGCGGAGCACATGGACAAGCGCCAACAGTATCTGACGAACTCGACGGAGGAGGAGGCGCGTAAAGAGGATTCGACGTTGAAGCGCAGTAGCTCACGTATTCGGGAGAAGACGCCGGAGCCGCCGAGCTATCGATGCCTGCGGTGGGAGAATTCCATGGCGCTGGACGAGCTCGGCCACTTACACGCCGATCCGCCGCCGCCGCCTCGTCTCCGAAAGCAGACCAAGAAGCGAGAGGCGATGGAGGCACCGGCCGCGGCGCCTGCGCAAGCTTCCAAGAAGAGAAGGCGCTGATTGAGGAGCAGTCTGTAGATATTGTCTGTGGGGTGTTGTGGGTGCTATGATATTGTTGTGTTTTCCTTGTTAGTTATGATTGTTGCATTTAGAGGTGTTTCGGTGGGGAGACTGACTGGTCATAGAAGCGGGTTCGGCCACGCATTAAAAAAACAAGGATGGGCGATACCATGTTGCCTTTGCTTTTTACCGGAAATGAAGATAGAAATCATGTATTATATAACATTCTGGATAGCAGACAGGGTTTTAGGATACCAATAGACGGTTCATGATAGGCAAAGGGTTAAGTAAAGGTGCTCATACTTTGGCTAGACACATGGTACAACGGGAGTTTGTATACATGGATGACCTTGATGGAGTTTGACAATGATTGTGCTACGTCGATGGGTTGAACTTGCCGCTCCTCCTCTTTCGTCGCGTACAGGGAGCCGGCGATGCAACCTCTACTGCGGTTGTTGGCGGGGAGACTCGTGAGAGGAAATGTCAGGCAACATTATGAATCACAGTCATATCCCGTACCGGCTTCAATACCACTTGGTCGCCTTTCTGCCCTCCGTTTTGCACCACCCGTCTTCCACGCAATTACAAATAAATGGCCGCCGGAAGGTTGTCGAGTTGTGCCGTGTGTGCACCCGCGCGTCAAACAAAACCCCCCCCCCCCGATGCCTCGCTCCTCCTCTCAGCAATCATCGTCCCCCACGAACCTCGACGGCAAACTTTCGAGGGAAACTAAGCTCCTCAAGGCCCCATATCCCCGCGTCTAGCCATTTTTTTTTTTTTTTTACCGATTACGACCAACGCGGCGGGGGAGAACGGACACACACCCCGCCCCGATGTGCGAGTACGTCGAGGCGGAGATCGTCCACGGCAGCTGCCGCCGGGCGCCGCCGCACTGGACGGTGAAACGGCTGTACCGACGCTACGCGGCGAGGCCGTGGCCGCTGGGGCGGTGCGCGGCGGCGACGCACAACCCGGGGCTGGCGCGGCTGGAGAGGACGGAGCAGCGGAGGGGCGCGTGCCGGCACTGTCGGGACTCAGGGGCTTCGGTCGGCACGGTGGTGTACGAGCATGTAAGTTAAAGGGGAGGGGGGAAAGTTATGGGGATGTAGAGGGGAAGAGGGGGGGTGATCTCTGGTCGGAGAGCGTATTAACTTGTTTAGCACGACTTTTCATGGATAGAAGGGGAAAACGAGGGCGGGAGGACGAGATGGAAGGGCTTTATCAGGAGGGTGCTGCGCATATAGGCGATGGATCGGGGAGGGGATGGACTGCTTCGAGAAATTTTGAAATTCAAGGTTTGTTTTCTTTTCGGAGGGTCTTTGGGGGCGACATGTTATCCCGTCGAGGATAAAGCTTGTGACGGTGCATAGTCGTCGGCCATGTGAAGATGATGAAGCCGTCGGCGGCGCTTTATGACCATGTCGTGACGGCTAATGTAGATGAGGTAGCATTGCTGTAGGGAAGCTTGATTATTATTATTACTTTTTTTTTAAAAAAAAAAGAAAAAAAAGGAGAGGCTATGTAAAACATAGTTTTCTTTGTGACTTTAGGACATTGCCCGCCAACAAGACTGTGTATTTGTGGTAGAGCGGATGATGCCGCTCAGGTAAGCGTTAATGCGAAAAGCCGTTGGACATTGTCACATTGTCACTAACAAGGGTCGGACTTTTAGCAGACAACCGTGGGGGAGGGACTAGGAGGAAATAAGTCGGGACACCTGGGCGGCCAGAAAGTTGTGCTCTAGCAAAAGAAGGCGGGCAGGCACGATACCTAGCCGCATTTGAGAGAAATGCATTAGATGTCCAGGGCTCCAAGAGTTGTTGAGCCCGTCAATCGGCGGCATCCGTCGAATCCGAACACTTGTTAATATAGAGCGGTGTGGGGAGGCCCGATGGCGGCGTCGTTTTTGTTAGTGCCGAGTTCTAACTAATAATCTGTACGGATATTCAATCCCAATGAATACAAGCTCAACTAAGTAGTTTCTGCCGAGGCTTCGCTCGGCCATTCATATTCAGTGGCTTTTTGTTTGCTCAGCTCACAACCGCAGACCAGGGTGTGGCGCCTGTCTCGTCTTCTCTCCTTCTTTTCTTTTTCCTTCTTCGTATTGTTTTATCCTCAATATCACGGGTTCCATCCTGATACAATATTTTTCCTTTTTTTTGTCTTCTTCTTCTTGTCCTACCGATATTCACCAATTGCGGGACGTCACAGACTCCGTTTGTACGCCGAATAACGCCGCCCGCTCTCCTCTCGTCGACCAAGACAGCTTTTCCTTCTCCTTCCATCAACCACAAACCCACAAACAAGCGACCATGTCCGAACCAGCCAGCGAAGCGCTCGCTCTCGTCGAGCCCGTCGAGCCCGTCGCCGTCCTGCCCTCGAGCGAACCCAGCGAAAAAGCCGCCGCCACCACCACCACCGCCGCAGCTCCTACATCGTCGCCCCCCGCCCCCCGCCGACTCTCCGCGCTGGCCCGCGCTGACGACTTCCTCGCGCACCTCCAGCGATGCATGCAGACGCGCGCCGGCGCCGACACGGTGCTCATGTTCGCCTGCTATGCGACGCGGCTCGCCGGCAACGCGCTGGACATTGGTGGCCACGCGGCGCTCCGGTCCTCGGCGCGGCAGCTCGTCGCCGCGCTCTTCTCGCTGCCGCCCGCCACCACCGTGGTGCTCGACTCGGCCGCCGCCACGCCCCCGGCCATCCGCGCCGTGCTGGACCTCGCCCAGCGCCTGCTCGCCTACTCGGGCATGATCTCGGAGATGCGCACCATGGGCCGCCTCTGGGGCCTGCTCGGCCTGTACTCGGCCCTCAAGGGGTTGGTGGCCAAGACCTTTGCCGCTCGCGGCAGGAAGAGCAGCAATGACCCGCTGAGTGATGAGGCAGCGGAAAAGACGTTTGACGGGCTGGTCGCGTGGGCGCAGATGCTGTGCCTGGTCGCCTTCCAGGCGTGCGAGAACGCGGCGTACCTCGGCAGCAAGAAGATTCTGCCGATTAAGCCGCTGAACCAGGGCAAGCTGGCCCTACTCAGCGTGCGCTTTTGGGGCGCGTACGTGGCGATGGAGGTGGCGAGGCACCTGGTGGAGCGCGGGCGCAAGCTGTCCGCGGCCGGCGGCGTGGTCAAGACGGCGGAGGAGAGGCGGTGGCAGGAGGGCTGGCGCAAGGCGTTCTACAGGAACGCGGCGTGGGCGCCGCTCACGATGCATTGGGGCACGCCGGGCGGGCTGATGCCGGACTTCCTGGTCGCGCTGTTCGCGCTGTACCCGGCGACGGGCGGCATGCGGGATCTCTGGCGCAGCACGGCGTGAGATGGGGGAAAGGGGTGATGAGAGGAGAGATGAAGGGGCATGACTATATATAGAGATTTGCATATGTGGCGACGTGCAGCTGCGGGTGCATGTTGCGGGGACGACTGGTGACGTTGCAAAACAGTATCTGGATTTACGGGGAATCTGGGTCTTGGATACTACTTTCTTTTTCTTCCATTTCTTCGCACAAAGATTTCTTGTTAATCTTTACCAGCCTGTGACAAGGCTTAGGAATCAACGCCTGTTGTATGTATCCTGCCAAAATTGAAGCTATAATCTATACATTATGAAACCATTCATATCGATGTGGAGTTTGTGTATGCAAAAATCACACTTCAAACTCGCGTATCAACAACCCAGCCGCCATCACCACCGCATCGTCATCACCTCCTCCTTCGTCCAGTACTTGGCCATGTTCTCCGCCCCCAGTGTCCGCACCTCCTCGTCCAGGTGCTCCCACAGCACCGTTCCCCACGACTCCATCCTCTCCTTCAGCGCGCCGGCCTCCAGCACCTCGTCCCCGCGCCGCGTCGCCTCCAGGTACGCCTGCAGCCCCTCGAGCCCCGCGTGGATGGCCGCGTGCTGCTTGACCAGCTCGCCGCGCCGCCGGTCGAACGCGGGCATGCGCCGCGCCAGCACCGGGAACATGTGCCGCTCCTCGATGCCGTGATGCAGCGTCAGGTGCTCGCCGAACTCGAGGCCCGCGCGGACGAGCTGCGCGAGGGAGAGGCCGCCCTGGCGCTTGCCGGTGGTGGCGTACGTCCAGAGGAGGTTCCAGGTGCGGCGGAAGTTTTCGTGCTTTTTTGGGGTGTTAGTGAGAGGGAGGCATGGGAGTAGAATGGAGGGCAGGGACTTACGAAATAGTCCATGCGGACGGCCAGTTGGTTGTAGATTTTAAAGTCGTGGTCCGATAATTTGGGTGCCGGCTTCGGTTCCGCGTCCGGGGACTGGGTGACAGAGACTGCGGCGTCGGAGGATGGCGACTTGTCCGCCGCGCTTGACGCCATGGTTACTTGCTGTGAGGATGGGGAATGTAAAGAAGGAGAATTTAGCAAATACGGTCTGCGGGCAGCGACTCCAGTACTTAAAGTGCCAAGGTGGCGAAGGGCGATCCGGGCGGCTGGTGATGTGAGTCCGCGGAGGCGAGGAGCCGACATGCCCGGGTTTGACACGGGACGTATGAGGAACGACATTGTAACACAGATCTATGTGGAGCTCTTTTGTGCAAGGTTTTAGATGGCCTTGGTCAAGCCATGCAAACTATATTGCTAAGCAAGTTAGTGTGTGAAGTAGGCTGCTTATACACTCTTAATAATACGCCACTCACTCAGGCCCTACCGCTAAGCACAAATAATACTCCAGAAATTCCAGAAGAAATACTATATCTATTTTCAGTCTCGCTAGTATGCATTCATTCTAGGGTTCACTTATAGATCGTCGGATTTTCTATCCTCTATGGTCTCTGGGGATGCAACTTTGGAACTTTCACCAATCTATCTCGCCATAGCCCGTTATTCTTCTTGGCCTATGCGATGCAGCTTACTTCCGAAAAAATACAGCTGCTATAATCCACGGTAAATAAACACCATGTGGCGGAGAGGTAGAGAGCCGTGGCTTGTCAGGAGTGTCTCATAAAGTTTCGAGAAAAAAAGATGACATTGAAAATATGCCACTAGGAAATGAATACTGATTCTCCGGCTACCTGGAATAAATCCGGTTCCATGTCGCACTCTCGTTGACCCAAAGTGGTGGGATCGTAGATTCCTCCTGACATGCCACTTGTCAATGACTCGCATCTGCTGTTACTGGTACACTCGGTGCTGTAAGCCCGAATAATATATGGTACAATGTTGCTTCCGTATGACTCCTGCGCTAGGTTAAAGGGTGCCGTCTTTGATGATTCTGAGAGAGTCCAGCTGCCAATATCCATGGCCACCGCGCCTGATAATCTCGCTGGCTTGTGAAAAGAAGGAGTCCACACGCACGGCCACAGGCCGGAGAAGTAGCTTTCCGACGTAGTATTGGGTGGCTGCCAAGTGTTGTAGAGACTGGTGGAAGCTCAGAAGGACATGGTGAGCAACTTTGATGTCGTCAGGGCCGGAGGCCACGATGAATAGGTGTATCATGAAATTTCCGCACAAAATAAGCTGAGACCGTCCCACTGGCAAATGTTAGCATCATATATGTGCAAAGATTTAACGGAAGCGACTTACAACGGCCCCAGAAGCCTTGTAGATCCCCCTCTGTAACTTCATCCATAAATGTCGCGAAGGTTTGCATCTCATAAACTGCTTCGTGGAAGTTTCGGCGTAAGCTTGAATTAGGATTGGCCCTCGCTTCCTTTGTGGCGGGAGATAAGATGGCTCGGAACAGTAACACTTTGGCGGCATGGTACATTAGATGTAGAGGGCCTTGGCAACGCATTAGTCTGAGTTATATGCGCACAACTTGGAGCGAAAGGAAAAGCATACAATTATTATGGACAGCAGGCGCTGAGTTGACTCGTCTCGTTGACAAGCATTGAGGGAGTAAAGAAGGCCACTCGCGGAGTTTTTCTTTCTGTGCTGCTAGTGTGTGAAGGACATGGTCAGGGCCATGTGCATATCTCGCATTCGGATTCACAAGACTATTTGGTTCGTCAGCCGGGTGTAAAGCTTTTTCGTAGACGGGGACCAACTCACAAGCTGCAATCGATTATCTCGCGTACAATTCTGGTTAGGCGAACCATTTCCAAGAATCGTTGGCCAACAGCTACTTGGAAGACCGATGAATCTGGATCAACCATGTGTTTCAGATCTTCAGGAACATCTTCATCAAAACGAATGTCTTCGATATCAGGCGGAGTTGTGTTGAAGGATTCACGATATATATGAGGGGGATTGCCATGACAGACAGAAGTCCAGCAATCGGTCATATAAATAGCCCACCACAGCTTCTTGCGGAGTTTCTTCTCCCATGGCTCTATACTCCAATCTGCTGGATCTTGGTGGAGGCCGTTCATCTGTGCGTTGGAGACCGCTTGAGCTGCGAGGATCCAGATGCTTGGTGTCTCCACGGTATCGGTCCAAGGCGGGGCCATGTGAATCAAGAGCAGGGATGCTTGAAGGTTGGAAAGGTTCGGGTTCTCGAGTTCACAGCGCAGAGAGCTCTGCGCATGTGAATGCAGCTCGTGTTGCTCCCAGGGACAAGGACCTTTGAGGGATGGGTCCCTGTTCCAGAACACAGTTGCCAAGGCGTAAACGGCACCACGGAGTGATGCAGGAATCTTCTCCTTTGCAGAATTGTAGAGACGTAGGAAGCGAACCTTGGATACAACAGGGTACACAGGATGAACGTATTTGAAGTATAAACGAACGAGATTGGGTCCATACGGATAGACTCTTGATTCGATGGCTAAGGATGCCTCTCGTTTGGGACGATTGGTGTACTCGGGCACTTCATTTTCCAAAAGTAGAAAATGAACTGGCGGGTCATTTGGTCGTGAGCTGCCTGGGTACACCTGCAGGTAATCAGCGTCAATCTCGTCGATCTCGCTGACAAGCATGTAACGGAACGAGTCCAGAACGTGGGTATCTTGTTCCGCAGCGGGACCCATATAGTTGGCAGTCTTGTTGACATTATCTTCTAGTGTATGAATGCGACCTGGTCCATTCGTAGGCCAGATGCCCATGCCCTCGGTGTGGCCTTTGGTAAAGGTAGCGATAGTGGCGGGAGTGGGGAGGGTTACTGCGCCGGTGCGGTCCTTGTCAGTGAACGCCGGAGGGAGTGTCGTATGTGAGGAAGAACGAGGACTGCTTTGAAGTGGTGTTCGGGCTGTAGTTTGATGTGAGGGTATGTTGGCTGGAGAAAAGGCGTGATGAGAAGAGCTGGGGCTGTCGTGAGAGGGCGTGGGCCACGACGTGACGGGCGGACGCGAGGCGCCGTTGGCGAAAAGATCTGGGCGAGCATGCCGGATCGAGTCGGCAGGAGATGAGACGGAGAGTGAATGAGGTGATGCGGCATCTGGCGAGGGGTGATCACCGTCTGCGGTAGCAGAAGTGTCCTTATCTGCTAGTGTGCCAGAAGACAGACAAGGGATGCCTCGTGTCTCACAAAATCGGCCTGCATGAGGAAGTTAGATCGGGCTCGGCCATGAGAGCAAGGAAATAATCGCCACGCTACAGTTTTCAAGGTGACACGGTGAAAATGGGTGGGCAGCAAGAGGACTTACATGGCGGCTGGTCGGTGATGACGCATGCCGTCTTACGGCGGCGGCATGCATCGCAGGGACGATTCTTGCGACTCCGACGCTCGCGAGCTTGGCCAAAGCTACTCTGGATAGTAAACTTGCGGCGGCGGGCTATGGTAGTAGCTGAGGCTGCATCGGCCGCCGGCGCAGCCTCGGGGGTTTCGGCGGGAGGACTGTGCATGTTCGGATGGTTTGCAGCCGAAACAAGAGCGTGCCACGGGGGACACGGGTGGGAACCCCCGGACGAGCGCAGCTGGGATAATCAGGGCAAGAAACGGCGATCGGCCAACAAGAGTTCGGCCAAGAATGAATAAAGCGTGGTGCAGATGAGGCGACCGAGCGAGAAGGAGGCTAAGATGCGACGTTGAGGGGAGGAAAAAAAAAGTTGGCCGAAGGATGAGAGTGGAGGCTGGACCTGGAGGGGCGGCGGCGCCGGCGGCGGCAGCAGGTAACAAGGAAAGTGGGCTTTCTGACAGGTACATTGATAAGTGTGTGAGCTTTGGCCATGAGCGCACTAACGATCTTATGTACCTTGGTGCCTTATTAGTATGGATTAACTAGCTTTATGGTTAGTGAGGCTGTTTATCGGCTGACTTGGCTTAGGTACTAAATTTAGCATGGGCATCATCATCTTGGCGATAAGACGATTTACTGCGGGAAGTTGGTCATTAAATGCTTATGTATTTCATGCTAAGAAATACCAGCATCAACTGGAGCTTGTAGCAATATTTTCTAACCGGGGTTTGCTTTGTCATCGACCAAGCCGGCAGCGGCTGTAGCGGGAAGGCCTGCTGTAAAAAGCTCATCCCCTGTTTGCACCTGATGGATACCTACATACATACATAACTACATATGTAGGTACCTATGTACTACATAGGTATGACCAGGAAGGGGGTCGAATGCGCCCGTTTGCAACCGTTTCGACGCCAAAATCGAACAGCCGCCGTACATCGTACAGAAAAAGAAGTACGAGCTTAAAGAAACCCAAAGAAAGTTGAACCATATCAACCTACCGCTTGATCATCCGCAGCATCGTCACTGATAACCATCCGACCATGGACGCCTCGTGCCGACCCCTTGTGGGTACGGCAATCAGCGCCTCCAAGAGTTGGCCGACGAGGCCACACAAAGGTGAGCCAACATTGCTTCCCATTTGTCACAATGCCATCTCCACTACAGCCATGATACCCACGCTCCTTCAAGCTGTTATGATAAATAAAACGTCCGTGTTATTACAAACTAAACGATCCGATGCGGCGGATACTTCAGGTCACCCCAGGAAGGCCCGACACCTCCAACTTTTGCCTTCACACCCAACCCAAACGCAGCTCTACTCACAGTCGGCCTGACGCACTACTTCGAATGATCAGATACCGCTGATATGTCTTTCGAACTCTGTCGGAAGACTTTGCACTTCCATTTTTATACACTCCGTCCCTCGACCTCCCTAGAGCGTCTTCGCCTCTCACTGGCATCCGGTACCATGACTGGCTCTGCTCCTCGACGGTCTGACCTGCTGTCTTCCGCCTGTTTCTCCTCATCCTCGAATTTCGCCATTGCCATTCGCCCCGACTCCGCTAAGCTGACATCCCAACGCTCGCCAAAGTAGCGTTGCACCTCCGCAGCCGTCATTTCATTCTTGACAAACTCATCTACCGCCCGCACTGGGAACACCATGTGTAGGGCCACGAACACAAGGCCGCTCGAGAAGAACCCATAGAGATAGTTTGTCATGTACAGCTCTCGAATGCTATCCGGCACGTTGACTGAGCTGTTGACCGAGGCTACAAAGCCTGGCAAACATGGACCGACACCGAGTGCCCACTGTCGCATGTCACATTAGTTGCCGCTCTTCACATGGTCAAGGCTGATACAATACTTACAGAAATCGGAGCTCTCCAGTTCACTCCATGGCTGTACCAGTATTTGCTCGATGGGTCGCCCCGGAACAGGTCGTCAACATCCAGCTTCTGTCGGTGAACGACAAAATAGCTCGCGACCATAATTCCTGTCATGGGTGCCAGAAACACGCCATACGCAGACATGACCGAGATGAAAATGCTTGCCGTGTCTACCATGCGCCATGGATTCACAATGGGGCTTATGATCGCTGTGATATAGGCACCGCGGCGAATATTGATGTATCGCGGGAAGACGGCCGACAAGTCAATGCCTCCTGCCAGCGCGTTGCCGAGAACGTTGCTTCCCAGCTGAGAGAACGTCAATGCCAAGCCCGAAAAAAAGACACCAGCACGAGCGCCTGGCGTTGGATATTTGCGGACAACCCTCGCCAAGAGACCTGGGAGAAACCAGTGCTCCTTGCCAAGACGGTCCTGCGTGGCTGCTACCACCAAGATGCCGATGATGGAAGTGCCAATACTATAAATTGGGTATGCAATGATTTGGCCCCATTTTGCATCTCGCGGCTTGCGAGCCAGGCGTGTATAATCGCTCTGGTTCAGAATTCCGGCCGCAATCGAACCGACAGTGGCGACGATACCAGAGACCATGACCCACGCGGTGCTATTAGGGCCGCTAGGGGGGTTTGGTTTGTCCTCTGTAATCGTGCTTCCGAATCCGCTTGGCCCCATGGTGGCGAGGGCCCAGATCAAAAGGGCGATGTAAAAGACGAGCGCAACGAGTGATGTGCTGTTCAAAAACCACTGCAGCCTATGAGGTCGACTCCATATGAACGGGAGGCTGATAACGCAGAAAATTACGTATGACATGAAGCGGGCCGTCGTCAAGTGCGCCCGTCGCGGCATGGTATTGGGAATGTGTTGGTCGACTTTGGGGTCCAAGGCCAGGACAATCAAATGGAAGCACTGTCCTCCAGTCCATGACTGAGAGGCATACCTACGGCGAGGTTAGTGAGTTTCAAGCGAGCGTTCGGCATGAAAGCAGACACTGACCAAACTGTTGCATTCGAGTTAGCAAAGAGGAAGAGAATCACACAAGGGAAAGCTCGACATACCAATAGAAAGGAATATGCGGTTCCAGATGGTGAACTGAGATCCCCACATGCCCCAAACTGATCGACTAATGACAGGAAACCCGACTTCATCGACGTTAGCATCGACATGCATTCAGACGCCAGACTCCGAAACTGCTCACTGTGATATCGGGACCCTGCTGTGGAACTGGCAAGAATCGCAGCCAAAGCAATCAAATTCCCGACGACGATGCCTGTTTGGTTAGCATCTGGTCGCACAAAGCCAACGGCAACGACGACATACAAATGACGGCTTGCCACCAGGAAAGGCCGAGTGGAATGAGTGCACTTCCAGTTATGAAGGTTGTCGTGTTGCAGTTGATGACAAGCCCTGACAGAGAACAAATTAGTCACAGCTGGCGAGAGAACCCTGTCGATTTTGCGGCATTCATACAAAGATCGTGAAATGACCTCAGGTTCCATGTCCTCCTTTCCTTCTCCACAGGTCGGACGTCATCGTTCTGAAAATGATGGAGTCAGCAAGTCGAGCATAGCTGGTCTCTAAGAAAGAAGACCTACAATCCATTGCGATACCGACGGTAGCTCAGCAGCAGCCATGAGTGCAGACAGTCGCTCTGTGAGGCGACGAGGGCGGGATGGTATCCCCTCGGGGGAGTCGGTTGACGACATGGCTGACATGCTTCGGATTCATCAGCTTCCGAAGCCGCCAATCTTTCGCCTTGTGTGACACTTCGAGAGGCAAACTCGGGGTGTTGCCAGCTGGAGCTTGGGCGAGGAGCTTTTCTTCCTTCCGCAGTGCAGAAGGCTGAATTCCAGGACAGACCACGCCGATTAGTGCTGAGAGTGGCTGGGGTTCCGAGCCATCCATGCACCTCTGGGCTACGATGCTGCGCACACGGCCCAACCTGGACGAGTGGTTTTCTTTTGTAGTAGGGCGTAGCAGTCTTATCACGACACGATGGCTCGTATGTTGAAGTTGGACCGAAGTAAAAGCGTGCTAAAGTTGTCGATTAATGAAGGGGGCTCGCAAGTTAATCCCCCCCACCTGCCCTATCATTGGCTTGCGACGGTGGACGGCCGTGTGGGCGCTGCGCACTAGGGGTCGTTGGCAAGCTGACATCTGGATTGGCTGGGATCTGGGATTGCTCGTCAAGATTGGTCTGACAGTTCCACTTGTAACCATGTTGGCACTTGTTACCTTGTCTTTTGACAGAAGCTGAGAAGGTGGCGCATAAGAGAGAGTCTTGGCGAAGAGGCCATGACTTTCAACATTGGTGCTTGGTTCTTCGTCTTGCTAACTACTTGACAATATGAAAAACAGATTCAAGCAAATAATTAAAGAAAAAAAGCAACGTTTGCATAGGAGAACCTTGAGAATATGCCAAGGTTGGCTGATATATTCATTAATTCGGAGGGGCCATGACACAGCCCTTGCATCGTTGCAGCATTCAACAGCGGCGACAGAATTTTTAAGCAGTAGCTGCCAATAAGTACGGAGTATTCCCCGCACTAGAAAGTAATAATAGCATGACCGTTGGACGGACCGACAAAAGGCCAATCGATAAACGGAGTTGCAAAGGAGCAACTGGTTGATTTGGGCTTCTTTATTATTTCAAAGGTCACACTTGCAATTTCCCATGCTGGGGCAACTCCTCAACCACTGTCACGGCTATATCTGGTGCCGGGCGTCTCCTATCACAGAGTTTATTGGATTGGAGTAAATGTGCATTGCTTGTTCTCATGTTGATTGTTTTCTTCTTCGATGTGGAAATATAGATAGTCGTGGCTGAGCCCGTTGATGCATCGTACAGTCGATAGCTGATGGGCTTGCGACAAAGGGGCAATCAGGTTGTCGGGCAGGCTGAAAGCACAAAGAGATAAGTCTCTCTCGTAGGAGAGTGAATTGTAAACACGTGGAAGATATTTGAAGAGGCTTGCGCGTTTGGAATCTCTGCTTCTGTACGTGTTTCTTCGGCTCCTGATTACCAACCCGGAACAGACCCGGCTCTAGTGAGTGTGGCTTCGTGACGCAGCGATGGGTGCTGGTAGATTGTCGACCCGAGTTGGACGCACAAGTCTGCGTTTAAAAATACTCGCAGATTATGCAGTAATCACATATGTAGGAAAATTTGTAAATGATTCTGATGGTATATGGTTTGCATGCCCTATACTCCAGTCTTTTGCTTCAAATTGGTGAATCCTATGCAGGGTCGGCGCTAAGGCCATCTCCGATACTGTCAACCTTGATAGGTCAGTTTGACAGCAACTACTAGCAGAAGGCGTCACGCTTGGTAATTATCACAAGCCTTGGCTCTTGCGTGCTCCGAGATCGCATGGGATTAGAAATATCGATCGTGCATTTTGCATCGTTTCCGTCACCGTTCACAGCACAGCTGATACCAGAGCCGCGCCGAGCTCCGCGTTGCCTCAGCTGAGGCCCCGAAGCCGAGCCCCTTCATTGGGCGGCATGGGGGGTGGCCTGGGATGGGATTGGGCAGGCAGGCAAACCCCCCCGCCCACTCCGAAGCCGAAGCCGAGACATTAATCAGGCTTGGTCTGACTGATCACGTCGATGTTTTGCACGGTGACTCGATACGGAAAGTATCCGGTTTGAGTCCCAGGCCGAGACCTGTATGGGGATAACGATCGCCGAGTGAGTCTTAGATTGATTCCGTGATTAACAAAGCTGTCGCCGAAGGGCGCGTGGACTGGCATGCCGATGGCCGAAGATACAGTGATGCGGACGAATATATATAAGGCGATGTCTTTCTCAAAGTGAAGTAAAATTATTCATAACTCAACCAAGCCGATCCATTCGATTCAATTCATTGAATCGAGAAACATCTTCAAAGTCAAGTCTACCAATACGGAGACAGCATTCACACAAGCTCCCCAAGAAACAACACTTACAGTACGGATACATACACCATGCCACTCTTCAACAAAAAGTCCAAGACGGTGAACCTGGGGTCGACCTCTTCTGAAGTCACCCTCGTCGACCCAACTGCCTACCAGTCTACCACCAAGAAGTCAGCACAAACCAAGTCCAAGCATCCTAAGCCGGCGAAGCTGGCCTCGGAGAAGGACAAGTGGAACACAATGGAAGCCAGGTTAGGTGAGAACTTTTATTTGCCAAGGCGTACGTTCATGTTCGCTTTTGCTAACATACTTCTCTTCCGCAGCGTATATTATCAACAAGTAAGAGACGGCCAGCGTTTTGGGCGGATGGCATTTTAGACAGAGATACCACGACACGACATGACGATAGACATGAATCATTGGCCATTTGCGGCTTGGAAATTTTCACTTGTTTTGATTTTGTATCTTCTTTCCTGAATTCTGTTTTCTCTCCTGAAATAAACTTTTATTGCAGCACAATTTTCCGTCTTCACTCGCCGCTGAATTCGCAGCCTTGTCGGAATCGGCTTGCAGTGACACAGCGCCCGCAAGCCAGTCAACTCCACCATATTCTTCGGAGTCCGGGTATGAGCAACTCGGCGAGCCAAAACGGGGTCTGTGGATGGAGTTGATAACAACCACTCCATCTTCTAGAGAAAATACGACGCACTCTGCACCCTGAAATCTCCAAACAATTTAATCATAAATTTTAGTGTGATTTGGTTGTTCAGCTTCACCAACCAGGAGAGGCTGACACCCCACGTCGCATTTTCCATTTTCCATGCTGACAGAGTCACGTGCAGCGTTAACCTTCCAAACACGCACTGTCTAGCCCCCAAGGAGGCGGCGCGGGAGGGAGTGAGATGACGAAGTCGTGAGATGGCGAGGTTTGCGGGTGGCGCTCTCTCCTGGCTACTTCATTGAATGAGCGACGTGTCTGATCTTGATCTGACAAACGCCCTAGGCGTCTGAACTCATTAGTATCCATACCCGTCAATCGCGCTCATTGAGCAGCCCGCCCCCCCGCACACTACCGTCAAACGAGCCCCCTCCTCAGACGATTAGCACCGGTAGTTATATGGTTGAGCCGTGCATGCTGCCGAGATGAAATCGCCCGGAAAGCCATCCGCGGCGAGCATCGTCTTTGTCCAAGAGGATCCGACGACAGTTCAACGCTTAAGGAAGTGGGCACCCAAGACCAAAACTGGGTGCAAGACTTGTCGGTCCGTCCACCCGCATGCTCCTTTGCCCTTGCAAACGGGTTGATGATGATATCGTTCCGGGATGCTCATCTCTTCCCCATAGTATCCGGCGAGTGAAATGCGACGAAGCGAGACCATCCTGCAAGAAATGTACGTATCCCAAACCCAACCCAGTCGATTCATGCGAAGCTTACCTGACTGTCTCCAGGCATCGCGACTGGTCGTGCATGTGACGGCTATGACGCCCCTGCAGCAGCCGCCGCGGGATCACCACCCAGCATGTCGACGGAACAGCTTATGAGGCTTCTCGACCAGCCCGCGCACGCCTCGGGCCCCATCTACGGCGGCTCCAGCCGTACCGAGAAGGAGGCCTTCTTCCGCTTCTACAGCCTGACCGTCAAGCAGGTGGCCGGCAAGACGGACACGGCCTTTTGGAAGATCAACCTGCCGCAGCTCGCACAGGCGCAGCCCGTGCTCTGGCACGCCTCGCTCGCGCTCTCCGCGATGCAGCTGCGCGAGACCATCCACGACAAGACGGCCGTGGCGCACCAGACGCGCCAGAACCACTTCAAGTTCGCGCTCGGCCAGTACAGCAAGTCCATCGCGCAGCTCGTCAAGCTATCGGGCAAGCAGGACATGACGGGCACCGACCAGGAGGCGGTGCTGACGGCCTGCATCGTGCTCAGCTGCTTCTGCCTCATGCAGCTCGAGAACCGCGACGCGCTCATCCACTCCCTCTACGGGCTCAAGCTGACGCGCCAGTGGAACTTTGCCCGCCGCGCGACGAACCCGCGGCTGTCCGAGAGCGCCCGCTCGACGGCCGACTACCTCACCGCCATGATGAAGTACTTTGAGATGAACTTTATGGAGCAGGCCACCGAGCCGCCCGCCACCGAGGAAGAGGCCGCCAGCCTGCCCCCGCGCGAGCTGACCATCAACCGCCTCCCCATCGGGCACCACAAGGTCCCTGCGGGCGCCAAGGATTGCCCGCTCACGATCCGCCTGTGGTGCGTCAAGGGCCAGGTCGACCTGCACCTCGACTTTGTCCAGGACCGGCAGATCTCCAAAGAGGAGTTTATGGCGCAGTTTGAGACGGTCATCATCCTCGCGCAGGACATCATCCGCGACGTCAACGCAACGTCCAAGGTGGACCAGGAGTGCACACTGGCCGCAACGTTTGGCACGGTACCGTTCGCACCGCGCCTGGTACCGCCGCCGATCGTGTGCTCCGACCGCCACCGGCTGCAGACGGCCACGGTGCTCGTCACGGGCGGCGAGTGGCCGTCGGACATAGGCTACTTCGACACGACCGTGCTCGGGTCCAAATTTGAGCGCGGCGCGCTCGTGCCGTACGGGTCGCTCGTCTGGGACGACCGCATCGCCGCCGCCGGCTGCGACTGCGGCGTCGACGACATTGGCCTCTGCCACGAGCACGCCACGCCCAACATCAAGCAGGACTTTATGCGCGAGGACGGCATCAAGGCCCTGTTCAAGGATTTGGGTGATGTGATTCGGCGCTGGCCGGTGCACATGGTCACCATGAGCTGGTGACCGGCAAAGCAGGCGCACAGCTTACGACATGTATACATGTATATATTTTTAGGATACCACTACAACTTACGAAGCAAAACGGCCACAATAAGAAAAAGATGCAGCATGGTTTTGACGATCCACAAATTGATTTTATTCTTGACCAAGGTCAACGACTCAGTAGATAGCGACAGTGAAATGCAAAAGTACGATGAGGAGCGCAATCTCGTGTCTCGTCTTCGCTCTGTGCCGTGTTTCTGCCTGGCTGGCTACGTTTATTTAGATCTCGTTTTCCTTCTTGCGGATGTCAAAGACCTTGAGGGCCTCCTCCGCGGCCTTGAGACCGGAGAGGGCCATGGCACCAAAGGTAGGACCTGTGATGTGTTGTTAGTTGACGCTAAAGCAGACAGGCAACTTAATGAAGGAAGCCACGTACCCATGCGGTTGGCGCCGTCGACCTCGGAGAGCTCCATGCCGCCGACGATGAGGCCCGGGACGATCTCGCGGGTGCCCTTGACGATGGCGTCCTCGGCCGTGTTCATGTCGAGACCGCGCATGCCGCCGAGCTTCTCGATGCGCTGCATGCTAACCAGGCGCTTGACGCAGAAGGCGCCCATGGGCCCATCGTGGCCGGTGGTGGAGATGATGAGGGGCGCGTTGATGGTGTTGGGGTCCATGCAGGACTGGTCGTCGTGGTGCATGGAGACGAGCGTCCAGTTGGTGACGACGCCAGCGATGCGGACGTTGGCCGGGTCGTCGCCGTCGCGGGCGGCGCGGGTGATGAGGTCCTCGACGCACGTGGCGTTGAAGAGCTTGATGTTGGGCATCTGCAGCACCTTGGACATGACGGTCGAGGTGAAGAGGGCGGCGTGGCGGACGACGACGTAGGCGCCCTCGTCCTCGTAGGGGACGCCGACCTCGCGCAGGAAGGCGTCGGCGGGCTTGCGCATGACCATGGCGGAGAAGAGCTGGCCGCCGAGCCAGGCGCCGCCGCCGGGGCTGACGGACGCCTCGATGATGGCGATGCGCAGGTCGGGACGCTTCTTGCCGAGCACGTAGGCGGCGGACAGGCCGCAGGAGCCGGCGCCGATGATGACGATGTCCGACTCGGCGTAGGAGTCGAGGTCCTGGAAGTAGCGGCGGGTCATGGCGCGCGAGACCTGCGACTCGCGGATGGGGGCAAAGGTGAACTTGTCCCACTGTCCGAGCATGTCGTCGATGGTCAGCCTGCTGGTGTCGGGGAAGCCAGAGGGCACGGGAACGGCGTGGCCGTTAGTACCAGCCTTGGACACGGGCACGGCGGCGTACTGTGGAGGCGAGATGGCGGCGGGAGGGCTCATGTTGACGTTTGTTGGGTGGTTACCTGTGACTGTTAGGATGATGATGTCCTGCAACAGATGGGGGGACTAAGGGTGAGGCATGATCCTTTCGCTGGTATTATCCAGATCAAGTCAAGGCCGTATAATCTCAGCCACGCCCGCCTCCGGATCTGCTCCATAGTGCCGCGGATGGCGGTAGTGGGAGCAGGACAAGAGACGAGCAGGCACCGGCTCATGCTGCAACACTTTACCTGCAGAGGAAAGAAAGATCGCTCATGTCTGGATATAATACCACCGAGAGGCCACCATGATGAAGGCCATTGTCCCGGATTGGGGGTATGAAATACCAAAAGGGTTTGTCTGTGTGTCGTGTGGAAGAAGTTAGCTATCCGTTGCTTTACCTGTGGATTTACCTGCCAGCCGCCGAGATGCAGACGAACTTATTGAATAGGTTGCAAGTTGCTGTCAGTCTTGTTACTGATGGATGTGTGTGAAGGAAGGAGGGATTAGAAGCAACAGAAATGGCAGCCATGCGGCCTTTTTATATCATTACTCCTCTTTTTCCCAACAACTCTCTCTATTGGACCACCACACTTGCCACCCTATCAAGTCGATGACAAGCCCAAGAAAGAAACAAGCAACCCCTCCGATGAGGGGTTTTAGGAGGGGCCAAGCCGCTCGCCGCTCCACTCCGGACACGGCAATTGCGCTTAGAGGCGGGCAAGGGAGTGATTTCATTGCCAATCAATTGCTAAATGAGCTTGTGGGAGTGGGTAGGATGGGGGCTTTTTTTGTCTAATAAGTGAGATTATGGAGGCCTTTTGTTCATTGGTGCTCTAGGATGATACATGACAGTGATGGAAGCAGTATCGAGATGTCGAGATCAAGCTGTAGTCCGACCAGCCGAGATTCTGGGGCCGATTGCGGCGCCGTTGCTAGCGCTGGCCGGCTGCAATTTTACCATTGAAAAAGCATTTATTCACTGCAAACTCCAAGTCGGCAACTGAGTCATATCGACTCATACTTATTTGAGCTCATGTGTCTATAATAACCCCTCATAATTGTGGCCCATCCATGTATGAAGTACACTGTGCCTACTTGAACAATAATAGCTCTCACGACCAACTGCTATAGAGTGCCCGTGCAAAATTAAATGGGATCTGACGGCTTTCCTATTTGAAGTGAAAGCATGATTTAGGTGGTGCCAGTTCAAGTTCCGCCAGGTCAAGTTCCAGCGGTTAGTGATACCGTCGGTGCTGACTGAGGCACGAGGATGGCGAATAGAAATTCCCACAGCTCTAAATGGAGCGGAACTATTTGACGAGATTCTAAACCTCGGCCTCGGCCACTTCCTTGACAGTCTGAACAAAGCGCTCCGGGTCGTGCGCGAAGCGGCCGAGGAACAACCCGTCGAGCCCGGTCTTGAGGCGCTCAAACAGCCCTGGCCCGGCACTCCCACCGTACACGATCCGCGTCGTGCCGCTCCTCCCCTGTACGCAGTCCAGCGCGCGCAGACCGGCCACCACGGCGAGCACGTGCGCGTCGCCGGCCGGCTGTGCGGCGCCGATCGCCCAGACCGGCTCGTACGCGAGCACCAGCTCCGCGTCGTCCAGCCTTGCGCGCCGTCACAGCGTCGTCCTCGGCGAAGAGCCGGCGGCGCTCGGCGTGTCCGACGGCGACGATGCGCGCGCCAGCGGCGGCCAGCGCGGCAGGGCTCACCTCTCCGGTGAAGGCGCCGCGGTCCTCCCAGTGGCAGTCCTGCGCGCCGACCCACACGGGGGAGGAGGAGGCACGGACTTGCGCGGCGGTCGAGGGCACGGTCAGGAAGTCGGGCAGGATGAAGATGTCGATGCTGGAGAGGTCGGAGGGCGGGAGGGCGGCGAGGCGCGTGAGGAGGTCGGCGGTGTAGTCGCGGGTCTGGTCGAGGGAGAAGTACATCTTGGAGGAGAGGCCGACGAGGCGGCGGCGGCCGGGAGGCGTCGGTGCTGTCATGGTGAGGGAGTCGAGATGGCGGGTGGGAGGATGGGTGGGAGGATGGGTGGGAGGATAGTGGCTGCTGGAATACTGCAGGACAGCTCAACAACGATTGTGCTTGCGTTGAAAGAGAAAGATTAGGAGCAAGGTATGAAAGAGAGGAAGCAAAGAATAAGGGCAAGATGAAATGGGAATCGGTGTTGATCGAGAGCTCACGACTTGGGGCTTGGTGATGGCCCTAACAGCTGAAGCTACAACCACACCCTCTGGGTCTCAGCGGCATTGGGCGCTGTTGAACCCTGCCAGGCCATGAGCTACAGTGGGGTTTGGGGGTGAAGAAGTGGCAAAAAGAGTCAGATAGTTCTAGATTTCGACACTGTTAAAATTAATAGATTGAATCAAGAAAATCTTACAACATTTTGTTTTGCTAAATTTTCTTTTTCATGCAAGTGTGTCTTTTACTTGACCCTTCTTGAGTGAGCTCTCGCTTCAGTGATAGCATTCAGCGCCGTCCTCCTCGGCCACGGGTTTACAGCGGACTGCATGCGCCGATTTACAGCACCCACAGGTCTCCGCTGGGTGTTGCCGCTTTGGGCATTCCGGGCTTAACAACTGGTGACGGATGCATTGCCACGCTCACATCTGTGGTTCTTGAATTCTAGAACGCCTTTTTGTGGTAAGTGCGATGGTGGCAATCTAGGGCAAACTGTTTGATGTGGTGCTCAAATCATCGATTGGCATCACGACGGGTTTGTGCGAGAAGTAGCAAGCAGGTCAACTTAGGCCCAAGTTCTTCATTATGGAGAGCCTTCTATATGAATCAATCTTCTATCCTGGGAAAGATGGAACGCATCTCAGCGTGTTCCGTTCATCAACCCTCAAGCTGGTCAATCTCGGCCACTTTCTTGGCGCTCGCGCTGTTGGGGTCGAACTCGTAGCCCAGCCACTCGCCCGCGAGGCGCCGCGCCAGCTCGAGGCCGACGACGCGCTCACCCATGCACAGCACCTGCGCGTTGTTGCTCAGCACGCTGCGCTCGACGCTGAAGCTATCGTGGGCGGTGACGGCGCGGATGCCCTTGATCTTGTTGGCCGTGATGGCCACGCCCAGGCCGGTGCCGCACACGAGCAGCGCCCGGTCCGCCTTGCCCTCAGCCACCAGCCGCGCCGCGGCCGCCGCCCGCGTCGGGTACGCCGTCTTGTCACTGGGCTCGCCCGAGCCCACGTCGATGACCTCGCTCACGCGGCTGTCCGCCTCGAAGTCGCGCTTGATGGCGTTTTTGTAGCTGACGCCGGCTTCCTGAGAGAGGAGTTGTCAGTGGGTGGCAAGGGGAGAAGTCAAGGATACTTACATCGCAGCCCATGGCTACTCTCCAGATAGGTGCCATTGTGTCTGTGTATGTCAAGAATCGTAGTTGGAATCAATAGATCAGTGATTTCGCGTTAAAAAGAAGAAAAAAGAGAAGAAAAATGCTTCAGCAAACGGAAGGGCGGAGAAGTGAGGAAAGCAAGCTGTCGTTTGCACTTCCGAGCTCGGTCATCCTGCCACACCCACCCTCCCCTCACCAACTTCGTCAAACCCCCACCAGAAATCCAGAAAAAAAAATCAATGATCATGCTGCCATCATCCAGGGACCGTAGTACTAGCAATGGTCATCCGAGTTCCAGAACCCCGGGTGCAGCAGGGGCCGTCCATCGAAAAGCTGGGGCAAGCTCCGTCAAAGACCCCTTCTGTGGGTGAAGTTGCCCGCCGGCTTACCCAATGCGGAAACCCGACCGACCACCTCGATGACGCCGCAAACAAGAAACTGAACACGCTGTGCCACATATTCAGTCCTATTGCTGTCCGAAGACGGGGAGCTCCAGATTTAATTGCTTCCTCTTGTCTTACCGAGCACTATTGCCTTGTCCTTAGTCGCTTCTCCCACTGCGGCACAATGCCCGCTGCAGGCACGCCTCGCATCCTCGACACCCCGCGGTCAGAGGAGCTATCCTCTGCCACGCACCCCCAATTGACGATAAATCGCTGACCATCTCTCCTTCATCCTCATCCAGTTGCATCCTATATCCTCACTCATCTGCACGTCTGGCTGCTGCAAGTTGTCGTTGTCGTCGTTTCTCTCCCATCACACGACCTCTAGTCCATCTGCAGACACGATGTCCAAGCGTCACCTCTTTGACTCCCCCGACGGCCTCGTCAACAAGGCCCTCCGCGGCATCATCCGCTACAACCCCAGCCTCAGCCTCGACGAGGCCAACCGCGTCGTCTTCGACTCCGACTACGACCGGTCCAAGGTCGTCCTCATCTCCGGCGGCGGCTCCGGCCACGAGCCCGGCTGGAGCGGTTACGTCGGCCACAACATGCTCGCCGCCGCCGTCCAGGGTGATATATTTGCCAGCCCCAGCACCAAGCAGATCCTCGCCGGCGTCGACGCCGTCCCCAGCGACAAGGGCACCATCCTCGTCATCACAAACTACACCGGCGACTGCCTGCACTTTGGCCTCGCCAACGAAAAGGCCAACGCAAAGGGCCACCGCTGCCGCACCATCATCTGCGGCGATGACGTCTCCGTCGGCCGCAAGGGCAGCCTGGTCGGCCGCCGCGGCCTCGCCGGCCAGATTGGCGTGCTGAAGGTCATGGGCGGCGCGGCAGGCGCGGGCGCCTCGCTCGACGAGGTCTACGACCTGGGTGTCGCCTTCTCCCAGCAGATCGTCTCCATCGCCGCGACGCTGGACCACTGCCACGTCCCCGGGCGTGCCGAGCACGCGACGCTCAAGGAGGACGAGGTCGAGCTCGGCACCGGCCCGCACAACGAGCCCGGCTACAAGAAGCTGTCTCCCGCGCCGGCGCCGCAGGATCTCATCAAGCAGATCCTCACCCACTGCCTCGACGAGAACGACCCCGAGCGCGGGTACGTCAAGTTCGCGCCCGGCGACGAGTCTATGCTGCTCGTGAGCAACTTTGGCGGCATGTCGCACCTCGAGATGGGCGCGCTGGTGGACGAGCTCCTCGAGCAGCTCGAGCACGACTGGCGCATCGACCCGGCGCGCGTGTGTGCAGGCTTCCTCGAGACGTCGCTAAACGCGCCCGCATTCTCCGTCTCCGTCATCAACGTCACGGCCGCCGCCCGCGCCTGCAGCTACTCGGCCGACCAGATCAAGGCCTTCTTCGACGCCCGCACAAACACCTACTGGGAGTCGGTCGCCGGCGCGCAGTCCAAGCGCCGCGCCCGCAGGGACCAGCTCGTGCGGGCGCCGCCGCCGCCGGAGCACAAGACGGTCGACCCGGCACACGACCTCCAGGCGGACCCGGAGCTGCTGGAGGCGATGCTGCGCACTGCCTGCGACGACCTCGTCGCGGCGGAGCCGGACCTGACGAGGTGGGACACGGTCATGGGCGACGGCGACTGCGGCGAGACGCTCAAGACGGGCGCAACGGCGCTGCTCGCCGCGCTCGACGCCGGCCTCGCGAAGTCCAGCTCCGTCGTCTCCGTGCTGCTGGAGCTCGAGGACATTGTGGAGAGCAAGATGGGCGGCACGCTCGGCGGCATCCTGGGTATCTTCTTCGTGTCGCTGCGCGCCGCCGTCGAGAAGGCGGGCGGCGGCGGCGACGGGCCGGTCGCGCTCTGGGGCAAGGCCCTGGGCACTGCACTGGAGAACCTGCGCCGCTACACGCCGGCCAAGGTCGGCGACCGCACCGTCATGGACACGCTGATGCCGTTTGCCGAGGCCATGGGCGCGTCGGCGGGCTTTGACGGCGCTGTCGACGCGGCTGTCAAGGGTGCGGAGGCGACCAAGACGATGACGCCGCGCCTGGGTCGCGCGACTTATGTCGGTGGTGGCGGTGGTGGTGATAACAAGGAGCTGCCTCCGGACCCTGGTGCTTGGGGGGCCATGGTTGTCATTGCTGGTCTGCACAAGGCTTTTATTGCAGGCAGGAAGTAATTTATTGACGGGAGCTTAGGGGGTTGCATTTGGCGTTTTTTGTTGGGCATCACTGGTGCCCTAACCTAGTAATTCCAGGCGGGCTGGTCACAGCTGGGCACGTCTGAGCCCTACAAAGAATGGGCGTGTTGGAAGTTGAATTTTTGAGAGCATAATAAAATAATTTAATAACATTAAAGGCTTTTTTGCAAGTGAAAACGTCTTGCATACGATGAAAAAAACTCTATGAAGACAGAAGAGCACTTCTCAGTTTCGCTGGCAGGACGAGGACTGTCCCTTACTCAAGTCTTTTTTTGATGCTGGGTATCCAATTCAATTCAAGTAATCCTGTAAACATAGACATGCCTGTGCTATCTCCGACCAGCATAAACGGCCATCACGGCCCTCAAGCCCTCCACTACTCCCCTTAATCACTGTCCTCCAGCGCCTTCTCCTTGTCCGACTTCTGCTGCTGCGGGGGGAACTTCATGCCGCGGTTGGGATAGTTGGGCGCCGCGCCGGGGCCCCAGCCGCCGTAGCCCGCGCCCGTGGCGACGCCGCCGAGCCCCGCGGCGTTGCCCATGGCGAGGGTCCCGGCGAGCTGGTTGCGGCCGACGCCGGCCTGGGTGTCCTTCCACGAGTCGAATTGCTCGCGCGTCTTGCCCGTGTACTTGAGCAGGTCGGCATCGCTGATGGGCTCGCCGCGCTTGGAGTCCTGGTAGCGCCGGTAGAGAGACTTCTTCTCGCCCTTGTCGCCGTCGGTGGCCTTGTCGCTGGACTTGAAGAGACCCATGATTTTTCTTTTTTGTATGTAGTTTCGGCTGGAAAGAAAAGCAAGTTGGTTCTGTTTATATGCGTATGTACTGTGTATTGTGGAGGAGTGTGTGTTAGCCGTCAATGTAACACTGTCGGGCTGGCGGATCAGGCGGGTTTTATCACCAAACGGCTTCTCCATGGGGTAAATTCAGCGTGGGCTTCTTCTCGAATCGGTTACCTTGTCAGCCTTGATATGACGGCATGGGCCACAACCGAGAACTTGTGTCCAGTAGCACCAACGTGGCGTCGAAGCTTGTCCCGCTTCTGGAAAGTTTGCGTGAAAAGGAATCGATAACAGGGCTTCTACTGGTACCATTACGCCCTGCCAGTATTGATCACAAGACCCCCTCTCCTCCCGTGCAGCCGCCTGAGAAATGCTCAGCCTCAAAGTGGTTCCGACGTGGGATTTACGATTCAAAATTGGGGGAAATCTATCACAGACACTTGGCATCCAGGAGTACGTCATTCTTCCCAGGAGAATGGAGATGGAACCATTAGTTATGCTAAGAAATGTTTCTGTAATTTGTGGTTTTTGTTTAAAAAGCTTCGCAGTCTGGGAATATACATCCGCCGCTGCTACCTACGAGGCACGCAGCAAGCAAAAGAACCACACACACCACCTGGGCGGATTTTAGGCAGCAGTCTTTTTTCCTCTTCCCTCCTGTCCGTGTTCGGCCCTTTTACAAAAACTCGGCGGGCGGTTCATATGCGCAGCTTGGCGGCGCCATCGCGAGACTACTGGCCAGTTCAAGTTATACGGGCGGACGGGCGCATGACAGAGGCGTCCCGTTTTGCCCTATGAACGTCCTTTCTTTATACATGGGGAGCCATTCCCAGACTGTTGTTTCCGCCGTTGAAGGCGACAAACTGCGACTTGAACAGGATGTCACCGTAGATGCCCAGGCCGTTGACAGAAGTCGCCTGCAGGCCGCCGAAGCAAGCTAAGAAGAACAGTGTGTTAGTTGGGAATGCTTGATGAGTTGGGTGTGGTTGATTGATGAGTCCAGCGAGAGCCGAGCGCCGAGCTCCTGCTGCTGACTAATCATCCAGGGGAAGGAGTTTCGTTTGCAACTTACTGGTGCCAGCGTTGTCGACAGGCGCAAAGTTGAGGTCCTCGCCCTTGACTTTGGCCATGTAGACGCCGCCAATGTCGAGGTGCAGGTCCGGCAGCTTGGCGTTGCACGGGATCACGATGCCGTCCTTGGCCTGCTGCGCCTGCGGTATCTGCGAGTAGTATCCCTCGACGATCGCCGGGTCCGCCAGCAGCAGCGTCGTGCCCGTGTCGGCGATGGCCTGCGCGCCCTGCCCTCCCGGCTGTGCCTGCCCATCGCCGACCGCGAACTTCTCGCTGCTAAACTGCCAGAACCCGTTCCTCGTGTCGACCGGGATCCACGCCATCTCGCCCGTGAACTTGGACTGGTCGATGCGGCCAAACTCGTACGCGCCCGGCGCGTTGGCGCGCAGGTCCGCGGTGAAGACGGGCTCGGCCAGGCTGGGCATGATGTTCTCGAAAAAGGTCTTTTGCTTCTGCGGCTGCACCGTGTTGATGCTGCCAAAGGCGAGGCCGAGCAGCCCGTCGTTGTTGGTGTCCTGGAGGAACTGGCCGGAGACGTTGGTGGCGAGCTCGATGGCCTGGCGGGGGACGGCGGCGCCGCCGATTTCGACGACGTCGCTGCCGACTCTGCCGTCGGCGCCGGAGCCGTCGCCGTACTTGATCTGGAACTCTGAGCCTTGCATCAGCTCGAAGGACTGGCTCTGGCGCGGGTCGTAGATGGTGCGGCCCTGCTGGTCGCTGGCGGGCAGCAGCGAGTTGAAGACCCAGAGGTCCGAGGAGCCCGTGTCAAAGTCGAGCGTGACGGGCTGCCCGCCGATCTTGACCTGCGACAGGTACTCGACGTCGTTTTGCTCGGGGATGGCCTGGGTCTCGCCCGTCTGGTTGCCCTCACGGGTCTTGGCGATGGCATCGGCCTCTGGGTTGCCAGTGGCGTTTCCTCTGTTGCCGTTGTTGCCAGTTTCGTTGCCCGGACCCCTCTCGCCACCACCTTGCTGACCAGATCCCTTGCCGCCCTCGTTGCTGGCGGGGTTGCCAGTAGCAGGTTGTCCAGCAGCAGGTTGTCCAGCAGCGCAGGTTGTCCAGCAGGTTGTCCAGCAGCAGGTTGTCCAGCAGCAGGTTGTCCAGCAGCAGGTTGTCCAGCAGCAGGTTGTCCAGCAGCTGGGTTGCCAGTAGCTGGGTTGCCTTGCTGATTGCCGCCGCCGCCGCCAAGCAAGCCGCCCAGGAGATCGCCCAGAAGAGACTTGTTCGAGACATCATCCGATTCCACGACTTGATCCTTGGTGTTGACAAGCTCGGCGACGTTTTCCAACGCAACACCGCCAGTCCACTTGTTCCTTCGCTTCTCGAGCACCCTGTCCTGCTGCTCGAGGGTGTTGACCAGGCCTGCCGGTAGAGGCATGCGGAACTTGCGGTACGCCTTTGCGAGGGCCCGCGGACCATTCTTACCCGTGAACCCGTCGTTGGCGACGCGCGGGGCCAGGAAGGATCTCCTCTGCACGTGGGGGACGGCCGAAGCCAAGCTGACCAGCCCCAACACAAGAAGGAGCGCGGAGAGGGCCTTGGTGTACATGGCGCCTGGCAATGTCAACGGACCGTAAGAAAGGAAATATCACAAGAAAGAAAAGGTCACGCCTGGTGACAACACTAAATGATAAAATAGAAATAAAAAAAGTATAGAAAGAAAAGGTAAAGAGCGAGTTGAAAGAAAAAATAGTAGAGACTATATGCTAAGAACTGGATGCAAAGAAAAGGCTGCAGCAACAGGAGAGTGGGAAGAAAGTTCCCCCTTCACTATATGGACGAATCGAAGGAAGGCGGACAAATTGAAGGACCCTACTGGTAATAAGTGTCCCTTTCAAGGGGCATGCACATGCTAACTGATTGATTTGATACCTCGTCCATGGACGGGATGCCATCGGCTGCGGCCATCCGTTCGAAAACAAAGGCCGTCACAGCAAATCACCCCCCGGATTCCCACAATAGAGATCCAGGAGACGTCGTCAGCACCACAGCGGAGCTCCGGGCACGAGTCTGCATCGGGGGGGGGGGGGGGGCTTGTCACACATGGTTTGTAACAAATGGGTGGTGGCAGTAGGACAAGACGAGCTTACTGGGCCGGACTCGATGCGCCTTCTGTTTCGCGCTATCCAATAGCATGCGGAAATAGGCGCCTGTAGGACAGGGGAAGAGAGGGATAGGGGGAGAGGGATAGGGGGAGAGGGAGGGGGTATATCAACTGATTTTGTTTCCTCCCTGCCGCCAGAGCCGAGGGCAATAACAAGACAATCTATGCAAAACGAGGTGTGATGGGCGGTTTGTACAAGACGTACGACGATTGGGGAATTCGGACGAACCCTTTTTTTGTGATTGCTGAAATATTTTCTACGCGAGACACTTGTTATTTCCCGTGAAAGCCGGCTCGTATAGATGGTGGTGGTGGTGGCTGCTGTTGGCGGCTTCTGTTATGCATTTCCCCTCGCTTACGAGAGCATTGTTACTAAAGTACATGCACCTGCATTAGTGTAGATCACCACAGCGGCCGCAGTAGTTAATAATTAGCGAGGATGCGGTTTCGGTTTCCTGACAATGGCAGCGAACCAACCAGTCAGCGGGAGAGGGAGGCCCGCTGTAGCGAAACTAATCTTGTTTCACGAGCGATATGGAACAATCAGCCCGTCAGTCAGTCAACTGTCAGCTTGCCAAGTGTCAATTGGCAGAAGACCGGAAATGATTACTTGGTTTGACGGTTTTTATCAGGTATGCAGGCACAAGAAGTGGGGGGGGCGGCCTGAATGTTGGAATCAACGTTCCTTTGGCGCCCGCAAATGTAGCAACCCAACTAAGAGAATAAGCGATCGCCAGGCAACCAAACCAAACCCCCAAACTTTTAGCGTGTCGATGTTCTGTACCGGGCGCTAATAATAGACATCAGCCCGCAACTCGGTCATGATTCAAGGCTTCACTTGCCGCCTCCTCCAGGCTTGATTTTTCTCTCGCGTCATCATACGCCGGCGCGCATCACCGGCTTAAAAGCGAAGTCGGGTGTCGCAAAAGCTGATTTGCAAGATGGCTCAATGGCATTCGACGCTGACTCGAAGGCTAGTAAACGAAAAAGATTTTGAGTTGCATTTTGGAATGAGGGTGCATTTCATCATGCCATCTGTTTCAAGACGTCAATCCTCCACGAACTTTGCTTGAAGTGTTCCCTCGGCACCATGGCCTTTCCGCGAATACCCAAAATTAGCAACCATCGGGTAGTATTTTTCCCGGTTGTTGAAGAAGAAGAAATGCAAGATCAATATAACTCTCATCTAGCTTGGCAACTTGGCAACGATAGCAAACCTCTCTTGGCGATTGATAGTCGATCGCTGGGTGGGTAGGGATGGCTTGGCAGATGAAACCGGCCACCACGGGGCTTGACGTTTCAAAAACTTGCTCTGCAAACCGACAGGAGAAAAGTCAACGAGCTGCGAGGATGCAAATCTAGGAGGCCTTGAATAGAAATCTGGAACTGGGTTTGAGACGCATGAGATTTGACACGACCGAGTAAACAAGTTGGACGAAAAAGCGCGCCTTTCATGACCGAACGAGGTGGTGATCCTGATCATCTCACGGCCGGCCCCTACTCCAAAGGTTGGTCATTCGTTTGGTCGAGTTTAGCGTGACTTTTGGATTCATGTCTGCCACATTCATCTATGTAATGTTTCTCCTCTGGTGGTACGTACCTCCCCAGCCCGTCAAGTCAGGCCTCCCCTGGCGCTGATCATCGCGGCACGCGGGCTTCTGAGGCGCCAGACGTCTCAGCCGGTCCGATGCCTCCCATAGTTCTTGAACACGGCCAGGAGCAGCAGGTCATACGTGCCCTTGAGCGAGCCCGCGACCACAAACGTCAGCCAGAAGAGGCCGTGGCTGGCCAGCACGCCGGTGATGAGGGGTCCCATGCTCTGCGCGGTCGTCTTGACGACGTTGACGGCGCCCATGACCGAGGTACGCTCGCCTGGCTGCAGGATGGTGGCGAGGAAGGCGGTCCGCGGCGCGCTGTCCATGCTCTGCAGGGAGGCGCGCAGGACGAGGAACATGACGGCGTATTTGGGGTCGGACGGGATCGGGATGAGGGCGAGGAAGACGGCGGACGGGAGGTGCGTGAAGACCATGGTCTAGAGCAAGGTTAGCAAGAAGCAGACTTGCGGGCTGGGGAACAGAGAGGGGGGAATGAACCTTGACGTTTCCGAGACGCTTGGCGATGGAAGACGCGACCAGCACCGTGATGGCGGAGATGATGCTGGTGGTGAAGAAAAGAGATCCCAGCTTTCCTTCTTCGATACCAAATTGGCTTCGGAAGTAAAAGGTGACCCATGAGCTGGAAGAGTTGGTTAGGCTTGCTGCGAGGTACGGCGGCCACTACATAATTCTGTTGGCGACACTTACAGCGAGGCTAGGCCAGAGCCCAGGGAGTCAATAGCGAAGAGAATGCAGAGGATCGCCGTGACCTTTTTGCTCTCGGGGCTGATGTGAGGCAGCATCGCCGCCAGCCGGCTCCTCTTCTTCTTGGACGGCTGCTCCGGCTCCGGCGTGCCGCTGAGCAGCGGCGCGCGCTCGTCAGCCTCCGTCGGCGTCGGCGCCGGCGCCGGCGGGACGACCACCTCTTCCAGCTCCACCTCGCGGGACAGCATGACCGTGAGCAGGAACTTTACCAGGCCCAGGATGGCATACGCCACGAACGCGCCTCGATACGCGCCCAGCAGCTCCCACCCCAGCCTCTTCCGCGCCGCCTCGATCGCCCACCCGCTCGCCACCATCCCAAACGCGCTCCCCGCCGGCGCGAACAGCGTGTACCAGGCGTACACCTCCGCGCGCTGCTCCTTTGGCGTCAGGTGCGCCACGATGCTCTCCTCCACCGCGCGGAACGGCCCGATCTCGTTGCCCGCCGGGCTGATGACCCCGAGCACCGCCGCCAGCAGCAGCACCCAGTAGTTGGAGAAGAGCGCGAAGACAACTCCGCTGGCGGTCATGAGGAGCGCGCCGAGGGAGAGGATGGCCTTGCGGCCGAGGCGGTCGGCGAAGAGGGTAAGAAAAAAGCTGATGACGACGTCGCCGGCGAGGGTGAGGGTCATGAAGAGGCCGACGCGGGTGCGCGAGTGGCCGAGGAGCTGGAGGTAGGCGACGAGGATGAGGGTGGTGACGCCGTAGGCGAAGAGCCGGACGAAGCGCTGCAGGCAGAGGAGCTTGATGTCGCGCGGGGAGCGGAAGAGCGTGACGAGGCCGACTTCAGAGAGGATGCGGTAGAGGAGGTGAGGCCGTGGCGGAGGAGGCTGCGGCGCATGGTCGTCCATGGCGGCGGGCGACATCGGGGGATGAGTATGGCGATGATGCAGAGATTCCAGAGATTGGCTATCGATGGGAAGATGAATTGAGTCCTCGAAATCTCTTGGAGCGGCGCATTCAGATAGACTGCTTATGAACTTGTTGATCAGTTGCCAACGGTCGGAGCTCCGAGGCGAGCCTAGTGAGGCTGTACTAAGTAACAACTAGCCGTATTATTCGCAAATTACGCAGCGTCTCCACGCAACCCGCTATTCGGCGCCAAGAGAACCCTGATCAGGCTGTTCTGGGGCTGTTCTGGGGCTGTTCTGGGGCTGTTTTTAGGCTGGCCAGTGGATTGGATCCTTGAGTTCGCCGAATCGCCGAGGCGGCCCAGTGTGAATGGAGGCTTGATTGGAATTGGCTAGACGCTGATACGACCTGCATGTAAGCAGGGGATAAGAAGGGCATTGCGCGTCTATGTAGATGGATAGGAGTTGCTTCTCTAGTAAGTCTGCTGTTTGCCAACCTGCATGTCCGTCGAAAACAGCCCAGGTCATCCACTGGTTGCCATCGTTCCACGGCGAAGGGAATTTGCCATGGATGAACCGATCCTCGCACAAGGGGTTGGAGCCAAGTCGAGTTCCATCGTATCTGTTGACCCCGGAAACACTTTTCACGCGAAAAGAATACGCGCTTTGCGATATCATGCGCATTATCTGATCTCCAGAAGGGCCGGTTCACTGAAGAGATGCTGGGTGGGCGGGCTCTCTAGACTTGGCGCATCGTCGCGGGCAGTTACGAGCCACCAAAAACATGGCGTGGCGAGCGACGACACCGGCAATTGCAGTGTATCTCATCCCATTGTTGAAACTCGGAGCCGAAGGTGACAAGTTCTTGGAGGTGAATCTCCTGAGCTGCGTCTTGCAAGATTGACCTGCTAGCCGTGCGAGTTAGGACCACGGGCCAAGGAAGCATAGTGCCAGAGTGTGGCTGAGAGGGGGAGGGGGGAGGGGGAAGCCGAGTACTTAGAAAGCTGGTAATGTCATTTCTATTCCCTAGGTAGATACTAAGGACGAGGAATTGAGTGGCCGCTGTATTTAGCGAACGTCGACATGTAGCCTGAAGGATGAAAAGGAGAAAACAAACATACAATCTTAGTACCTACCCAGTTAAGCGAGCCGGCACGTGGTACACATTTTCCGCAGAACGGTGAGCGCGGATGTACAGCTTGTACATAGGTACTCTATACATTGAAATTCAAAGGGTGCAATTGAATATTAAGATACGCGCTACGATTCCAGTTGTTGTACAATGAATGAGCTTTGCAACACAGTAACAAAAAAAAACAATTCTACGTCCAACACGGCTCAGCTATTTCTATAGCATAAACTGAAATCAGGCTAGGAAGCTCGATAGAACCCCCCACCTCCTCTCTTATGCGTAGTTAATAAATAATCAGGACTGGCAGCTGTTGGACTGAAGTCAGAACACTCCGTTATCACAGGTCCGTTGTGGACTCGGATTGGACAGCTATTAAGAGCATTTGCTAATAAACCACCCACAAAAAACAAGCCTGACAGTCGATGGACAGCCAATCCTAGACGGTCACAAATTTGTTCTCTATGAAGCTATTAAGAAACACATCAATTGTTTTCCTATTTTTTGCTTGAGTTTGGTCTATGCCAGACGCGTGACGATGTAAGATAAATCTTGTACCTCTAATTCGTACTCTAGTTGTAGCTCAGCGCAACCGTTCGCGAGGTTGTCAGGGTCAGCTTACCTCGGAATGCATTTCGCTCCCTGTCTATTAAGCATCAGCCAGGGTAAGTAGGGGCTAATATATGGCAGCTTCCTTGGCAGGTGTGTCAAACAGAATTGATAGCGTATACACGGGACTTTGCTCCTGAAGCTTACAAGAGTGCTTACCGCAGCCTACGTTTCTCCATTGATATTTGTTTCGCGGAGTTGGGATAGACAATGCCCCCTTGTCGGACCGAAATACCACTATTGATCCTAAGAAGGCGAATTCAGGGTTCTAGAGCTGTGCAAAAGGTGGGTTGACCAGCTTGAAACGGGAACCGTTGCCAGCGTGCCTCCCCAGGAGAACAGATATCCAACCAATGGATCAAATGTTTCACAAGGCCGCAGATATCATAGCGCAAACTACCCGACATCGAATTGGGGTTCCCAGCCTGTTACAATCCGGGTTGGTGAATAGAGTGTGATGGCAGTGAAGCGGCATAACCACTTGCCTGTGTAAGCGGGCGGGCGTTTTGCAGGTCCGTCGCACGTATACATATATATGCACGAGATGCCGCATGAAATTTGATCGATCAACACGCCAAGCATAAAAATAAACAACCACAACCGGCCGGCTCGAAACGTGACACGTTGCCTAGCAGGATGCTTCTCTGCAGATCTTTAGCGCCTATCCTTATCTTATTAGGGGGTGTCTCGGCCGCAATAATCCCCAACAATGACAGCTTCCTAAAGCCCAACACACAGCAAGTACTCTCCATCGCCAAAGAGGCAGGCGGCCTACTACCTAACCTGCCGTTGCCGACTAAGCTAGGGCCGGGAAGCAGGACCACGTTCCAGCTTATTGCCTTTACCGAGCTTGTTGAGGTTGCCTTTTTCAACTCGTTAGTCCAAAACGTCACCAAGGGCAACAAAGGCTATGAAATCAACGGACACGTTGAGAACATCACCAAGATATTAACAACTATACAAGCGGTACGCTGTTCGTGGACACCTTGAAGCCTAGGCCGATACTGATCCTCGAACCAGCAAGAAAAGCAGCATGCCATCGCCGCCGATACCGCCCTCAAGACTGCCGGCGAGTTCTCACCCACCGCCTGCGAGTACCAGTTCCCGGCCAGCGACCTCGCCGGCGCGATCCGTCTCGCCTCGACCTTCACCGCCGTCGTGCTCGGCTCGCTGCAGGGCGCCAACGTCGCCTTCGCCAAGGAGAACCTGGCCGTCCCCATCCAGCTCGTCTCGTCCGTCATCGGGGAGGAGGCCGAGCAGAACGGCTTCTACCGCCACCTCGTCAAGCAGGTGCCGTCCGAGTCGCCCTTCCTAACGGCCATACCCGCCGCGTTCATCTTCTCCGCGCTCCAGCCGTTCATCGTCCCGGGATCGTGCCCCTACCCACTAACGAACATTGACCTGCCGATCCTGCCGCCGCTCGCGGTCAACGGCGGGCTGATCGCGACGGTTGAGCCCAAGGATCAGCGGCTCTCGTTCGCGGCGGACCTGACGGACGCGAAGAACGCGACGGCGTTTGCGGGCTCGGATGGCGCGGAGCTATGGCTCACTTACACGACCGGCCAGCAGAAGCCGATTTCTGTGGCGACTGATAACGTCAAGTGGAACGATAAGAAAATCTCGTTCGAAGCTGATTTTCCGTTCCAGAAGAATGTCATGGTGGGGCTTAGCCACGCTGCACTCACGACGGCAAAAGATTTTCAAACCGTCGATGATATTGTTGGCTCAACGCTTGCGGCTCCTGCAATTATTCAGGTGGAAAATACGTCGGATTGCAACAAGCTGGCTGACATCTAATTTCTACAGGGCAAGGCCCTTACGCGTGGTGACGCATACCCAGTGTCCTATTCAACGAATATGACGATGTGACTTTAGTATTCAGCAGGCAATTTAATTACGTAAATAGCACTAAACACACTCTCTATAAAGATCTATCTGATTTGGGTTCTTTTAGGTATCTCGCAATATGATTAGTGTATAAACCATCTTGATTAGAAGGCATTAACATCACTAGACACTGGGTCGTATTGAATGATCCTGAGAGGCTTCATCTCCCAGAGGCTGCAATGCTACAAACATCTACTGTCATGCCAGTTGCTTGTCCCGGTTTCCTTTCTCCTCCTGCACTCACACTCAGGTTACTCACTTTGGCCTTTTTGCCATTTGTTTGACGCCTCTCAGGCTACTCACTTCGCGTTTGATGGCCCGGGCCATAGAGGTGACTCACTTTGGCTACGGCCATTTGTTCAAGGCTTCGCGGGCTTTCAGGTTACTCACTTTAGCTATCGCCATTCGTTTGAGGCCTGGCCACAGAGGTGACTTCACCTGAGCTCTTACCATTCGTTTAGGGCCTCGCGGGCTACTCAGGCCGCTCCCTTTCGGTAAAGCCTTCTCATATGAGAAAATAGGAAATTGCTAACTCCATTCATCACTTTGCGTGCGTGGACAATAAGCTTCCACCTCCACGTGGTGTTCACTAGGAACTCACGGAGAAACAGTCAGATGTCTCTGCGTACTAAGAGAAGCTCGATTAACCTAACTACGAGGGACTAAAGGGGGGGTTATTATTTAGGGAGTAGCCCCTGTAGACGTAGATGCGAGCAGCTCCAGTTCCTTCCGCAGCTCCTTTGACTGTTCGTTTGTTCAACACCCCATTGTAAGATTAAGGTAACCCGAACCAGGGAGGCAAAGCCCTCGACGTGGACTTTCCAGGTGGAGTCGATAATGGTCCCCTTGAGAGACTTTGAGTATTACCAATCCGAGGAGAGGATTTTGCGGGATACACACGTACCTCGATGGCAAAGATGGACAGGATGTAGTGCAGGATCATGTCGACGTCGTCGCCCGCGCTGATCAGGCGGTTGAGCTCCCGCATCGTCGACGCGACGTACTCGTACAGCAGCCACCACAGGTGGGCAATCGAAGGCAGCGTGCCATGTTTGGGGAGGCAGCGGCTCTGCTGCGTGGCGGTGACGATGTTGTGGTTGACGGTCCTCATGATGAAGGCGTCGGGGAGGATGACCATGTGCGTCTTGACCGACGGCCTGGTGGACTGGAACGCGCCGGAGCCTTGTTCTTGCCGGATGACCTTGGGCTGTATCCTCAAAGCAACTGCGAATCAGACAAGACATGACATTAGATACAACACAGCAGAATTCGTATTGCGGCGATACTTGCAGTATAAGAGAACATCGGCCAGCTTGAGGGATTCGTGGTCGGGAGCGCCGGGGATGGAAAACTCTACGAGCATCATGTCCTTGGACAGCTGGTAGCCTTTGCATTCCTTGCCGAAATCCAAGCAGCTTTTGCAGAAAGGCTTTTGCTCATCGCATTTGACGCGCCTCTCCCTGTAATGCCATGCATCGCATCAGCGGCCACCTCATCTCAGCGCGGTCATCGTCAGCTTTTGAGAAGACGCACCGACAAGTTAGACAGCCGGTCCTAGTCTTGGCGGCCCATCGTTTCGCTCTCTGGCCGGGCTCTGGCTTGCTTCCGGGGACGGCATTTTCGGAGATGCCGTCTAGGGAGCCCCGAGCTTGCTCTGCTCGGCCGGACGCCGGTCTGTGCGAGCTCCCGTGCGGTTTTGGCCTCAACGGGACGAGCATTGTTAACAATTTGGTTAGTAATTACCAAGGCAAGGCGTATGTGTGCTGACTCTAGGCTATCGTCCAGTGGGCATCGGCCGACCTTGGTGATCTTCATCGACAAGCCCGCTGCGACGATGTTTTGCACCGAAACTTCAGCCGCACTACTTTACCTCGAGAGTTGATACCTCATCAGACCTGCAGAACACATTATCGTTGAAGAGTTGTCTGCACCAGCAAGACGAACTGAATTTTGGAGACGACAGGCGGAGGGATTTAGGAACCAGTTAGCTAACTAACTAGTTAGTTTGCACTTACGCAAGCCTGGCAAAGTGATCAAAACTACAAGAATAGATGAAAAGAAGTAATTGAATAAAGAGAAAAAATACAGAAAATGAAGAAGAAGAAGAAGAAGAAGCAGAAGAAGAAGAAATAGTAGATGGCGCAATAGGATGTATTTTGTATATGCAACATACGTATTGCGACACCTGAACCTGGAAGCTTACCCCAGACTTGATAACCATCAATGAGTCAACAGAGTTGCCATGTAATAATAAAGCATTCACAGACAACTTGCACAGACACTCACCAAGTGGCCAGTACTCTACCAAGGCGTTGCGTAGTGGGTTCCTGTGCCCACTCTTGTTCAAGTTCAATTCTTGTTCGGGCATTCCCAGCAACTGCGGCTTTTCGCGGCTGACAAGATGGGCAATGTAAAGGGCGCGGATGACTTGTCAGTATGGACGATCTGGCGTAAACCGAAGTCGGATCCATCGTCGTTCAGCTGCTAGTGACTCACTGTATTTATGATATTATAAAGCAATTGCAGGGAAGAATTACCGCAGGGTCTTTTTTATAAATAATTGATTCCCCGCCTTGTGAGGTGGAATTTATATAACCGGGGTATTAATCCCTCGCTGGTCTTGAAATTGCTGCATCAACACCACATCTACCCTCTCTCCCTCTTACAATGGCCGGCGACGCTTCCACTCCCCAGGGTGATGCTCTCCCTACTCGAGGAAAGTATCTCGAGTTTGGCGGAGAGTTGAAGAAGCTGTTCCCCCAATCCCAGGATTGGGTCAACCTGAATCACGGTGCGCGCCAATCCGTATCCCCTTTGAATCCCGACAACTAAACCGCCCGCCGCCGCCTAGGATCGTACGGGACCATGCCCCTTGCCGTCCGGGAAAAGTTCCGCGCCTACCAGGACCTCTCCGAGGCCGCGCCGGACAAGTACATCCGGTACGACCAGGGCCTGCTCATCGACGAGGCGCGCGCCGCCGTCTCCGCCCTCGTCCGCGCCCCCCCGGACACCCTCGTCTTCGTCACCAACGCCACCGAGGCCGTCAACACCGTCCTCCGCAACCTCCAGTGGAACCCCGACGGCAAGGACGTCATCCTCTTCTTCTCCACCATCTACCCGGCCTGCGCCAAGGCCGCCGACTTCCTCGTCGACTACTTTGGCCCCGACCGCGTCAGCGTCCACGAGATCCCGCTGACCTACCCGCTCGAGGACGAGGACATCCTGCGCCTCTTCCGCCAGGCCGTGGCGGACGTGGAAAGGCAAGGGAAGCGCGCCCGCGTCTGCGCCTTTGACGTCGTCTCGTCCAACCCCGGCGTCGTCTTCCCCTGGGTCGCCCTGACCGAGGTCTGCGCGGAGCTCGGCGTGCTGAGCCTGGTGGACGGCGCGCAGGGCGTGGGCATGGTCCCGCTGGACCTCGCCGCCGCCGACCCGGACTTCTTCACCTCCAACTGCCACAAGTGGCTGCACTCGCCGCGCGGCTGCGCCCTCCTCTACGTGCCCGCGCGCAACCAGCACCTCGTCACCACCACGCTCGCCACCAGCCACGGCTACGTGCCCCGGGCCGCCGTCCGGCGGGAGGTGCTCCCGCCCAACGCCAAGCCCGCCTTCGTCCGCGGCTTCGAGCTGGTGGCGACCAAGGACCGCTCGCAGGACATCGTCACCAAGGACGCCATCGCGTGGCGACGAGACGCGTGCGGCGGCGAGGAGCGCATCATGGCGTACTTGTGGGGGCTGAACAAGAAGGGGAGCGAGTACGTGGCGGGGGAGCTGGGGACGGAGGTGCTGGAGAATGGAAGGGGGACGCTGACGAACTGCGCGATGGGCAACGTTGCGCTGCCCATCTGGTTCGTCAAGGGGGAGGGCGAGGCGGACAAGGGGGCCAAGGAGGGCGACGTGGTGCTGCCGGGGGAGGACGCCGGGCTGGTGCGGCAGTGGATCATGGAGAAGATGAAGGACGAGTACAGGACGCTGATGCCTCTGTTCGAGATGGGTGGACGCATGTGGGTGCGCATCAGCGCGCAAATCTACCTCGACATGAAGGACTACGAGTATGCGGCCAAGGTGCTTAAAGAGCTGGTTGCGCGCGTTTCCAATGGGGAGTACAAGAATTGAAGAGCTGCAGAAGCAATGATCTCTGCATAAGTACATTAGGTTCAATGATAAAAAAATCATCTTGAAATATAAATATAAATGTATTAACATAGAATCATTCCTTGACAGATCATCTACCTATAGCATGACATGATTCGAGTAGCAAACAACATTGGATGCATTATACTCAGTACCAAATACGCCCATAAATACATAATCCCTATTATATCAGACCTATAAACCGAAAAAGAAATATACCAGATAACACCGTGCCCCTCAAATCATGTGCGAGAATACTGTCGTGTGTACTAACTGTCCCAAATCGCGCCATAGGCTGGTACTCCCCTCGTCTCCAGCCCGTACACCAACTTTTTCGTAATTTTCTCGTTGGCGATGACGATTACCGCCTCCGCGCGAAACGAGGACGCCAAATTGTACGCCATCTTGACCAGGTCCGGCCGGCCCTTCGTCGCCGTGTCGTGGATCACCGCGTCCGGAATCGTTCGGTAGATGGTGTCGAGCACCGCCTTGCCAAACGTCTTCTCCGGGTTCTTGGTTGACCATATGAGCTGCGTCGCGCAGGACGGGCTCTGGATGTGGCCGAGCAGCGGACCGATGCCGGACCCCGTCGCAACGACAACGACGCGCTCAAAGAGCGTCGCGATGCGCATAACGCCGCACGTCGGGAGCCCGCGCACCCACAATGACCGCGGGGCGCCCTGAACGCACGACTTGGTCCAGTCGCCCGCGTTGGACACGACCAGGGAGTAGCCGCGCTGGCTGGCGAGCGCGTTAGGCTCCGGCTGCGGGATGGTTGCAAAGGAATGCCACTCGAGCAGTGGCCGCGTGGAGAGGCGCGTGAAGGTGCCGTTTACGGGCACTGTGTAGGTAAAGGAGAGCACCGCTGCGTGTTCGGAGAGCGGCACCGTCTCGACGGGCACCTTGCGGAGGAACATCCACGATGACGCGATGCTGCACGTGGCAACGACCAACAGCCAAAATGCAGGGCTGCGAACCAACAGCAAGCCCAGGTCCTCGCCTGGCAGCGCCGCGTCCCTGGTGTTGAGGACGGTCTTGATCCAGAAAAGAAGAAGAGCAGTCCATCCCATAAACCTGTGCATCTGCTCAAAGGTGTTGTGGTACTTCTTGCGAAATGTCGGGTACGCAAAGCCAATCATGGCGCAGCACAGCGCGCAGACCATCCACGACACAACAATGGATGCGAGAGAGTCAATGCTCCCTTCCTTCCTTTGTGCGTAGGAGACAGTTGAAGAAATATTGCTGCCGAGCAGCCAGGCCGTTGAGCACACACCGGCGGCCGAGTGGACGCCGCCAAGGTGGTAAATCTTGGCGCACCGGCGCCTGATCCAGAGCGGCGCCGTCTTTGGCACCGAGCAGCAGATGGTGTATAGCACGTTGATGACGACGTCTTGGCGGACGAGGACTGTGAGGGCAAGGTTGGCAGCAACGACGAGCTTGAGCAGCTGCACGTCCGCCTTCAGCACAAGCAGCGCCGCCAGCGTGCCGGCGTTGAGGAGCACCACAAAGGAGAACAGCGTCCGATAGATGATGAAGATGCGGTAGGCAAGCCCGCGCCAGGGCTTCGGCAGCTTCTTCTCCGGCACGTCGCCGTCCAGGACGACGGACAAGGCTCCGCTGTCTGATGCGCAGGCCGTCGTGGCCGACGACACGGAGCGCGTCTCGACCAGCGTGCCCTTTTCACTCATCGTCGCGTCCTTCTCCAGCATAGTGAACTTATCAAGTCTATGCTTCTCCTCGGCCTCGGCCGCGGCGCGCAGGGCCCGCTTGTCCGTCTTGCCGTTGGCCGTGACGGGGAAGGCGGCGAGCTGGTGGATGACCGACGGCACGGCGTAGTACGGCTGGCGCTCGGCGACGGCGGCGAGGATGCGTCCCTCGTCTTGGTTCAACGGCGACACAAACGCGTGAATCTGCCCGTCGATGAAGAGAGCAACGGCCTGGGAGACCCCCGGGCAAGCAAGAAGTGAAGAGGAAACGCCGTCCAACTCGACTCGGAATCCCTGGTTGCAGTTAGCACCCAACCGTTTGCTGTTCCGTGAAAGGCGGAATAGAGGATAGAAATACCTTAACTTTGACTTGATCGTCACAACGGCCAAGGATCAGAATGTTGCCAGATACATCCCACTGCCCGAGATCGCCGGTTCTATACATTTGGGATCTAGAACCTGTCAGTCTCCGCTCCAAATCTTTTTCTTTGTTCTCCTCTTGTCCCCCGCGGAGCTCCGGTGTCTTACCCATCATTCATAAACGGATCTGGGAGATACGACTCCCTGGTCTTCTGTTCAAGCCCGATGTAACCCCGTGACACGCCGCATCCCCCCGCCCACATAATGCCCGTCACGCCGGGCCCGACGACCGGCCTCATAGCCTCGTCAAGGATGTACACGTTATTGTTGGGCGTTGGCCGCCCAATGGTGATGGGGTCACCGGTAGCATGCCTGCTCATAGTGTTGACAATCGTTGTCTCAGTTGGTCCGCAGCAGTTCCAGTACTCCGCTTCCGCAGCCCAGAGATCCGCCAGCGACTGGGTCGTTGGCTCCCCGGCAGTTGCGGCAACCTTGATGTTGCGGTATTTTTGAGGGGGGTATTTGGCTAGTATGCTTGGTGTGCAGATAAGGATGTCGATCTGAGTAGTCAGCCAGCCTTGCTTCGTTGTCGTTGTGGGTTGTGTTTGAGGTTCTCCATACCTGGCTCATCGTAGGCTCCCAGTCTGATCCTCGGATGACAAGAGTGCCACCGTTGCACAGGCAAGTAAAGATTTCCCAAGCAGCTAATTTGTATAAGTATTCAAAAGGCTTTTTCCTGAATAGTGAGATCATGGTTTCAAGTGCGTACCCATATCAAAGCTGATGTTAAGAAGTTGGCCCACGCGGACACCTGGACTTACACCGAGGTTTCCCGGAGCCTGACAGACAAGGTTGGCTACGTTGGCCTGTGTAACGTCGACGCCTTTCGGCTTCCCAGTGGTTCCTGAAAGTTTATTAGAACAGATCCCTGCTTTCGAGTCCAATGTGCTTGCCTGAAGTGTAAATTACGTAGCATCCGCTCGTAGGAGTCGATTGGTCCATCCACCGCTCGTCCGTGGGGTGAGGGCCATCACTCTCTGCAGCGTACTCCTCCTCTGCATTGACAGCGAGAGCATCCGGAAGCAGCTCCCTTACCCTCGCTTCCGTCGCGGAGACGCACACGAGTACTTTACCGCCGCTCTCGCAGAAGACATGGCGTAGTGTCGCATCGGGCACCACACCGCCGTCCAGCGGGACGTACTGCGCGCCGCAGAGCAGTACGGCAAAGATGGCGACTATCATGGCCTGGCTGCGCTTCACCACGAGAGGCACCCTCTGCCCAGGTTGCACACCGAGGCTTCGAAGGTGCCAAGCAAGCGCTTGTGCCTGCCGAGCAAGCTCACCATATGTCAGCTGTCGTGTGACTCGAGCGGATAGATCCCGCACGGCGACAGTCGAGGGGTGTGTGAGGGCGAAATGGGCGAGGGCAGCTGTCGTCGTGTAGAACTGAGCCTCGCGTGCTTGGCCAAAGCAAAATGTCATGTTATCCATGTCTGCGTTGGTGCTCTTGGTTGTGGCCATCATCGTGGTTATCATGATGATATATTAGTTGACCCACGTCCTTGGATGCACCTAGAGAGTAGATATAATCTTGGGATGAGTGGTATATGGCGAGTCCTCCTTTTCTCCTCACTCCACAGCTCGGGGCGGGCAATCTATATAAACATTTTTGGCAGTTTGCCCCCAACCGCCCAGAAATAGGGCAGCCCGAGCAAGCCCGATCCATGCAGCCAGCCTGCACAGGGCGATGCAAGCCTGTATGGATCTCTACGGCAACATTGGCTTCTACCAAGTATCCAATCTCCCCAAATTCTTCCGAATCAGGCGTCTTTTCTCAGTCACACGGCCCACGGAAGGCGTCAGGTTGGTAGACATGCCTTTGCTCACCGGCGGGAATTTCGCCACACCGGACGACGCTGAGCTCCCGGGGGGGTGGGTGTGAAGCATGCGGGGACGGGCCAATAGAGGGAGTGAGGGAGGGATGATTGATTGCGACTCGTTTGTACCGTCTATTGGGCGGTTAGAGAGCGACCGGTTGGCTTGGTGGGAGAAAATGCGAGAAAATGCCACCACAATGCATTGTACAAGTCACATCGCCAGAAGAGGCGGCATTCCAGCCTCACCACCACCCCGGTAACTGCAGCCAGAAAGAAAGAACCCGGCCCTGTCTATTTAACCGTTTTCGTGGCGTCGATCCGCTTAAACCCAGGGCACTGGCACGAGGCGAGCCTAGTTTTGTATCTTGAGTTTTCTTTTTGCCCAGGGCTATCCATGACAATGTCTCACTCAACAGCACAGGTTCACCACCAACCCCTGGTCGGCCCATCCAGCGACGGGCGGTTCGCAGAATTACGCGACGCACCGCGCACATGACCTCGATGGGCTTGACGATAAGGAAATCGAGCAAGGCGGAAAAAGAAAAAAAAAAAAGACAGCCTGTCTGCTATCCGAACATGGTCGCGATGCAAATCCAGCCACGTCTTTTTGACGATGCACGCCAACCCACAGTGAATGCGGTGAAGGGAAGAGGAGACAGGGGCCAATTATCCGTATGTTCAGACAGCTTGTCTGAACGAATGAATAGGTGGTTGACTATGGCCTCTTGAAGCCAGCCGTGCTGTCCTTCTCTTGTCATGCAGATGCCGGTTCCCCAGTCAAAGATGGGAGGAAGAGATGGACTGACTAGCTGAAAACAACAACAGCGTTAGTTTTCTTGCCTCTTTTCTCGAGACAGCCGCTAATGTTTCTGGAACACAGAACCATGAATGAACTTTCTTTCCAAAACAAAAAGATGGAATACCAAAATTTGGGCGAGAATCACTCACACCATTCCGCCGAGGCTGGGCGGAGACGATGAGGAATGGATATACCTCCCTCCTCTCGACTCTTGCTGCCTACCACACGACGAGCTGAAGGGAATAGAGGTGTGTGGACATCGTTGTTACCGAGACAAGGGGGTGTGGTGGGTGTGTGCTTGTCGGCCTTGGGTCCGATTTGCGTCACTTTCTTCATCAGCAAGAAAGAAGCTGTCCCGTCTGTTTCTGTTTCTGTTTCTCTCTGTGTGTCTCTTTTCGTCACAGTCCATAATCCTTGCCCCCATTCTGTCTATCCTGATCTCTTTCCGTCCATGTCCCCCGGGAGTTGTCGAGCGAACAGGGTTTGCACGGCCTCTTGGGGGTTTCAGCCCACAGACGTATGTTTTGTTTCTTCGGGGTTAGCCCTGTCTTGGGTCTTTTCCTCTCGCAGAAACGTGTCCCAGTTCATTCATACAGCTCCCATCACACAGCGTAATGCATCTCTTCGGCAGGTTTCCGGTGTGGGAGGGGAGCCTGGGAAGGCGGAAATCTGTAGATTTGCAGGAAAAACGACACCATCATCAAAACCTGCGATGAACCCGCAGTGCAGTCTGTACGTACATCTGGAAAAGCAAAACTCATAGTCAACATCACCCTGTCACTTTCGAAAAGTGGAGTGACAGCAGTCGACGTGCCCGTCGTAGATTAGTTTACGACAAGACAAGGGTTGTCGCATCTCTTCGCCGGCTTGATCAGATCGCCTCGACCGACTTCCCAAGTGATTGGCGTGGCCGGTGCGTCACCCCGCCGGAAGGCTCTCTCTTCTTCCCGACACTTTTCGTCCTTGCTTCTTCTCCATCTGCTGGCCTGCGAGTACCGTGCTATATCCGAACTCAGACCTGTGTTGAAGAGATCCAAAGAGCCATCACTCAGCCCAAACCATCACTCAACCCATCACCCAACCCATCACCCAACCCATCACCCAACCCATCCATCAAAACCCATCTCTCAGCAAACACTCAACTCCGTCTCGGCCATATTAGTAGCCCACCCTTACACTGACACACAATCAATCACACCATGACGGATTGTTTTACGCCTGAGCTCGTCTTGTCGTCGACCCCCGCTCCGGGTGTCAGGCTACTTCGCTTCAACCGGCCAGAGAAGCGTAATGCGTTGTCACAGCCTCTCATCCGCGCCTTTCTCTCCGAGCTCAGAAATGCTTCCGCGGACAAGGACATCTTCTCCATCATCATAACCGGAATTGGGCCCTTTTTTTGTGGTGAGTGTGTCACCAGACTCGACAACACCTCATTCCTTGTTCCAAGTATGACCGATGGGATGGATGGATGGAGTTTCTGACAACCAATAGCTGGGGCGGACCTCAATGACATTGCCAATCTCGACGAAGCCGGTGCGAGAGCGACCCGCTACCTCGAGGACCTTTGTGCTGGCTTTGCATCCGTCACAAAGCCCATCATTGCCGCCGTGAATGGCCCTGCTGTAGGTTCCCCACGCGACTGCATAGACTTCGAGTGGCTGACGTTGAAGTAGCTCGGGGGCGGGTTCGAGATTGCATTGATGGTAATGTTGATCCTCTGATGTGCACCCTTCCCTTCTGCTTTTGGATGCGATGTGCTAACCAAGTGAAGAGCGACTTCATCGTCTCGGCCAAGTCAGCCTACTTTGTACTCCCTGAGACCACGATTGGGCTCATTCCTGGCGCCGGAGGTACACAACGACTGACGGTGGCCATCGGCAAATACAAGGTGGGTTTCTTCAACGGGAGGCCGTGCGCCGTCGACGCGAGGAGAGCTAACCATTTCGGCCAGGCTATGTGCAGCATCCTGCTCGCACAACCCATGACTGCTGACGAGGCCATGGCCGCCAGCCTCGTCGTTAGCGTTGTCAGCCCGGACACCCTGACCCAATACTGCTTGGAGATGGCCTCCAAGTTCACCGCTGGCAACAGGCAGGCTATCGCCTATGCCAAGCAGGCCATCTGCAGAGGTGAGAATTATCACATCCTGATAAGCGAGGCCCCGCCGTTCTGGCACGTGTTGACTTGGTGCAGCGGATGATCTCTGTCGCGATGATGCCTTTGAGAGGAACCTGTATTACAGCACTTTTGGAACCGACGAGAAAAGGCGTGGCGTTGATGACTTCTTGGCTGCTCGTCGCAAGAAAGCATAATCGACTTCATCACTTCACGGGGTGCCGTTCGGTACAGAATCGCCGCTCCGGTTTCCGTACTTAAGTCAGTAGCTACAATAGCCCTAATATAAAGTGTTGAACAAGGTCATATATTCGTCATCTATGAGTTTGGAGTGCAGTCACTGTCTGACTCGTGCGTCTTATCTGTTGCAGTTCCAACGGGCGCCCCAGTGCTGCAACTGGTCCTCTAGCCCTCTGGTGCCGATCTGGGAGGCTGCAGCTTTCCGTAGCAGTGGGCTAGTCCCCAGATCAGCGAGGGCCACTGCCGCATCGGCTTCGGGTTGTGTGGCTTTCGTGGTTCGCTTGCTTCGCTGCTGCGATAGCACCAAGTAATGCGGCTCTCGTGTTGTTTCGGGCGCTACCAGAGACGGTTGCTCTAGCAATCCAACCAGAGGGTCATCAATGTAAAACGGGTTTGGGCGATGCGATGAACTGAACCAGCGAAGATTCGGTGATAGGGAAGTAAGCGGCCCAGTTGGTGGACTTCTAGGCTCCATAGGCAGCGGCTTGCCGAATGGGTGAGATTCAGGACCAGGTCTCAGTGGTGGCAACGTCACGCCTGGATCAATTTTGCTCTGTCGTGTGCCACGGCGTGTGGGCAGCACAACTTCTTCGCCGTCGATCATCTTGCGCTTGCGAACTCTAGGGTTCGACTTGACAGAATTGAGTATAGAGCTTTCGTTGGTAGGGTCGCTCAACACCGGGCTTTGCGGGGGTTGCTGCTGCTGCTGCTGTTCTTGTTGTGCCATGGGATTCAGTGGCCCCTCTTGCATGGCCATCTCAGCCGCATCACTCTTACGACTGCGACCATGATTAGGATTCAGCGTGGAGGACTGATTCTTGGCCTTTTCGAGGGCGCCGGGGGCGGATTTACGTGGACCTTTTGCTCTCGGTCGAGACAGCTTCGGGGCCGGGATTGATGGCATCTCCGCCTCGGGAGGAATGGCGAAGGATGGGGCTGAGTCAGCGGTGATGGTTGCTCGGCGAAGGGCCTTTTCCGGCGTTTCTTTTCCGGTGATCCTTCGCAATTCTTTAAGAATTTTCAGAGTGCAGTAAGCCCCAGTGACTTTGGAATCGCGCATAGCCACTGGATTCGCAGCTGGTGGGCGCGGCTTCTTCGGTGAGGGGTCACGCCAGAGTTTCGGGACGCGAGCCTGCAGGTCGTTGACCCAAGCATCGCAATCCCACTGTATCCAAAAATCGATAACATCCCCCCACGAGCTCTCTGATGGTTTGGTAAAGTTGACAAAGACAACTTTGCCGCCTTTGCTGTGAACTGTCTTGGCAAATTCTCTAACCATGACCTTAAGCCCGTGAACTCGTAAGCTTGTGCCAAGGATAAGAAGCATATCTGGATAGAGAGCCAAGTCATGTGTGATGATGGGGCTGATTAGGTGGGCATTCGGATGTTCCTCTCCATACAGAACGATATCTGGGCGCAGCTTTCCCACGCCGAGGGCTCTTTTGCCCTTCTCCTCGCGCTCCGCGGCCGCTCCAGCGCATCTCGGGCACTCAGGCTGTTGCCCTGTCAAAGTTGCTGTCTCGCGGTCCTCATCGTCCCACGAGCAAGCCTGACCGCATAGAAAGCAGCGTAGCAATTCCAGAGACCCATGTAGGAAGACACACTCGACACCAGACTGGGATGGCTCCTTTTTCAGGGTTGCAGGCGGCGTGTCTGTCTTAGCAACGTTGAACGATGCTTCGGCATCTGGTTGTGATGATGGCGGGGCATCTAATACTGAGGCCTGCGATGCTTGCGGCGTGACTGACTCCGGTGTAGAGGTTTCGGATGAAGAATTTTGGCTGCTAGGAAGCTCTGTGCTCGATGCTTCATCCACCATCTTGGCCAGCTGGTCCTTGTTGGCCGTAGATCGACGCGAAAATCTACCACGGCTCCCAGGGCCAGCAATCAGTGATGTCGACAGGCCAACCTTTTCTTCAATTTGATCAATGTTCTGTGTATAACAGCGCACCAGCTTGCCACGATTCCTGAGGTGACTGATGAACCGGTGTGAGCCCGTCGGCTCCGCGTCCTTGATCTTCTGCCGCAGAGACGTGGCAAACGTGTAAAAGACTTGAGTGCGGACGGGGTCAGCCCAAACCGATACGTCAAACAGGTCTCTACCCTTCATATTAGGCAGCGTGCTGCGGCCAGAGCTTGAGCCTTGCGAGGATGCAAACAACTTCCGCGCTGCAGAGCGGTCTTCTGACTCAGAGTCGCTCGTGTTGCTGGGTTCATTGCAGTCTGTGTCTGACGCAGAGCTAGATTCAAAAGGGTCGAACAGGACGGTTGGAGGGGAGGAGAGCGGCGAGGAGCTGTGAGGAACGTCGAGTCTCGAGAGATGGCCTGCGAAGCGAAAAGCAGATGGTGGCACTATCTGCTCGTCAGGCGGTGGTGAGGATAGCGGTGAGGTCGGAAGCTGGCCAAGAGCAAGGGAGAGCGGATGGCGCGCCGAACGCGGGGTAGAGTAGGGTGCAGCCATTGAAGTCTTTGCCTCTGGCAATGATGGACTTTCTGGTTCATTTGTCGAGCCGGCAGCAAGCTGTTCTTGTCGCTTTTGCTCATGTAATGTGTCCGTTTTGTCGATTCCTTCCTCTTCCTTCTCTTCCCTCTTCGGCGAGCCGGCATCAGACGCTCTGCGCCGCTTCGCCGGGCGGTCACGGTCTTCAAGATCCTCCTTTGCACCGTCTCGTGTCGCCTCCGTGTCGATTTTCTGCGCCACCTGCTTGGCGGCCGCGTCGAATTGTGCTTGTATCAGCGAGTAGAGGCCATTTTCGGATCGAAAATCCTGCAGAGAACGAACCGTGGTTAGCAAAAAATGCATTAAAGGATGCCTAGGAGCAGGCGCAGCGCGTGCATCCTAGGGCTGCTTACCGGAATGCCAGAGTTGGTACTGATGCCCGCACCGGTCACAACGACAATCTTGCGCGCCTTGAGCAGCGAATCGGCAATGTCCTGCAGATGCTCCCCGGAGCTGGGCTCGACATGTACGGTCGGCATGGTGATTATTTGGTGCGAGGTTGACTGCGGACGAGGAACAAACAAGCTCGATGGTCTCCCGTTTGCTGACTATCGACGAGACGCAACGAAGCAGGCAAAGCAACGCGTCGCACCCCACAGGGAGTAGCGATACCAAGACTTGATTCAGTATTGAAGAGAGAGAATCATTCCATCGTATTGTGGCTTTCTCGGTATTTAATAGTAGTCCTTTGATTGTTGGCTGCGAATTTTGCCGCCCTGTGTGTCGCGAATTCTCCAAAGGTAATAATGGTGGAAGGTGGCAGGTGCGGACGAGGCGCGAAACAGATGCAACGGCAAGAACGAAGTCAAAGGAACACTGAAAAAGATGCAAAAGAAATTATCCAAAAATGGTGCCGGGATCAGGGTCACAGCAGCATCAATTGTCTTGTACAGCGCTGCTGTGAGTTTGACAAGCTGTGACGCGCCTCACACAGAGCAGCCACTACGTTGAAGTCGCGAGTCCAACTGGTCGCTGATCCCAGCTTGTTTTCTTTCTGCCCATGGCGGACTAGCGTGGTCTGGGCTCCCACTGATTGTGCGGCTTTCCCCATCAAGCCACTGGAACGACCCGCTGGCGAGGTGGTTTTAGTGGCAGGCTAGCGGACTGCCAGGTGCCTGCTAGTGGACTCGAGACGGTTATCGGGTGGCTGCAGCAGTTCACCCACCCAATGGTTTGCGTAGTGCCAGCATGCGTACGTCTATTCAGTCTCTAAACCTCTCGTTTGATGTTGTCGTGGCGTCTTTGGTACGTTGTTCTGGGATACGCTGTGTATAAAGCGCATCTCATCTACTAGCCTGGCTCTCTTTATGCTTGATTACTAGTACATCGTTCAGCTCACAACGGTGGCCCCAAACGGCCTCCATCGCACCTCGCCGCCATCTCACCCGCACACGCCCGGCGGACCATCCTAATCGTCCCCGTGCAACAGCGCGTCGAGCAGCTCGTTAAAGTCCTTTGGCACGCCCAACCCTGTGACGGCATCCCAGCCGCTCTTCGCCGGCCACCCGCCGGGCTTCTCGCCGTCGTAGTCGCAAGAGAAGCTCTCCCCCGCCGTCACTTCCAGCAGCGTGCTTCGCACCCTTTTGCCGTACAGCAGCCTCGTGGCCCAGCCGAGCGGCTGCTTACCAGCGCGCGCGCGCGCGTCATTCACCATAGCCAGCATCGCCGCGATCATCGGCGTGCTCGCGCTCGTGCCCTGCAGCAGGCCGGGCTGGCCCTTATGCACCACCAGCACGTTGGTGCCTACGGCCGAGATGTCCGGGATGGCGCGGTTCCGGGGCTCGTAGTAGCCGTCCAGCGAGCCGTTGAGCGACCTCACGTACGCGCCCACCACCTCCTTCTGCCACGAGGGCTGCGGGAAGTACTGCGAGAAGCCGCCGGTGCTAAAGCCCGCCGCCTCGGGCGGGTTCTTGGTGTTGGAGACCGCGCCCACGGCCAGCGCCCACGGGCACGTCGAGGGAAACGTCGTCATGTAAATCTTCTTGTTGGAGCCGTCGCGCGTGCGGCAGTTGGAGTTGTGCCCGCCCTGGGCGCCTCCGTCGCCGGAGCCGAAGAGCAGCGTCATGCCACGGCCGGCGAGCATGCCAATCATGCTACACACCTTTTCAGCGTACGGCCGCGGCACCGAGACCTCGTCGTCCGCGTACGACACGGACAAAACGCTCGGAATCTCACCGTCAGGCTTGTCGAGGAAGTACTGGAACAGTTCCAGGAATGGCTCGTTGGTCGACTTATTACTTGAGTCGGCCCGCCCATCCTCGCCGATGAGCTCGCTGCGCCCAGCCGTCGAGTAGAAAACGAGGTTGGCCGGGTATGCCAGTGCCAGTCCGTAGTCGACATCCAGCGCCGCCTCAGCGCCCGACTGCGACAGGTTCTGCGGGTTCTCGCCGCCGTTGACGAGCTCTACCGTGTAGTTGTACTTCTTGGCCGCGATCTCGGGCGCGTGCTGCGACAGGAACTGGTCCGAGTCCTGGTAGTTGGCGTACTCTTCGAGGAAACCCGTGATGCCCATGGTGACGCTCGATTTGTCGTCGGGCGTCTTGTAGTGAAAGTTGTACGCGTCGCGCACGCACTTGGGGGTAATGATGGAGGTGCACGGCGGGTCGCGCTTCGCCAGGTCCTTCTCGTCAAGGAACCTTATCTTGGAGATGGAGCGGACGGGCTTCATAAAGTTGGACACAGGGTGAATGAAGTCGACAGCATCCTCGAGAGCGTCCGGGATGAAGTACTGCGTCGTCCGGAGAACAGGCGTGTCCTCGCCATCGTAGATGTAGTGCTCCAGGACAGAGCCGATAAGCGCATCAGTCTGGCCGACTGTCGCGCGGACATTGACCCAGTCACCCTTGGTCTCGATGTCCTGGATACCGTGGCTGCGCAGCCAACCCTGCACCATGCTGACCGACTTTGCCGTCGGAGCACGCATTGTTGTGGTGTCGGCCAGAGATAGCATGTTTGCTCGGGCCGAGGTCAGAAGCTTCTGTAGACCTTTCATCTGTGGCTGCTTGAGCGCAATTGAAAACGAGTATCGCTCGTTTGGGTCGACTTGATCGCTGATCTTCATCCATCCTGGAGGGAGGCTGGCCGTTTTCTCAACACAAATGTCCGCCAGCGACGCCCATGCGAAGACCGCCGCCCCCAGTGCCAGCTTGTATAACATGGCTGTCAAAAAGCAAGACACTGTTGCTAGAAGCGAAGCCGGACAAAAGAAGGCCTTTTATTACTGTTGAGATATCCCAACTTTGGTGGCCGAGGGGGGGCTGGCATCCCTTTTAAAGGAGCAAACGCAGCTTGTTTTTGACCAGGGGATATGGGCCGCCGAGTTCCAATTGGCAGCATCACCCTGAGACATACATTCGCCCATCATAGAGATCAGCATCTGCACCTCCTCGCTGTTTGCTTGATTTTGGGGCTAAAAGATTTGATGTTTTCCTTTACATGAAGAAGTCTTACCGTGCCGACCTTGTGACCGTACAACATGATTCCCGTTCCCTCGCCTCAAACAAGTGGCATCGCAAGTTTGACCTCGTTTTAACAAACCGAGTCCCTTTTTCGATTAGCTAGTACTTATAAAATTGGCATTCCAAGTAACACGGCTCCATACGCCGTAGCAAAAAACTAACTGCTTTACGGATTCCTGCTTCCTCGGCAGCCGTGTCTCACCTCTATTATTAAAAGCCCCGTCGCGTTGACGAGATAAAACAGGGAGACGCGCCGTGACAAACAAAAACGGTACTTCCGAGAGAGCAGACATGACGTTGATGCAACTATCCGTGCATACTATAACTATTGGTCAGAGAATCCTGTCGTTTTCCCGGGACTACCAAGTGTCGAGTGTGATTACATGCTACTCTGTAGTGACTGAAACTCTACACTTCAGGTACTCTTGTGCCTGGTTCTAGAATCCGTATGAGTGAGACGGCAGTAGTAACATACAGACTGACGGGTAGACCAAACACGAAAGATAAAGCGAACAGACAATACCAATAAAATAAATAGTATGCTGAAATCATAGCAAAATAAAAATATTGCGCGCATCATACTTTCCTCCCCAATGTGCCCAAAGTACGTACTTGGCATGCCAACGCCACAGGTCTGTTGACCTCTTCTCCTCAGCTAGTTGACGTAGCCACGCTTCTCGGCTGCGTTTTAAATTAATGGTGTGAGATCGCCGCTCAGGTCTATGTAGATCCGTCCTTGCTCGCATCTGTGCTTGCGTCGAGGCGTAACTTGACGCGTAGGTTACAATTACCAAAGCCGAGCAACTGGGCTCCTGGTCCTACCCTGTAGACTGAGGCTACGGCTCCATGTCAAGCGCAGAGGATTTATGAATCTAGTTGTCAGCTAATTGAGTTAGGTTATTGGTGTTTACCACCTCTTCTTTTCCTCTTTATGTCTTTTTTTCTTGATTGCTCATCGCACCGAAGCATGTGAATGTGACATCCAGGCTGTGACATCTGAACTTCCCTAGCATATCACCCCAACAATGCGCAACGGGGCGCGGCAACTTTGGAAGTAGCAAGAACAACCCCAGTTGAGCCCAGGATATTCCTTTCAAACAAGCTACATGCCCAGTCAATGGAAAACATGTATTCATGGCACTATGGCTCGGCTTTTGCTGGTCGCGAGGTCACCGGTCGCTCCACGGAGTGTCCGTGGAGCATCCTCTGCTGACAGCCTGGTCGTGACTAGAAGAATCTATATAAAGTATAAACAGCCAACTGTAAACGTCCCTCTCAATCATTCATATCAAATTCATTCAACACTCAGAAATCTACACCAAAGAGCAAGTTCACCCATACTCCACAGTCTATTCTTTACAAAACTTCCTCCCAGCCACAAACCCCAATCATGTCTACACAACAAGAGAGCCTACAGGCTATCAACAACAAGACGCTGGGCACGTCCGCCGACGCCTTCCCCGTGGTCACACTGCCCAACGGCGACAAGGTTCCGACCGGCACGGTCGGTGCGCTGCTCGTCAACATTCGGGCCTACGACGACGCCGCCGCCGCCGGTGACGCCACCGCGCAGGACACGCTCGCGGCGGCGATCCGGGCCGCGGTGCCGGTGCTGCAAAAGGTCGGCATGTTTGAGCTCTTTCATCCTGAAGAGTGGATGTCGGACAGGAGCAAGGGCAGGTCACTGGTAGGAGAGCTGGCCATGGAGGAGAAGCACTAAAAGCTTCAAGGACAAAGGGATAGTTACGGGCATAGGATGACAAAAAAGGAGGAAGGCACAAAGGATATGGTTGGCTTAATGAAAATGGAAAGACATCTCATTACTGCTTGTAGCGGGAGCTAATTAGAAACAAATGTAAGAATATTTGCACGATAGGGTTCCCTTCAAATATACCCAAGACAAAAACAATGTGCATAAGAAGCGAAGCATGGTAATACACACGCATGCAGTAAATGACAAGTCAACGCCGTTCCCCATGAGAAAAAGCCGAGCAGAATGAACAAGTCGTCGACATTCTCCTTATTCAAAATCCAACGACACCGCGGTCGAAACAATCATTCATAAATGTTGTCATGTATATAGCCTTCAAATGTCGAGCCAAGAAAATAGATAGTAGGGGTATATTATCATCCAAAAAGGTATTTTTTAGCCTCCTCAAATACCAACCGCGCCAGCAACACCGTTTGTCCTGGGCGGCAGTTTGATGTCCCCATCATCATCTGAGCTGTCGGCTGCGGCATGGTCTAATATGCGTTCAATGTCCTCATCGCGCAGCACCTGTCTCGCCCGGCCGTTGCTGAGGCCGAGGCCGCTGGGTAAAGACAGCGCGCCGCGTAAATGGCCGCTGACACCGTTTGCCCGACGCTTGGGTGACCAGCCATTTGGTGACATGTGTTGCGACTGCTGCTGCTGCAGTGAGTCCAGGTCCATCGGCGAGCCGGGTGGTCCCATGGCGGGCGACTTGTCGAAGCCGACCCGCCGTTGCGGAAGGGCAGGCCGCTGGCCGGGCAGCCCCTTTCGGAAGCCGCCGGACGAAGTGTGGCGGCTTGCGTTCTCGTGCAAGGGCCCTTGCCCAGGCCCCGGTGATACGGAAGGGGAGAAGGTATGTCTGAGATTGGCAGAATTGTTGGGGCTGCTCATAAACAAGAGCGTCTCGATAGCGGCCTGTTCTTTCATGTTTTGGGGCGGCGAGTACAGCATGCCTTCGGGAGGGCGCGACGGTTGTGACGACGACATGGCATAAGCGTCCAAGTATTGTCGCGGTGAATAGCTACTTGCAGCAGTGGCAGAGTGTGAGTGTGTTAGTAGCGCGGGCGGATGCCTTGAGAAGCGACGTCGGCGGTTTTGAGAAGTTTCTCTCGACAGAGAGGGCTGGATGGGCGCCGGAGGAGCGAGAGACGGCTTGCTAGAAGGTTCTGGAGGTGAACGAGACTTGCGGCGAGGTTCTACAGGATCGGCTGCAAAGTGAACTTGCGCTGCTGATGGCAGCGGCCGCGGGCTGGTGGAAGAAGATTGGCGGCGATGGAGAGTGGAGTTGCTTGAGACAGGAGAGGCGGCTTGCGAGGCGAGAGACTCGATCTCGGGGAAAGAGCGTGACTGCCAGCCGTTATTAACCTTGAGCATGGCATAACTCAGCCGCGTCTTGAGATCCGCGGATATCTATAAGTCGTGTGTCAGATTCAGTGAGACAGGCTAAAGTGAAGTGATGTCTTGCGTACGTCACCGATATGGCTTCCATTTGAAGTTGTGCTGATTGCGCTGATGCTTCTGGCATGGCCCTTGATTGGACTGTTGCTCCTGCTCCGTATCTTGACTTGGCCGCTAGCTGTGCGCTTCCGTGAGCTGGCTGCGGCGTCCTGGTGGTCCAAAGGGTCCTTTGCAGAAGCGATATTTGACCGCCCCGTCATCTGCACATCACGCTGGCCATTGGAGTCTGCGCCCCCGTTGTGCTGCATGTCAGCGGATGCGGATTCTTGCGAGTCGGGTATGGTCTGGGACGAGACGTGCGGCGTCGACGGGGGCAGCGCGGTCGCGGAGTGATCGAGCGCCGACGATGAGGAAGCCTTGGCCATTATCGATACGTCGGAGCAGCCGCTCACAAGGTTGGTGATGTTTCGCGTCGTGGATGCGGCACCGGCGTCGGCACGTGCGTGGGCGATGGGCGGCGTGGCCGGCACGGTGAGGTCGCTCCCGTCGCGTCTCGACGACGCAGAGGACGACGGCAGGGCCGCCTCGCTGCTGGTCTCCCGGCCGGGTTGGGACATGCGGAGAACACAGGTGCGTAAAAAAATAGATATGATTCGAATCTGCGCTCGGGGGGCCGAAGCAGCTGGCGTGTAGAAGCGTGTCGGCGGCCTGGCAATCGCCCGTGGTGAAGAGAGAGGGCCGTGCCGGACAAGACCGAGAGCGAGGGTCGTGGTGGGAACACGCGGGACTGAGGAGCCGTTCGTGGGGAGGTCATGCAGCGACTGGACGCGAGAAGCAAAATATAAGCGAAATAGTCAGAGGAGCGCGTCAGAATTCGAGTGAGAAGCAGTGAGCCGTGTGAGATGGAAAGAGAATTGAAAGGAAGAAGAGGTTACCCGTGATGCCCGACCTCAAAGTTTGAACTCTTGAACGGGTCAAGTGGTTACGCGGTCTGCTCTCCTGGCGTCTCTGGCGTTCTGGGCGCGACGGATGCGGGCGAGGCCTGAGTGTGAGTTACGCGGGGTTTTGGTGTAGGTTCCTAGTAAAACAAAGTCACTGTGACTGTCATCGCCTGGAGGGTCTGTCGTTGGACTATCCGCTGGTACTTTTTTTTTTTTTGAATCTACAGAGCGTTTTTTTAGGTGTGAGGCCTCTGCTTCTAGCGCTGCTGCAGGGGACAGGCCTCTCAAATTTTGGCGTGGCGCGAACCACGGCGCGTGACAGCGGGGCTACCTGAAGCCACAGCTGCGCTCGCGTCATCACGAGGTACTTCGCCTACTGCTTGCCAACGTCCTTCAAGGTTCAGAATTGTAACAGCCAAAATCTAATGCCAAACTCTAAACCGCGATCAAATTGATTGCGCTGTTGCTTGTCTCTCCGCAAGCACTCGGGTGGTACCAGACAGCGTCATCTGGGCTGCTGTTGGTCCCTGGCTCACATGGGAGTGTTCGGGATGCAGACTGGGCTCATTTCGTGTGCCGTTGCCACATTCGCCCCGGTAAAGCGTAAAACACTGCCAGGCCTATATCCGGAGGTCGGCGATAAATACATCATTAAAATAGTAGTCAAGAAACACATGAAAATAAATAAATAAATAAACGAAACATTCTAAGTGGTTTTTTCTGCGCCAACAGAGGTGGGCCTCTGTAGTTCAGTGCGAGTAATGTCCTGCATATGAAGCTGCAGGCTGACCGTTTTGAATTTCGCCAATCTAGCTAGCAATGTGTGCGTAGTTTTTGATAAGTGAAAAATTAATTCAATGACATGTATCAATATATAGAAAACAAATGACGGACTGACCAGGAGCTGCCCTCACGCCTCCGGGGTCCAGTTCCACGAGTCAGCGGTAAACAGTTGTTTGGCCATTTTGTCAACGTACAGCGCTCCCTCATACCGCAAGCGCTGGTCGTTGGCTACGGATCGGGTAAACAGGAATGTGATGTTCCGTTCATCGCCGCTTGCCGTGTTTGAGTTGTGTTCCGGGACCCAGGCTGCCTTATCTCGCCGATTTTTCCAGTCGGCGTGAGACAATGACACGACGCTCGCCGAGAGCATCGACTGAATGTAGTCTAGGATTGGTCCTAAACGCACCCGTGGACCGCAGTTTGTGTGATGCTTATCGATCTGATAGCTGGGACACTGCCTCAGAGTGCTGATAAGTTCCTCAATGTTGACAGAGGAGCCGTCAGGCACACCATTGATTGATGACGCGCTGTAGTCAACCAAGTACAGTAGACTCTTTGACACCAGAAACTTGATCATTTGTCCCAGTTGAAACGAGTCACACGCTGTACTAGAGTCGTACCCCAGTTTACACTGTCTATCGCGAGTCGAGTATAAATCGAGGAAATGTTTCTGCACAGAGGCAATCGTGTCAAGAATGCACTCTCGACGGTGCCGAAGCTCGTCTGCGAAACCTTAGCATATAGCGCGTTTTCAGGATATGAGCCAAGTCACCCCTTACCTTCAATACCGTCAGGAAGATTCCACCAGGCAGCTGTCGAGATCCCATCTGGTTCATGATACACACTCCAGAGACTGGATCCGCGCATGATGAGCTCGCGCGACGACTGCTGCAGCCTCATGGGTTGTCCTAGTAACCACGAAACCAGCACTTTTTGACGCAAGACTTGCTCGACATCAGTAGGCCGGCCCGCATCATCGACAAATGGTTTTGTGCTGGTCAGCGGCCACTTGAACTTGAGATCTGTATTGAGAGCCCGCGCAACAACAGCGACGCAATCAAAGCGGTCAGCGATAATGGCCATGGTTGTAGCATACGACATGATTGCTCGGCTTTCTTTGACCGGCTTCTTGTGCAGGATCCGCAGCATGTCCTCAAACGCGACCTCGTGGCCAGCGGCCTTGGTGGCATCGTCGTCCTCGACGACAGATACCCATGGAAGCTCGTCTACGCTGGCTGCCTTGGGCTGAATTCTCATCGAGCGCAGCTTGGCATGGACGCTGGACACTGCATCGGCCTCGCGAAACTGCGGGTTGGAGAGCAAGTTGGCAAAGTACTTTGAGCTGCGTTTCAACACCTCAAGACTGAGCCGGTACGCCACCTGTACACGCGAGCTGCCCCGGTCGGGGGCTGGCTGGTTGGGCACCCGCGGCTTGCGTAGCGCTGTCGCCTCGGCTCGTCGATGTTTCTTGAGCGTCTCGGGAGACGTCTCAAAGGTCACGTCCAGCACAATGTCGCCGTCGGCAGCCACGATGACAACCCTGCGTCCATCCGCCGTTGTGCTATCAGAAGCCTCGCCGTCTGCAGAAGCATCGGCGGACTCTCCCATCCTGTGATCTAGGGCATTCGGACATGGAACTGCTGCGGACGTAGAGGTTGGTATCGTGCTTGTGGTAGTGTAACTAGAGGGACAGGATAATGATGCCAGAACAGCCAAGTTGCGGTGATGCGGGTGAGAGGTTGCATCCAGTAGTGGGTGCCTTTAGGTGAGTTAAGTTGCTCGGCCGAACTGGAGACAGGGGCCAGCATCGGGGCTTTGACTCCGACAGCGCCATGTTAGCCCCTGGCAAACCGCTGAAAAATGGGTTAGGTGCACTGGGGATGGGCTCATGGCTGTGGGCGAGTGACGAAGAGCAGGGCTGTGATGAGGCCGATTTTTTATAACAAATCTGTTCATTTTTCAAAATTTCTGTAAATAGCCAACCCTTATCGCTGCTTCTATTCCCTCTTTGCACCCTTGTATTCGTCCTTTTGTCTTGAAATTCGGATGCTGACTGAGCCCTGGCCTACTGTATCCCAGTATTATCCGTACCCCCACGCCCACGCTTTGCGTTGGCCACTAACTCAACAGATCTTATCTTCGTCTCCAGTTCGCTCTTGTCAACTTCCACTTGGCTTTCTCTTCAAGCTCCACCACCCCCTCATTCCCTTGTCTCGGAAACCTGCCTGTGACCGTCTCAAATTTTCCTCTCGGGGGAATATTTCTTGAGGCTCTACATCTGATATACGCTGTGCTGCTGCTTGTTGAACTGTGAGTGCCAACAATCAAGCGCCCCCGCTAGGCCACCCAACAACTGACATCGTGAGACAAGATCAGCGTCGCCGTACGGCCAATCCGACTCGACATGCCGACTGGCACCCTACAATAACAGAAACTATCACCGGATTCGACACGGATTCGATAAACAATGGCCTCAATGGTGCATAGCGCGTGCCGCCTCCCGAGTAGAGCCGCCTATCTTTGTACAGAGTGTGCCAGACTTTTACCGCCCCTAGCTAGCCGGCCACGGACAGCGCGAGCTTTTTCAGAGCTGCGCATCGGACCTTCCAGATCCAGTAGAGATTCAGATACGACCGATGATTCACACAGAGAAACCTCCTCTTTAGTACGACATCACAACTTGCCATGCCGCCCCTCCCGCCGAACGTCGATAGCCGCGCCTCGAGAGCCTGCAGCCCAGCACCCCGAATCGAAGCGACGGGGCTTCCACACCTACTTCGTCACTCACCTTCCTTCATCCTCCATGCACCCCGATGCGAGACGAATAGCAGGTGGTCACAAGCTCCCCCGTGATGCATCTACACCTCACACGCCGAGCCCGGGCGCCGGCCCCGCTGTCGCGATTCCCAACCTTTCTTCCCGCGACTTGACGGTAGTGCGAATCCCGCTCCGGCGAGCCAAGCACCACTTTGGCTCCGCGAGCTCGCGAGGAAGTCGGCCATACAACGAAGATACCGACCAGGCGGGTATCGTCGATATCCCAGCGTTTGCGAAGCGTGCTCCCATGAGCATTAAGCAGAAGCCTGGCGAGGCCACCCCGGCCGAGAGCCAGTCCGGTGACCCGCAGATTTTCTACTTTGGCGTCTTCGATGGGCACGGTGGCACGCAGTGCTCGGATTTCCTCCGAGACGAGCTCCATGGGTATATTGAGGAGGCATCGAGCACGTTTGGTCTGCAGAGCAGTCTGCGCAAGCGGAAACCGGGCCGCGAGGCGGATGGAGGCGTCCTCACCAAGGAACAGGCGCTGAAATCCGTGCCCCTCAAGAAGCCTGAGGAAGTCCAGGACAAGGTTGAGGACCCCGACACGGCCTCCATGCGCCAGGGGCCCAAGCACGGGCAGCCGCTGCAGAGCGAGGATGCAGTGCCGGCCAAGCTGCAGGACTACCCAAAAGCCGTGCAGCTCGAGCGCGATCTTGTCTCCGAGTACGCCGATACGATCGGCGGCTACTTTCGACGCTTCAACCCGGACCACTTCGACCTGTCCGACGACGCGTCGCACAACTCAGTGGTTTCGTTTGAGTCGGCGCTCACGTACGCCTTCCTGCGCGCCGACCTGGACTTCGTGTCAGCGCAGGCGCGCAAGGCCGACCCGGATGACCTGCGCGCGTCCGACTCGCCGGTCAACAGCGACGAGATTCTTGGCGCGCCGCATGCGACGCCCTCGGGCCACGGCATCGGCGGCGCTACGCGCTTCAAAGGCGGCTCGACGGCCTCCATCGCGCTCATCTCGACGCCGACACCGGCGCCCTTTTGGCACCCGGCCGCGCAGTCGACGCTGCTCGTCGCTCACGTCGGCGATAGCCGCGTGCTGCTCTGCGACACCGCCACCGGCCTGCCCCGGCCGCTCACCTCGGACCACCACCCCAGCACGCCGACCGAGAGCCGCCGGCTGCGCCGCTACGCTCCCGCCGGCTCCATGGTCTCCGGCGACAGCTTCGGCGAGGAGCGCATCGCCGGACTCGCCAACAGCCGCGCCTTTGGCGACATTCGCAGCAAGCGTATCGGCGTCTCCGCCGAGCCCGAGGTCACCCGCGTCGAGCTCGGCCCCGCCCAGTACTCCTTCCTCGTCCTCATGAGCGACGGCGTCTGCGGCACCCTCTCGGATCAGGAGATTGTCGACGTCGTCAAGGAGGCCCGCACCCCGGAACAGGGCGCCCGTGCCGTCGTCGACTACGCGACCGAGGTCTCGGACGATGGAGACAATGCCACCTGCCAGGTCGTCCGCCTCGGCGGCTGGGAGCGCCGCTCGGAGGGCGGCCTCGGCCCGATTGGCACGAAGGAAGTGCGTGACGCTCGACGGAAGGAGGCTTTGGATCCGCGACGCGGAAAGCGATGAGAAAAAAAAAGGATAGAAAGGGCATACAAACTAATGAATGCGTATTGGAGGAAAATACTTCATGCGTCCCTGGCATCAGTTTTTGTATTATCTGCATTTGCTTACTATTATTGCTGCGCTCTCTACACGACATCTTAGCACCATTATCATTACTAGAAACTTGGCATTTTAGATAGATTTCTTGTTTCCTAAATAAGCTTTGCAGTTTACAGAGCTGACCGTTAAATGAATGGCCTATGTCCCCTTGCAAGGATATCCTGCATGACTGCATCCCTCTCGTCTCCCAAACTCCATTCACCACCCACCGTTACGAAAAAAAAAAGACACTAGAATCCTTATCCTTAAATGAGCAACACTGTAGCACCCTGTCTAGTACCGAGACCCTTGTCCAGGATACTGATTCCACGAGTTGGGTGGGCCTTGACCCGGAGGAGGCTGCTGCCCGTATGGCGGGTACTGCTGCGATGAAGGACCGCCATAGCCAGGGCCGGGAGGGCCGCCAGGTCCAGGACCGTAACCGCCTCCGCCGTAGCCAGGGCCGCCGTACCCTTGGGGGGCGGGCGGCGACGGACCACCCCATTGACCTTGGGGAGGACCCTGGGGAGGACCTCCATATCCAGGCCCGCCACCATAGCCACCTTGCTGGGGAGGGGGAGGTCCCTGGCTATATCCAGAGAAGTATTGACCTGGATTCGGGGGCGGTTGGTTGTATCCCCCTGGAGGCCCGGATGTTGGCTGGCTGTAGTTGTATCCGTCCGATGGAGGCGGGCGACTTGTCGGTGGCGCAGGCGAGTGCGACATGTAGTTTTCACTGGCGTTTCCATCGCCTCCTTGAATCGAGGCCAAGTCTCGTGTCTGAATTTGGGACCAGAGCGAGCCGGCAACCTTGCCGTGGCCCGCGTGTGCTGAGTCTAAGCCGCCTCCACAAGAGTGAATATCGCGCTTGCCACTGCCTCCTTGCTGGTTCAGAATATGGTTCTTCCCGGCCTTGACAGATTCGGAAGACAAGAGCCGATCCAGTTCATGGCGACGAGGATGTTCGTCAGCCCACTTTCGAACAGTCTTGAACATGTCTCGCTGAATCTCGATACCTTCATCGCGAAGGGCAGGGTGGTGCAAGGCGCGAAGAATATCATTGGTGACTTCGTCGGTGGGCACACCAATATTGTCCCAGGCAAAGAGAATGCGACTAAGGCTGTCAATACAAATACTTGGCAAGGCGTGGCGAGAAACTTACGGAACAGAATACTGCAGACAGGTTGCAGCGACGCGACCAGCGCAAGAGTTGAGGATGTTGGTAAAATGATCCTTCGATAACATGGAGTGAGTAGGATCCGAGCAAAGAGGATTGTCCCAGGGCTCCAGCTGAGATTTGGAGCTAGCCGAGATAATGCCCGAAGAACCATCTTTGAGGACCTTGGACACTTGGTTGATAATGGGACGGATAAAGGGGGCGAGAAGTCCGAGGACAAACGCGGTCAGAGTTTCGCTGATGTGTTCGAGAAGCTTCTCAAGGCCAGGGATCTTGGCGATTCCTCGGCTGATTGTTTTGACAATTCTGTCCCTGAACTGAAGAATCGGGTAAATCTGTCTCGCAGTCTTGACAGGGTCAAAGTCGGGGCTCATACCCGGAACAATGTTGGTATTTCCTTCCGCTCTGGCTCGATCCATGCCTCGGTCCATGGACCGGTTCTGCTGATCTTGAGCGTCAGACATAGCCTGGAGCTCTCTGGCTTGAGCAGCGAAACTGTCTCCCTCGCCGGGGAGCTTAGAAACTAGTGAGATGAAATCATTTGGCGCAGAAACACCGAGAAAGCCGCGATCGGTTGAACCACCACCACCGCTTCGGGCAGATTCGGCGTTCTTCAAAGCAACGTCGACCTCGTCGACCTCGGACTGGGTGAAGTGATCATTGGCTTCTCCAATGACAGAGTGAAGGAAGTCAACACCCCCAAAAGTTCCAGTAATGATAGGATAAATTCTCTTGCCACGAACGTTGATCTCAGCTTGAGTGCCGCAGTGAGGGAACACGTTGTGGTGGCCCAGTTCTCGAAGAGCAAGCTCGCAATAGTTGCTGTGAGCACTGTAGTCTTCCAGACAGTGCAAGGCTTGACCAAGGCATCGTAGAGCTTCACAAAGGTTCTCTTCCTTTCCTTTGCCCTTGTCTCCATTGGTATAGATGCGACCAAAGTGAATGCAGCGAGCAATGCTGAATCGCAGATAGCCAGCACTGGTCGCCCAGTCGCCCTTTTCGTTCTTGATGTAATTCTTCATGCCAGTCTCCATATCAATTTCGGTTTCAACAGGTCTAACGGGTCCTCTTAGGCGTGGATCAAGCGTGCGAGCATCAACACCTTCGGCATACCCGAGGGGGTTGTCAATGTGCTCTTCGGGTCGGTAGCAGCCAAGGCGTTCGTCGGTGACTTCGAATTCATCGGTAGCATATCCGTGAGCCATGAAAGAAAGAACCCAAACCTATGAGAGCCTGTTAGACGTCTATTGCGCAGAAGAGAAGAGCGGGGTCAAAGTACAAGAATGCGAATGGTTGCGGCGTTGACACCTTTGAGACTGCCAACGTCGACGGCCTGCGAGTAGTCGCGGAGCCAGTTGCCAAAGTACACACGTTTCACATTCATTGAACTCCATTTCTTGCCGTGCAAAAACGCAAGACTCGTGAGCATGTCCTCAATATCTGGTCATCGTGTTAGCTTTTTGTTTTGCCGGCGGTTGCGCGTGCGGGGCTCAACAAACCTCCATGTCGCCAGTTGAACCCTTCTACCTGCGTCAATTTAGGAAACTGAACATTGAGAATTTGAGCAAGAACACGAACCTGCGCAATGGATGGGATGTTTCCCGCACCAAATGCGGCGACCTTGCCAGGGAGGTAGGCCAGACAAAGGACCGCCACGAGCAGGGTAAAGGTACCCCGCGAAAGCAGGAATGACGGCATGGTGGGGGGTCGCAAGTGAAGCAGAGTTGTATTTAGTTGTGCCCGAAGCCCGTTGGAGGAGCTATACCAAAAAATAAGCGGCAGTTAGTTATGTCTCAAGAAGATGGCTTGAATGAGAAAAGAGTGCGTTCACGGCCTCCTGCGATAGAAAAGCACGCGGCAACGAGTGCAGGTAGGTGGGGTTAAAAGAAGCTTTGTCTGAAGAAGCAAGTACCAAGAGGCTGGTGAGAGGGAGCCCATGCAGTCTAACCCCAGCTTGCGCCACCAGGCTCTCAGCTAGCTATGGCGCAGCACTGTGGCGCTTAGAGGCGACAAAAATAGATGTTGTCTACTCCGTGTGATCAATACGTTTGCACGAATACATAGGCTGAAGGAAGGATGCGAATTGCATGTGACGATTCGAAAGCGCCTGAGATTGTGGCACCTATGTACCTGTCTTTATCCTGAAGGTATCTCACCTCTCTTAGGCATTTTAGCTGAGATAGGTACCTGACAAGAGACAAATACATACAATGTTGCCACCCACTGTGAATGAAGAGTTTACCTAGCTACGAGATACATAGCTGTCCAATCTTCATATGCTTATTTTTCATTTTCTGGGCCAAGCCGCGCGTTCAGCATGGTCAACGGCTCGCCGGAAGCTCGGGACGATTTGGACGATGAACGCCCGACCAGAGTGGGAAAATGATGAGGTTAACAGATGCAAGTGCGACGACAGGCAGCTCCTTCAGCGGCTTTTCAGGGGCAGACCAATTAAAAAGTGCGCTGAAAGGCCGGCCCTTGCCTCTGAAAATCCGCGCCTGGAGTGGAGTCGGTCGCAACTGGCGTGACTGTCACCGCCAAAGCACACAAAGTAACGCCACTAACACAGTTCGGCATCCGCTAACACCGGCGCCGCCATCGAAAGTTAAGGGGCCTTGCCTTGTCTGGCCCGGGCTGCAGCTCCAGCAAGGCCTGGCCACTTATTACTCTCCGTATTTCCATCGTAATTTTTGGCTCCGTCATGCCCGATCCTAAAACCCTTCTTCTTCACTACTCTCTCGTCTGCGTCCATACGTTCTTTGATTTTCTTTTCCATGGCTGATACCTTGCACTAGACCTTCTCAACTTGTTTTGATAGCCTCTCTGGCAAATAGTGACAGCTCAGGCGCACCGTTGCCGCTGTCGCGACTCCCTCAAGGATACCCGACGCTCCCGATAGCATTCCCGATTACCCGATCTCTGCAAGATGCCATCCAGAACCCTCCCTACCTTTTCGCGAGCTGAAGTCGAATCGCATAGCTCTGCCGACTCCTGCTATGTTACAATCGGTAACAAGGTTTACGATGTGACTGACTTTGCCGACGATCACCCCGGTGGCAGCAGCCTTGTCTTCGAATACGCGGGAAAGGACATTGCCGACATTCTGAAGGACCCTACCTCCCATGAGCACTCCGAGGCTGCCTACGAAGTCTTGGACGATTCACTTGTCGGTTTCGTCACGGAGAAGAGTATCCCAAATGGCGATGCCAACGGGTCCGCCAACACCGATCAGAACGGCGCCTTTGTCCATCCTCGTACTGGCATGTCTTGCGCGGAAGACCTCAGCAAGGACACAGACATCGGCATGGATTATAAAAAACACAAGTTCTTGGATCTCAGCAAGCCGCTGTTCCTCCAAGTTTGGAATGGTGGCTTCTCCAAGGATTTCTATCTTGATCAGGTCCATCGCCCGCGCCACTACAGGGGTGGCGACTCGGCTCCCTTGTTTGGAAACTTTCTGGAGCCTCTCACCAAAACCCCGTGGTGGGTAGTTCCAACACTGTGGTTACCTTTTGTTGCTTTTGGGCTCTATAAATCAGCTGATGGCCTTCCGGTTATGCATGTTGCCGGCTATTGGGTGTTTGGCGTCTTCTTCTGGACCTTTATCGAATACTGCCTGCACCGTTTCCTCTTCCATCTTGATGGGTACGTATTAAAGCAATAGTTGCATTTTCGACCCCTTGCTAACAGAATTTTAGCTATCTCCCAGATAACCGCGTGTTCATCACCCTTCACTTTCTGCTCCACGGCATCCACCACTACTTGCCCATGGACAAGTACCGACTTGTCATGCCACCAACCCTCTTCGTCGTCCTTGCGACCCCCTTCTGGAGCCTGGCGCACGCCCTTTTCTCCTATAGCTGGTATGCTGCTACTGCTGTCTACTGCGGCGGTATCTTTGGCTACATTTGCTACGATCTTACCCACTACTTCTTGCACCACGAGAACCTTCCTTTGTGGTATAAGCAGCTCAAGAAGTACCACCTTCAGCACCACTTCTTGGACTACGAGCTGGGCTTCGGTGTCACCAGCAAGTTCTGGGACACGATTTTTGGGACCGAGTTGACTACATCCATCAAGACCAAGTGAACGACTTTGTGATTGCATGCATTACGAGGAGGCATGGAAGCGAGCGGAGTGAAAGGTGCAGCTGCTGGGCAGAATTGAAAACCTACGACATGACTGACTGTAAGAGCACTCAAAAGATGCGCATGAACGATTATTCTTCATTCGATAATTGTAACTTAGTTTATAACATTTTAATTGAACCATTGTCTCAAACTAGAAACAGAAACATGAAAAGCAGAAGAAGAAAGAGGCTTTAGAAGAAACTGAGCTGCAAGCGTGCGCCTCAGCCGCTGGCTGTCCTTTTCCTGTGGCTGCCTTGTCTGGCTGTAGAACACAATGCCACGTCTTCACGTGACCAGTTACCGACCCAAATTTCGCCGCCGCTCTTGTTGCCTGACCATCTCCCCAACCGTCATTAGTTATTCCTGGAATCAGTTTCAATCAGTTTCAAATCCCCCGAGCTCGTGACACTGTAAACTTGCCCCAAAGTCATTATAGCAGTTTCTCGAAATTTCAACCATGGCCAGCTTAGATGTGGAAGCCTTGCTCGACGCTACTGCGAAAAGTGCCGAGGAGGCCCAGGCCAGGCCATCTGCTGAAGATGCTCCCAGAAATGAGCGGCCGGACCGCAAAGACTCCGACCCAGACCGAGAGCGAGACCGTGATCGGGACCGTGACCGAGATCACGACCGCCGCCGCAGAGACCGCCGCGATGCTAGCCCAGGCAACAGAAGCAGACGAGAAACGCCAGATGGGGGTACGCCTCGCAGTGAAGCAGGCAGCCATCGAAGCCGACGCCGCAGCCGAAGTCGTGATGATGACCGACGCGCACGACGCAATCGAGACGGCGACTACTACCGCAACGGCAGAGGCGGCCGTTCGCGCTCACGCTCCCCGCGCCGTCACCGTCGGGATGATCGGGACAAGGATCGCCGCGATCGCCGTTATCGAAACCGCGATGATGACCCACGCGACAGGCGAGACGCTACGCCTGCCCTGAACGAGGACGAAAGGGACAGAAGAACAGTGTTTGTACAGCAACTTGCAGCCCGGCTGCGGAGTCGTGAGTTGAAAGCGTTCTTCGAGAAAGTTGGTCCTGTCACGGAAGCACAGATCGTAAAAGATCGCATCAGTGGGCGATCGAAGGGGTAAGACGTCTTGCCCAGCATCGTGTAACAACTGTACTAACAAATTATAGCGTCGGCTATGTCGAATTCAAGAACGAAGATTCTGTAGCCCTCGCCCTTCAGCTTACTGGACAGAAGCTACTAGGTATACCTGTCATTGTCCAAGTAACGGAAGCAGAGAAGAATCGTCAGGCCCGCAACACAGAAGCTGGCGGCGCCCACCCGAACCATGTTCCGTTCCATCGCCTTTATGTCGGAAACATTCACTTTAATGTCACCGAGCAAGATTTACAGGCCGTTTTCGACCCTTTCGGAGAGCTGGAATTTGTCCAGCTTCAAAAGGATGAGACCGGTCGTAGCCGTGGCTATGGCTTTGTACAGTACGTCACAGACTTATGACAGTGAGCTTGCTTTTACTAACATATAGTAAGGTTCCGTGATGCAGGCCAGGCTCGTGAGGCCTTGGAAAAGATGAACGGTTTTGATTTGGCCGGCCGTCCTATCCGAGTTGGCCTTGGCAACGATAAGTTTACCCCTGAGAGCACTGCCAACATGTTACAGAGATTTGCGGGCCAGAACGCCGCCAACCACCAGGGCTCGAACTTTTCAGGAGCCGGTGGTCGTGGAGGGCAAAACTCCAACTTTGATCGCGCCGGCGCGCGCGATAACGAAAAGACTGGCGGTGCCAGCGCCCTAGATGACACGGACGTCGGTGGGGTAAATTTTAATAACTATAGTCGCGATGCGTTGATGCGCAAGCTTGCTAGAACCGACGAGTCGAACAAGGGCGCGGACGAGAGGCCGGTTCTCAAACCTAGAACTGAGACGAAGCCGCTCCCCATGAACGTCAACACTGCAAGCCGCTGTGTTGTCCTTCACAACATGTTTGATCCCGATGAGTACGTTGTCCCCAATCCTGTCAAGACTGAACCCTGCTAACAGACGATATAGGGAGGAAGGCGATGACTGGGTCAAAGAGCTGGAGGACGACGTGCGCCAGGAAGCCGAGGAAAAGTACGGCCATGTGGTACACATTTCCGTGGATCCCAACTCCAAAGGAGACATCTACTTGAAATTCGACAAGGTTCAGGGCGGTGAAAACGCGATCCGCGGCCTGAACGGCAGATACTTTGGTGGGCGCATGATCGACGCGTCCCCTGTTGTAGACGCAGTCTACAGCAGTTTGTTCTCTCGCACCAGGGCTTTCTGAATGCTAATCATGAGCTCCTCGATATTCTTATTTCACTATAGGATCCGACAAGGAGAGGCCGCCGCCAACCTTGCTCCGTCTCAAGAGAGAGCCGAAGTTGTCCGCGTCCCAGGACTGGCAACCGGTACCCATGGCACCCTGGACGACTCAAAGGCCACCATATACGCCTTCTGGATTCGATCTCACATCAGCTCGAGCACACAGGTTTTACACTTGCCTCGCCCTTGTCTCCCGTACTGATTTGTATGTCCTAGGACAGCCAATTCAGGCTCCTGACCGGCAGGAGTCGCGATAGGCATTCCCTGGTAAAAAGTCGTTGAAAAATTGGATGCTATTTGCCTTGTATTTATAAGATGATTAATCTTTAGCAGAATTGTTGTCAAACCATGTGCTCTCCTGTTGTGTATGCCTTCGAAATGTGTAAGTAAATGATATGTTTCCTAAGACACGATGCCAACTTTACTATGCTACTTGTCTTTCGGCAGCAGTAAATCGTGTCGTTTGCAAGCTCCTGGTCTGAAACTGAGAGCCTGCTCAAAGAAGTACTCGGCCCGTTTGCCCTGGCGCCTGCTTGACAATTTTGATGCTCACATTCTCCTGTGATTTCCTCTCACCTGGCACAGGCCATTCACTCAGCCATGCAGTATCCTTATCTACCGGATGATGACTCGCTGCTCTTCTTACCACACGACGAAGCTTTCTGCCCCTTGATCGCCCGCTCTCTCGTCCCCCGCCTTTCACCCTCGCATGCCGTGAAGAATTGCACAGTCATCACGATCGCAAGTATTGCCCCATCCATCCTCATCAACCAACCCTTTGTGCTGCTCTTCTTTCTACGGACGTTTTTTTTTCTCATGCGAATCGATTTACGCTCAAAGATGAGAATTGGTGTTTGCTACACCCAGCCCGCGTAAAAAGAGCACGCGTGAACCTCGAGCCTTGAACTCCGTATCCGTCGTTCACCTAGCGAGTTCGTGCACACTATGAGCGAGGCCGAGTCGACCACCACTGGCTCAGAATACGAATTGCCAGTCGGCGGTGGCATGGTCAAGCCGGCCTCCCAAGTCGGTGACGATACCGAGAAGCCAGACTCTGCCAGCAACATGCTCTCCATGAACTTTTCGACGCCGCTCGCCGGTCCAGCGCGCACCGAAAAAATCAAGCAAATGTCCAAGAACCATGTGAGTCAGCCTATAAGAAACAGCCCGTCCCGATAAACCCTAGCGCTGACGTTTGAGCTTTCCCAGGCTGCGTTTGAAAAGTCTCGCGCGATGCAGCAGATCCTCGTCAAGATCCAGCAGTCGCTGCGCCGGATGCCGGGCGTGTCGTCGGCCGAGTCGTCCGAAATGGTGCTGCAGCTGCAGGAGGTCGGGCAGGTGATCAGCCGGGAGACGAGCGACCTGGTCAACGCGGTGATGAACCTGACGCTGGACCAGGAGGACACGGACAAGGCGGTGGCGCGGATGAGCATCGAGGCCAACATCGCCAAGGCCCGCATCGACAACCAGAGCAACACGATCCAGAAGCTGGAGGCTCAGATCAAGGAGATGGAGGGCAGAGCGGAACAGAGCCAATGTGGAAAGAGCCACGAAGACAACAAAGACGAGCTCATCAAGGTTAGTACATGGTGTTTCGAGCCCCTTTCTTGTAAGATGCTGACAAGGCTGGGGCAAAGGCCCTCAAGGATACCAACAGGCACTTGGAGGACCAGGTCAACGGGCGACGCGCCCTCTGGGTCATGAAGCACCCGGACGAGCAGTCGCTAGCCCGCGCCATCGAGACGATGCGCGACTCGGCGGACGGCTTCCCCGTCGCCCAGAACGCGCTCATCTCTCTCCGACAAAACATCACTCGGGTCAGCAGCTTCCATAACAACAACGTCAGTGATGTGCGTCAGGACTACGGCCGTCCTGGTGGCGGCGACGTGGACAGCGGTGGCATCACTTCGCCTGACTTTTACGCACGGCCCTCTGCGCAGCTTCCCCCCATCGGCGGCAGCCTTCGTGGCCCGGCACGTCCACCATCCGCGGCGCCGTACGTGGCTCGCCGAGGCAACCCAGCCTCCGCTTCTGCCTCCGCTTCTGCCTCCTCTTCTTGGGACCAACCTCCCGCTCCACCACCACCGCCGCGTGCTGGTGGTGGCGGAGAGCGGTTCGCCCTGTCGTCGTTTAGCCGCGCCGGTTCCCTGGGCCGCAGGACAGCGCCGGGCCAACAGGGCGGCGGCGGCGGCGGCGGCTCGCACTTTAGCCCCAACGCGACCGAGTTCTACCCGTGGAACCCTACTCCGTCCTCTAGCGACAACCACCCCGGGGGCGGCGGTGGTGGTGGGCGTCATGCGTCGATGCCGTCCTTTAGCAACGGTGCTGGTGCCGGTGGCGGTGCCGCTGCTGCAGGTCCCGGTCCCAACAACAACGGCAGCTCGCGCGACTACTATCCTCGCACCCCGACCGCTGCGTCTCGCGGCCGCTACGGTCGTCTGCAGGAAGCCCCGCCTCCGTCCGCCGGCGGCTCCGACACCCCCGGCGGCGGCGTCAGCCTGAACCCCAACAACAACAACAACAATAACAACAACGGCGTCCCGAGCAGCTGCCTCGTCCCCGCCGCGCCGACCATCGCGCCGCTGGTGCACATGAACGAGCGGACGGTGGCGGCGTGGCACGACGGCATCATGGACTTTTACGCCGTCATCCGGGCGTTCGTCGAGCGCCACACCAGCCAACCGGACCACGCGTCGTCGATGAAGATGAGCTCGACGGGGCTCTGGCCGATCCTGCTGGCGACGTACCACCCGCTGTCGCCGGCCGAGGCCGCGTCGTACCTCGAGTACCACCTGCGCAACGAAAACTCCAAGGCATGCCTGGTGACGCGCGTCATGATCGACTACATCGTCAACCGCGTGTGGACGCCCGCGGCCTGGAGCGGCGCGGACGACGAGTCGACGTACTCGCTGATGGAGCTGGAGCGGGACATGGAGAGGATGCTGGGTGAGTCTTGTTTTTTTTTTCTTTTTTTCTTTTTCTTCATTTGCCTTTCTCTCTTCTTCTTGTAGACCTGGACTTGTTGACCTGTTTCCGCCAGGCCAACCCTCTGCGTTTCGCCAGCCCCTGCTCGACAGGCAGGCGGCCATCATCGACGGCATCCTCGCGCACGAGCACGACTCGTCCTTCCACAAGTGCAAGGTGGACGAGGTGGCCGGCACGCTGCTCGCGAACCTGCAGCCGCTGCTCAACCGGCTGGCCAACCCGGCCGACGCCTGCCGCGACATGGCACAGGTGGCCGAGCACGCGTGGGCGCTGTCGTCGCGCATCCTCACCTCCCGCCTCACGTTCGACTTTCGCTTCCCCGAGATCGGCAGCCGCTTCTCCAGCCAGTCCATGCTGCCCATCTGGCCGCGCATGGATCCGTACGAGCTGCAGGCCAAGCACTGGCGCGTCGCCCTCGTCACCACGCCCGTCATCACGTGTCGCAACGACACAGGCACCAATATCTCGGCGCACTCGGTCTCCCTGGCCGACGTGTTTTGTATGCATTGATCAGTGAGGTTGGCTGCTTTAGAGTGGGCCTCGTGTTTTGTCTTCTCCTCCTGGCGGCCCTGGCCGAGGTGCAGAGAGAGGTGCGAAGCCACACGGCCCTGTGTTACTGCAAGCAAGTCTGCTTTTCTTTACAGGACTTTATCTTCCTTCTCCCTGTCCTTCCCCTTTATTACGTTTTTTATGGATTTTGAAGCAAAACGGCCTTCGGTTATGAAACGTGCTCTTTTTCTTTGGGCAGACGTCGCATCGGTTACGCAGCTATTTTTAGGAAAAGTGACTTCCTTGGAGATGATTGGAGAGAAGGATTCGGTTCTTTGCTGAGACTATGATTGATTTCTTTATAAAACAGTGAAGAACACTGCAAGATGGGAAAGGACGGATTATGACACAGACAGTTTTCTTCTATGGAGTACAAAAATGGTCGAGGACGACCTCGCAATGCACAAGGGACAAGAGTAAATACAACATGCTTTATCAAGAAACTAACGATTGTCACTCACTCTATCCAATCAGATAAGTGAAAATTAGATGTAAATTCGACACAAGATGCCCAAATTATCCATCCCATCACCATTCCCGACATCCCGCTACAATGTAGCAACCACTCAGTACCTGACATTCAATCATCTTCTAGCCTGGTTCCCCGCCATGGGCTTCCGGTCCAGCCTCTTATTGACAGCACCTAGCACGACCTTCAAGACACCGTCTGCCGTCAGGGTGCCCACGCCGTTGTCCCATGTCACGGCGTCGACAATGTCTCTTCCGGCCTCCTCCACCAGGCCATCATCTAATTGGGCCAGCGCTTCGCGCGCCTTCGCATCCGTGCCGACCTGGAAGAACTGGACGCCGAGCTGCGACGCCGGCGCGTGCAGCCGCGTCAGCTCCCTTGCGACGTTCATCAGCACGCCGGTCGGGTCGTCCGAGGGCCGGCCGTCGGTGATGACGATGACGTTGAGCGGTTTGACTTTGCTAAAACCTTGGCTGCTGGTTGCCGCAGCCCGCACCTTTTCCATGTACGGAGACAGGATATCATCGAGGCGCTCGCCCGTCGGCGTCCAGCCACTTGGGTAACCGATACCTTGAAAGATGCTCATTACTTGTTTGGCGCTGCACACATTGGAGTATCCGCCCTGATGGGTGCCAAAAGACCGTGAGGGGCTCCTGTGGTTGAGAAAGTAAATGTCTATGCCGTCCTTGTCGTACTTGGTGCAGATGGGCGCTACGGCACACAGCAAGCTTTTGACTTCATCCCAACGGCTGGCCTGTGCCCCGGGGCGGCTTGGGTGGGCCATTGAGCCTGAGTCGTCGATGAGAAAGACGGTGTCGAACTTGGCGAGGAAGGCGTGCTCGTCGTCGTCGCCAGAGACAGGCGTGTAAGCGGGAGACGCCACCGGCATGATGGCGGGCATAGCGGGAATAGCTGGCATGCTGACGGACGTCATCGGCACCTCGACGGGCGGCGTTCGCGTGTAGGCAGGGGGCGGCGCTGAATTCTCGACGGGAGGGGGATCGCTGGCGGAAGGGCCATTGCTTCTGAAGGAAGAAGCTTTTGATGAATGTTAGTGGATAATACTAGATGGAATATCAACATCTTTCTACTTACCACGTCTCCGCGCCGCATTACAGAAAGCTGTCAACGATCCGCTCTTCTTTTCGCTCATCTTTTCAGCTATACTGGTGGTGTGTGAGGGCTGGTGTTTGTCAAGTTGAAGTTGAACGAGGTAGATTGTTGACTGCAGACGGCAAAGATGTTGAAGAAGCTCCGGGTTTGATGTTCTGATGAGTGTGGGTTGAAGAAAACTCGACATGGATGTATGGAAGAAGTGCACTTTATATCCCTTCTACAAACAAGACATGCGGGAAGCTGCTGCCACTTTGACCTCATGTGTAACTCAACGCCACGAACTCTTGACACGCACAGCCTCCCTCTACGCGCCGGACTCACCTCAAGACAAGAAGCCGCTACAGTTACACTGACAACAAGCTACACCTACCCCCCTTTCAGTATCAACATGATTAATATGATGATGATGGCATTTCTGTTTTTCTTGGTTGAATGCCTCGTCGTTGTGTTGTGTGACTGACCGGATGCGCCACATGACACAGCGCATGCACAGCCACCAAGGCACCTGGGGCGAAGGCTGCATCGCCCCAGATCTCTCGGTGTGCCTTGCGGCCGAAGTGGAATTTTTTTTAAGTTTCGCTCTGGCTTGGCACGGATGATGCATTCCTGTGAGATGCTACAGTCTGCCATTATTTCCGCCTGGGTAGTCTAGTAGGGCAGAGGGGGTTCTTGACTGGGTCGGGCGGCTAGGCGGTGTTTGTGAGGCTGAGCTATGATGTCTGTTAGCGGGCGACGAGGTTTCCAATGTTGAGACAATTGCAGCTTCATATACTAAAATATGACGGCGTAAATACAGTCAATCATACTCAAACATGTGCTCATTTGTCCATAAAACTCATCACAGGCGGTCGGTCCTCCATCCCCCCTCACACGCCATCTAGTCTAAGTCGAAGCCTAAGCCTGCTTCTCCGCGGCCTGCTTCCTGAACCTACAGGTTACGTTAGTACTTGCGGTAGCAGCGGTGGCATGAAGAGTGTGAGACATACTTGGTGACGACCTTTTCAATCCTGTCCAGACCCTTGGTCAGGACGTCCATTCTTGGGCCGTACGAGAATCGCACGAAGTGGTGGCAGGGCGAGTCAAACAAATCACGACGGCGTGAAGGGTTCAGGTCAAAGAAGATACCAGGTACAACAATGACCTTTTCCTCCAAGCAGGCCTGGAAGAAGTTGAGACCGTCAGAGATGGCCTCGGGGAGACCCTCCAGGTTCAGCCAGCTGTGTAGTGTAAAGTTAGTATGAGATCCAGTATCCCCCGTCGACCTAAGTGAAGAACATACAGATAAAAGGTAGAGTCGGGAACGTATTTGATGACAAACCCCATTTCGCGGAGGCGCTTGACGACAAAGTCACGCTTGTCGCGGAAGTGACGCTGCAGGTGCACCATCTCCTGCTGGACAAGGTTAGGGTCAAGGAACTGCAGAGCAGCCTCTTGGAATGCGTGGTTGGCACCGCCATCAAGGTAGCTACCGCAAGAGCCAATGCTACAAATGGTTAGTATCACGAAGTCTCTGTAGATGACGGGTTTACCAACGCGCTAATGTATTCTATCGTCATATGTCAGCACATGCTCAGTCGGCCTTTGAGGTTTTACATACCCTTGGGACCAAGGATCCACGCGATTCTCCAACCAGGAAGTCGGAATCGCTTGGTAAGGCCATCAATAATCAGGACATCGTCCTCGTCGACATCCTCGACGTTCTCAGCAGCAGAGATGGTGGTTCCGTCGCAGTTGCTGGTGTAGTTGTAGCCGGAGTAAAACTCGTCGCTGATAAAGGTGGCACGGCCACGGCAAATATCCTGGATCTCGGCAAGCTCGGGGTTCGCGACGACACGACCGGTAGGGTTTCGAGGGTTGGATGTAAGGATGACGGATGTACCGCGAGAGATTTCCTCGGCAATCTTATTCGGGTGAATATGGTAGCCATCGTCCTCGGAGAGAGGAACGGGAATGGCAGCAAACTAATATTGTCAGTGTGATCTTCATGGCCAGGATAAATAGATGAGGCTCGGCATACGTTCTTGAACAAGCTCAGCATTTCATTGTAAGCCGTGTAGTCGGGCAAGAAAAATGACAGGTACGAGGTGCCAAGGACGGCGGCGATACGGATCAGACCAGCACGGCCACCGGGGACAATGGCGACATTCTCCCAAGTGTACTGGCTCTCCTTGCCCTTGCGGTGGGACTCGTTGTAGAGTTTGGCGACAGCCTCGCGGAGAGGCTTAATACCGGCTGTGGGGCCATACTCGCGAGCAGCCATGGAGATGTCGATAGTGTTGGGGCGGGGGAAGCAGCCGGCAATGTCATCTTCGACTTCGGGGGCGCCCTGGCCGAGATTGGCCCATTCCTCGGGGTGCTCCATGAAGCCATACTCGCAAGCGCGCTCAGTGCACCAAACGACACCGGTGGAGGCGCGGCTGGCGTCGAGACCAGCATGGGGCATGTGGCCTTCGTGGGCATTACGGAATTGGCGGTGGACTTTGGATTGAACCTCTGTATTAGGACAATATTAGCATCATTCCGCCGACTTTCTGTACATGACTGGGCTGCATTGGGAGACATTGGTGGCTGCCTCGCCCTGCGTCGCATTGGTGGCGTTGTCTGCGCAGTTGCTTTGGCGGGGTAGCTTGTTGGACGAAGGCCGATTTGACGTGGTGGGCTGGGCAGCAACGTCGGGCGTCGCAATGCGCGGAAACAAAAACACCTTGTAGAAAAGATTGACGTACCGTTAGAACCGGGCTCAGCGTTGGAGAAACGTCTGGCCATGGGCTTGGGAGCGCCGGTGTGACGGTTGAAGGAGAACTTGCGGCCGCTAAACATAGTGACGGCGATGGTGGTGGTGGCGGTGGTGTGCGTTTGGAGCGTTTCGCGATGCGGCGTCACTGTTGGGGTGACGGGAGACAAGGTCAGAAGTAAGATGGCGTTAAGAGAGCCACGGAAGTAATGATGAAGAAGCAAAGTACGACGTAGAAATAGAGGAGGAGACAGAGGTTTATTGACGGGAGGACGCGGGGAATCGAGTCATGGAAAAAAAGAAGCGCTCGCTGGTGAGGGCCCAGGGTGGCTCGATGTAAGATGGGGGAGGGCGGTCTAGTTATTTTATTTATTCATGTAGTTTTTTTTAGGCGGGCTTTGCTAATGTGAGCCCCTCCAAAGCATCAAACGCGAGCCGTTGCCAGCTGCCAGCTTCTAACCGCCAGCTGCCAACCAGTGATGATGGACCTCGTCTGCACAATGCGCTGTTTTTGTCATATCCATGGCACAGCGCAAACATCAGCTAGCCTTCTTCTCACACGTATACGCACGCACGTCTAAACTGACCATCCAATTATCTGCCATAGCACACTCTGTATACGTACTCCGTATCACACACAAAACCGCTCGGAAATTCGGCACCCACCAATGCTGGGGTCGGACGTGTTGGACGGCCAGGGTCCGTTGACACGGGACAGGCAGGATGGCCCGGACCAAAAGCAACCGGGTGAGCATGCACAACGCCACATTCTGGTCCAAAACTAATGACTAGCGAAATGGTCCGAACCTAGAGCTGAAAGACACAAATAGCGACAAACAACCCATCGCCATCGGGGACTCAAGGACGGGAATTGGCTTCGTTCGGTGACAAAACCGGCTCACTGTTTCCCTCTCACCTACCCTAGCTGTCTGCCTAGCTGCATGACAAGTGGTGATCGCCATCCGCGGGCCGGTCCCTCGAAGCTGGGGTGCATCCATGGCGAATCCGGACCCTACGGTAACCCTCTCGGTCTCATTAAAAGGGGCTGAGGCTATATAACAGACCTTTTGGAGACGATTTCGGGCCAATCCGGAAATTGATCACGATGCTATTGCTTGAGGCATTAAAAGCTCCGACCCGAGCGCGCAAGCAAAGGACAGTACCAATGCTGGTTGTCTGGTACACCGAAAGCTCGAAACGGGGAGCTCCATCCGACCTTTGTTTTGTTCACATTGCGGCCTCCTATGACGCCAAGGGCTGGCCATAGCTCTGTACAAAAGAAACACGGCGAGCCTTGTCTTATATGAGTCGTCATTATGCTTCAGGAAAAAAGCCACGACGTTACACACAGACAGACTTGCGCCCCTCACATATATCCCGAAGCTCTGCAGAAGCACTGCAGGTCACCCCCAGCTTGCTCCACTGCAAGTCTCACTGGTGGCATCGCATCGGATGAATGACAACGTGGCTGGTCCAAGAGAGTTGCACAAAACAGCCAGACAAAGACGGAAACAGTCTCTTACAAGTGAGACGATGTACCAATTAACACCCCTTGAGCCTTGGGCTTTCTTATATCATCCTGCAACGCAGAAGTAGAATGGCTCTTCGAGGTTGCACAACAACAGCCTGTCTCGGACCCTGGCTGCCGGGGGCGCATCGGGGCAGCTAACCCAACCCACCAATTGCAGCTAAGAATCGCCAAGCCCATGGAAAAAAACTGCTCCATTTCTGCCAGCCTCAAATGTTGTGATGTTGGTACATCACTGCCACAGGCAACACAACACACGCACGGCAGAACAGCACGCACGGCAGTAGACCACTTCTCAATCTGCAGCTCTGGCCAAGTCCAAACATCATCGCACTGCCCAATGCCCTGCGCCATCTTTGTAGCTCTCGCCCGGCACTCCCTACAGCGCTGTGCCACCCCGTCTGCCGTCCGCCCCCGCCCCTTTGTCCCTCCCTCTCGCCGCTTCACCATGTCTACCGCAACACAGTACTCGTCGTCGTCATCCAGGGACAGCACCAACGAGGGCGACGACGCCGCCACCGCGAAAAGCCAACAGGGCCTGCCCGCACCGGGCGAGGGCACCCCGATCACGCTCGACGTCAGCGGCGGGGGCTCCACGGTCAAGCTCTCCGACCTGGGCCCGCTCGTCGTCAACGTCGACGGCACCGTGGCGCGCATCGCCAACTGGAAGGAGATGACGGAGGCGGAGCGCGAGACGACGGTGCGCATGGTCGGGCGGCGCAACAAGCAGCGCCTGGACGCGCTCAAGCAGCGCAAGGAGGAGGAGGAGGGCACGGGCGGCGGCGCGCAATGATTTGTGAGTGCATGCCGGGATGGGAAGAGATATCTATCCAAAACGGACAGACGGATAGGAGTGGGCGCGAATGGAAACCGTGAGGATTGAAACAACCCTTTAATGATGCATTGTATACTAGAATAGCGGCTGATATTTGGCTTCATTACCGGGCGGCGGTTTTGATAATTCCATGATTGCAAGAACAAACATGTAAAATGAGAATTTTAGATGTAGCTTACCAGTTGTCATTTTATCAGTTTCATGTTGATAAAGACAATATGATAATACACGTGTTTGTACAAAGGCATTATTATGTGTACCTCGTATGGGCATGCATGTATATTTTGTTGTAGACAATTACGGTCTCTTTGCTTCACCATGTTGAAAAAAAAAAACCATGAATGTAGCCCACCACATGAGCTGTGTATCAAGGTTGAATAATGAAAGTAACTAAAAATTGATGCCTTGTATTCTTTCTCCTCACTTGCATCTAATTCACCTCTCAACAACCTTCCACAGAAGTCCGAGGACAGATAAACGTATATATATCGCGTATATATGAAAAAGTAGGCAATCAAATCATAAGACATATTTCATCTAGACACGTTCCACAACTGCCAACCAGAGTCTATCGTCATAGTTGTCCCACAGTTTGTTCAAGCCAGACCGCCCGCTGCTCAGTCTACTCCATTGTCGCGTACCCATGACCGCCCCATGCCCAGCTCATGCACCGATGAGACCAAAGCTCCGTCCTTCCGGAGACATAAATCAAACATCCTTCCCATATATAAAAGAAATAAAGAAAAAAGATAGCGAGAAACCAGAAGGATCCACCGAGAAGGAAAACAACGCCAGCTTTCGTCCTTGTAGCAAAGGTTCAAAGCATTCTAACTTTTCTGCAACGTCCGGTGTGCAGAGGCAGGCAAGCCACTACACGGATAGGCGAAGCTACCGCTCCTCCTTTGCGGAGGTGGCCGTACTTGACCCCGTAGACTTGTTGAGCTTGCTGCCGGCCTGCTTTGTGAACTCCTTCCAGAGAGCAGAAATGTCCTCGTTACCCTCATTCTTCTCAACGAGCAAGTTCTTCAGCCACTTGTTCTCCGTCTCAAGTTGCGAGACCTTGTTCTCAAGGTCCGTCACCTTGGACTGCATCTCCTTAGCAGACTTCTCGAGGGCCTGTTCGCGCTGCTTCTTCTTGATGCGGAAGCGGGCGCTGGCGGCGGTGTTGCGGCGGCGCTTGTCCTCCTCAGCAGCAACGCGCGAGGCCTCTTCGAAGTTTATGGCTTGCGTCTGGGGGGCAATGGGCTCGGCCTTGTGCTTGACCTCGGCCGTCCGGGCGGGAGCGCCGTGGTACTGCGGGTTCTGGTGAGGCATCTGGGCGCCATGGTTGGGCTGCAGAGGCTGGAAGTTGTGGTTGGCGTCGGCAAAGGTGTTCATCTGGGGCGCATAGGTGTTGTTGAACTCGTTGAAGGCAAACTCGTCTATTAGTGGAGGCGGCCGTGTTAGTCAACTGCGATCTGTGGTGTATAGCATTGTGCCGCCGCAGAGGCAAGCACCGCAATTGCGAGTAGAGAGAAGACGGGAGATGTTTGCAAAGGGAAAAAAAGCAGTAGATAGCAGACAGGTCGGGGGCCGAAGAAAAGGCTATAGCAAGATGACAACCTTATCAACGGCCCTCGATCTGCGTTCATCGCACCGAGGCCGTGCGGCCCAGGCCAGATTGGGTGGTGTTGACTGAGGGGCCCCGGCATCACGAGATATTGCACCATCGGTCCCGCCATTTGTAAGCCCCAGACTCCCTGTTCTTTGCCCCACTTGCAGCGCAGGAGACGCTCTTGACAGGCTGGTAGGAACAGCTGGCTGTTCCTAACGGCGCGCCGGAGTGCCATGTCGCAATTTGCAAAGAGGCGGGGATATTGTGCCAGAGGCACAGATGCAGGCGTGGTGTAGGCTGATTTGCAAGTGGAGGGGTGAAGCTGAAGCTGAACCAGTCCAGTCACCCAGTTTGCAACCAGGTTTCTGAGGCGCTAACAGTGGTGACGAGCCAGGCCCAAATTGGGCAGTAGATATGGCGTAACCATGATTGAACAGGGCAAGAAAGGTAAAAAGCATAGAGATGCAAATCAAAATGACAAAAACAGACGTAAAAGTGAAAGATACATACTGGAAATAAAGTCCAAGTTGGGCATATCGCCCATGACAGACGGAGCAGCGCTCACATCGTCGGATGAGGGTGTGGTATGGGCAACCTCCTTGACGGGCTGGGCCTGGAAATCGGTGTTTTGGCCCGTCTCAAAGTCGAAGAACTCGGTGTTTGTGAAGAGAGTAAGGTCACTCTCCATGTTGAAGTTCTCGTCGACGGAGCTTTCTTGGGGAGAAATGGTGTTGAGGTCGCGAAGGTAATGGGACACGTTAGGTCCGTGCCGACCGTTGTAGTTGGACATTTTGGTCGTGATGGTGGTTTGCGTCTGGATTGGTAATTTTTGACGATTTTCTCGGATGATTATTGATGGATTGTCGTCGGGGATGGGAGACGTCAAATCAGGCCTGTCAATGACTGTCTCAAGTTCTGTAGGGTCGCACGGTTACTGGTCGCGCAAGGCCGGGTCGGATTTATCGGTCGCAATCGTGTTGCAAGAACAGAAAATCCGTGATAAAAATCGACGAGATGGAATCCGTGGCGGAGAGGTCGTCAGATGCCGTGTTTGTTGGATTGTGATGGTGGAAGAGAAAGCGTTCGTGGGTGCTTGCGGAGAGAGTCAACGCGGGGCGTGGTGGTGGATTAACTTTAGTATGTCGGCAGGGGATGCTGTGTGTCTTGGTGGTGCGGATTTTTTTTCGCTCGCCGAGGGGCTCCGATACCGTTCTACATAGGCTGGGGGGTGGTACCAAGTGAGTATTGCCGAGGATTCCAGGCGGCCGCAGCGCCCTATCCGCCGCGAACAGCACGAGGACAGCTTGGGTTGGGTGGGCCCTGCAGCGGGTATTGTGGTAACGTAGCGATGTCACTTTTTTTCATTGTGTTTTGGCGGACCGAGACAATGTGGTGCGGTACTTCTACGCCCTACCAACGCGCAAATGGGTACACGGAATGCCTGCTTAGAAATCACCAGCTTGCTTTGCAGATGGGGCTACGTACTAAATATGGGCGTAGCCTTAAATTGCACCAATAGCGGGATGTGGCTATCTTATCTTAGCCAATCAGAGGAGCCCTCCGCCACTTGCATGACCTTATCTTGGCCCCCACTGCGCCTTCCTTCCATACCAGCCTGCCAACCTTCTTGTCCACCTGTTCTTGTTCTGCCTGCTGCAGCCAAACCGAAACCCACAGTCACACATGTTGCTTGATGATGGAGTCCAATAATAGGGGTCGGAGATTCACACAACGGCTTCAACCTTGTCCTGGCCAAGACATCACATCCCCATGTTTAACATGCATCCACCGTTGAATGGTTGGCTGCGCGCTTGGTCACCCATGCATTCGGAGCAGAGGACGTGTCGAGCAGTTCTCTAGCCTCTCCACGAATGTATACCTCGCGAGATAGATCAAGCACCTTGCCCTGTTCCTCAGTGTTTGAGGGAAGCAGTGTGGGTACACTCACAACTTGGCGGTCTCCATCCTGGCTCGCAGGAAACTTGTAGCTGAGTTCGGACTGAGAGGCCCCATGGCTGCTGTCAATTTCGGAGTCGCGAGTACCTCATTGTCGACTCTACCATGACGATACGCAGAACGCATTCGTAGGTAGATAGCCGAGAAATCAAGGAAACAAGAAGCATATCTGTCAAGTTTCTGACATTGGCTTTGTAATCTACGGAAATGCCTCCAGATCGACGCGTAGTACAAAGCTACAGCTCTCAACGCACTAATAAAAGCATGCTGCTGGCTGACAATTGTAGCTGCCCTCCCGCGCGGCTGCTTACAATTAAGCTTCACCCACCAAGGCCACCCATCGGTGCTCGCTCTCCGCGCCGGATCCGGGTCACGAAAAGTTGTCCGAGTTGGTTGATAAATCAATCTCCAGCTTCTAATATAAATTCCCAAGCCGTAGATTTCATTTTTTACTTCTAGTTCACAACAACATAGCAAACAAGTCACGCAACACACACTGAACTCACCATGGCGAAGCCAATTCTCATATCGGGCGGTGGCCTCTCGTCCCTGCTCCTCGGCCAATCTCTGCTACGCTCCAGAATCCCTTTTCAAATATTCGAGCGGGACTCCTCGTTCGTCTTCCGCGCGCAAGGGTACCGCCTCCGGCTGTCCGTCGAGGGCCTCGACGCCGTGGAGTCCGTTCTCAGCCCCGAGCTTTGGGATCTCTTCTGGAGCAAGAGCGGCAAGACGGGCGGCGCCGGGCTCTCCATCCTCGACGCCGTCACCGGCGAGTCCATCGACGAGACGCTCACCGTCGGCAGCGGGCTTTCCTCGCGCGGCGGCAAGGTGGTTGGCATGGCGCGCGGCGACATGCGACAGATCTTCGCTAAGGGCCTGGAGAGCCACATCCAGTGGAACAAGAGAGTCGCGGGCTACGAGCTGACCTCCGGCGGCGTTCGCGCCGTCTTCCAGGATGGGAGCAAGTCAGACGAGGGCGCGCTGCTCGTCGCCGGCGACGGCATCTACTCCAAGGTGGCGCAGCAGGTGTCCGGCGGGCGGCTCAAGACGTACGACACGGGCGCGCGCGGCATCCACGGGCAGGCGCCGACAACGTCGTTCCGGGGCCTCGGCGAGGGCGTCTTCTCGCTGCGCGGGCCGGACGGCGTCAGCATCATCACCAACGTGCGGCCTGGCGAGCTGGACGACCCGAGCCTCGTGTTCGGGTGGACCATGACCGGCCGCCCGGGGACGATCCGCGCGCCCAACGACGACTACAGCATCGTCGGGCCCGTGGCGGCGTCCATCGCCAAGGACCTGACGCAGGGCTGGCACCCGCGGTTCCGCGCGCTGGTGGACGGCATGCGCGAGGAGGAGGCGGCTTTCTGGAAGATTACGTGTTCGAGCCCGTCGGGCGTGCCGCAGTGGCCGAACGAGCCGAGGGTGACGGTGATAGGGGACGCGGCGCACAGCATGACTCCGGCGGGCGGGCTGGGCGCCAACACGGCGCTGAGGGACTCGGCGCTGCTGGGTCGCTTGATTGGCGAGGCAGGGGGTTTTGCGGAGGGCCTCACGGCGGCGTACGAGAAGGAGATGCGCGTCTACGGGAGCGAGGCGGTGGGCCAGAGCTACGGGCTGGCCAGCAAGCAGTTTGGCATTCACATTGAGGAGGGCAGGACAAAGCTGGCGTGGTAGCTTCGCTGTGAGAAATTCATGACTTGTACGGCCTGATTTTTTTTCCCTTTTTGCAGCGATACTCCGTGGCGCTGCGCGATATTCGTACCAAGTAGGCGGGACCTTTTTTTAATTGACCGAAATTACCAAGACTTCCCTGTTTCGTGATTGTTGTTTGAGACAAGGCTACCACGTTTTGCATGGTGCAGACGTCCTGCGAGGGACTGGATGAGAAAGCCTCGAAACGACAGGGTTCGCGTCGTCGGAAATTTACGCCCACAGCCATAGTCTGGGCACATTGGCAATAGTTCGATGCAGGATGCAAGCCGAAGCCGTCATGTGCTGCGAGAGCTGGGTCGGATATCTCCAATTGGCATGCCGATAGATCACGTCATGATGGCGTTGAGACTAGATGGCAGCCATCAGGCAGATGCTTCGATGATGCTGACGGGGGATGTAGGAAAGGCTCGGAGGAGGCGGCCAAACAACAAAGGGGTCTTACAGAAACCCTGCCCCAGCCCACGATCGTCTGTTGTGGCCTGTCTGCATAGTGATCCCCGCCTGATTGTCGGAGGATGCAGGCAAAGAGCGGAAATGCGGAAGGAAGGCGGTGATTTGCTGGAGGGTAGAAGCACGCAACATCGTACCTTGTTCGCGCGATCATTTCCGTGTAGCCCACCCGCAGGATTTAGCCCTAAGTTTCAATTTTACGTTATGGCCATCGACATGCACATTAGGAAGGAAGGAGTGAATATCTCGTCGGAAATTGTCGAAGAAAAGCGTCGTGTCCTTAGATGGATAAATATAGCCTGCCGAAGCGAACCGGCCTCACTTACATACCTCCTAGTTGTGGTGCCGGCGGGTAGTCCCATGAAATGCAACTAACATGGTAAACCGCACCACTAGAAGTAGGAGCCGAATCCTAAAAACATCAAATATCTCTGTCTGCGAACTACTGGATGATGTCTTCATCGCTGGCGTCATACAACTTCAACACCACTCGGCCATCCCCTTCAAGAATGGTATTTGGCTGTACAATCTTCGATCCAGGCTCTAACTGCACGAGCGATGAGCTCTCGTTCGACCACGCTGCTATGGCGGCCTGCCTCCAAGCCTCAAACGGGCCGTCAACGGCGCTCAACCGTCCGTAGAACTCCCTGCACGCCTCGCTGTCCGCAGCGCAGCGCCAAACGTGCAAGCGAAGCAGCAGCCGGCCCAGCGAAGGTTTGCCGTGCGAGAGGATCTTGGAGCAATCGACGCGGACGTGCAGGTTTCCCTCCGAGTGATCGACGGCGATGGTGCAGCCACCATCCTCCAGCAAGTGCCTCAGAATTGCGAACGAGCCCTAGTGTTAGATTTTGTTAGTGGTCTCGGTCCGGTCGCTGAGCAGGGGGAGCGGGCTTACCCTGGCGTGCTGGTCACCCCAAGATTGGTCTTCCGCGTTGAATGAGGCGAGGGCGTCGATGCCCTTGGTCCCGATCGTCAGGTACACGTAATAGATGACTGGTGTTACTGATCAGGGAAACACTTATGGGGTGGAGGGGAGACCTGCGCTGACAATCTGGGATGCTGGCCTCGTCCTCCAAGCCACACGTCTCGCGGATATCGCTATATTGTAAGGGCGGTCAGTAGAGCCCTTGACAACAGAGGCCCGGCTCAAGCTTCAGTAGGGGTAAGCTGGAAGGACTCATACATTCGGCAAACTGACACCATCCCACACAACGCTCGCACAACACGCAAGTGCTGCCCATGTTAGTTGTTGTCCGAGAAATGCGATCCCCTCCCATTCGGCGCGTACGCCGTGTGGATCCCGGTACGGTTCTACGAAGCCGAAGATGCTCTCGACCCTGGGTGATAAATCGGTAGCCCAAGTCTTCTGCGACTTGCGGTACGCATCGATGCTCCCGGTGGTGAAGGACTCGACGTACTCGCTCAGGATCTTCACCTGCGTGTCATTCGACGTGTACTTGGCAGCCTCCTGGAGAGATGCGCAGACTTTGAAGAGTTCGGCTGCGTGATCTCCAGGTGCAACACGCACGGTCAGCCCATGGTCGCCTCCAGGCAACTCAGTGGTAGCCGACGAGGTCTCGGCGGATGCCTGTAGAATATGGAGGATGGGAGCACTCCCCTCGACTGTTTTAGTAAGGCGAGTGTTTTCAGGCTCGATCGAGTTCTTGTCCATAATCTCGGCGATCGCGGTGATCTCCCCCTTTGTGGTACCTTCGGGACCAAGGTAGTTCGTTGACTGTGTGCCAGGACCCGGATAGCCTAAGCTGTTCGGTGTGTGGCGAGAACGGGGTGGATAATCTTGTCAAGCAGAGAAGTCGTTACAGGCGAGATACTCGCCTTCTTGCGAATGGCATAGTCGGAAACTCGCGGGACTACCTTGCAGTTCCCATCGGCCTATGCTCTATTAAAACTGGTTCTTCTGTCATTCCACGCATTTCGAACCTACGTAGTAATTACCCAAGTGTACAAGGAACTGCCCAGCGTAGTCAAGAAAACTGTTGACATCTTGACGTCCAACGCCGTCCTTGTTGGCTAGCGTAGACCAGTCCCCTCACATGCTTTGTGTAGTAGGAGGATGAAGTCGAAGATGCCTTCGTTTTCAGGTGAGGTGTGCCGGAGCACGATCCTGCTTCCATGCCACGCGGCCTGAGCCAAATGGTGACAATAGAGCTTTTCGTTCTTTCACGGTGATAGATGGAATTTTAGTTGAAGGAGAACATGAGTTGAAACGTACACATTGTGCAGAGAGCAAAGTATTCCCGCACATCTGGCACCTCGAGCGCTTTTCTCTTTGAGCTGGCAAATTGGTTGAAGCGGGGTAGCGAATGGCTTTTCATGTTGTGTAACTCGACGTGCAAACGCCAACACCAGGTTTGTTGAGAAGTCTAGGTAGGACCTTGAGAGCGTTCAATTTGGAATATCCAATGTGCAACATCTCAAAGCCCGTAAATTTTTGACATCAAACAGTGCACTGATTTGCAAATGTCGTGGGAGAATGTCCCAGTTGAATATCTCCATGATATAAAGAAACAGCTTTGCTTACATGGCAACAGAGCTTTGAGAGCGGAAGCTTGGGAACTGCGTCTAGCAACCTACATAGCGCGACCATGAGGCATGCGATTTTCTACCCAATTCTATCTTGCAAGAATATGAAATTTATCTTTCTGTTTTTAAACCCCTACTTCACATGAGACGCTCCCTTGACCCATGCTGGGTCCGCGCGTGCAGTGTCTACTTCAGTTCCCAGTCGCCACGACTGGGGGAAAACCTGCTCTTCTCCAAATTGACGATTGCGCCCTACTGCTGAAATCTTGCTTCATCGGATGGTACAGAGTCCCGCGCAGCTTTGCAAGCGGGTTCACTGTCGGAGGATCTCCGTGTGGCTGGGTAACATTGAGAGCCACAGGTTCATCCCGATGCCGGGAGGAGCTTGGAGCTTCCATCCAATAATACGCAACATTTGATTAATAAAAAGAAGTAGCACGAGTAGTATCGGCTCTGAAATTAATCGGTACTAGTCGCTCTCAGGTCCGGGCAGCTGGTTGCGAGTCCTCGCCCGGTGGTTCGACTACTCCAAGTTGGGGTGCAAGGGGGCTGGAATGTGAAATAACACAAATACCATGTGATCCAAGTTTATAACAATAAGCTTTATCGATGCTTCATAGTTGCCTGCATGTCTTACAACACACAACGTTCCCACCAGGCTGATCCATACGGCTATCATAACACTCGCGCTGACCACGAAAGCCGACCTCTGTGCCTATCGTGGTCACAGTCCAGTCGCAGAATCAACGGCACGTGTCACTCTCACGTTTCTTGCTTTTCCAGCATCACGGTGGCGAGTTGTGCATGTCTGTGCGGGTCACTCGTCTCGGTTGTTGACGGCTTCACCAACCACCCATGCACCGACGCGGAGGATCCTATGTAAACTTTGGATGGATCGCAGCAGAATAAGTCGTGAAAACTCTGCATAAACTCAATCTACGCTCGAAAAACTGTGGAGTGAGCTGAGATGGGGTCGCCGCGGAACCCCTATCTTCCAAGTCGTCGGGTCGCGATGGCGCGATTGCGCCATCGCTGCGTCCATGCAAAGACGCTTTGCTGGATCCTTGGATGGCGGCGATCCCGCTCTGGCTGGTTTTCGATTTTCCAACGTAATTTAAACGAAAAAAAACTTCAACTTAAAGGGGTCCGAGGTGCCAAATGATCGACCTACTGATGGTCGTCCTCGTGATAGCCTCCAACCTATGAGGCTGCTTCGTGTAGTCGCATCGAGCAACTGCAGCTGCAACGCATGAGACAGCATAAACAAGGCCTTTCTCCTCTGTCTCACTCTCTGAGTCACGGCAAAGAAGATAATGAAGCTAAAAGTTCAGGTGTTGTATACTTATATTCATGTTTCTTGTGCATATGTACTATATGTACCAGGCCAGCAGCGGGCCGTCGGCCACGGCAATCGCCTCTACCTTCCCTTTTCACGTTTGAGCTCCTCTCCCGCCCATCATGTCTCATTCCAGAATCCCTCGTCTTGATCGCGCCATCCTCAGCAGCCCGAGTAGATGGCGTTGGCGAACATGGCGTAGCTGTCCGCGTTGTTCAGGCTCTGCGCCGTCGTCAGCTTCCTGATGTTGTCGTAGCCGTAGCCATTGTCCGCCGTGCCCGCCACCTCGCGCAGGTGCGTCATCTCGTGCAGCGTCGTCGTCGCCTGGTCCTGGCGGTGGCACGCGCTCGTCAGCGCCGGCAGGTCGTCCCAGTACAGGTCGCAGTAGACCTGCAGGCTGCGCGACGGCTGCGTGTACGCGAGCACGCGGTCGCCGCAGCCGCCGAACTGGTCGGTGCAGTAGTACCGCGAGGCGCCGCCGTCGGTCGAGCCGCACTCCTGCGCGACGTTGTTGAGGACGTTGACGATGGTGCTGCGCGTGCTCGAGGAGGACGACTTGAAGTACTCCTCGACCTTGGCGGCGGGGCCGGAGCGGGCGGCGTCGGCGGCGCGCGTGGACAGCGCGACGCAGTTCTTGAGCGCGTTGATGGTGCCGGTGCGGCGGCTGCCAGTGCAGTCGCTCTGCACGTGCGTGCGCTTCTCGTACCGCGCCTGGATGGCGCCGTGGACGGCCGCGGCGATGGCTCCGTCGATCTCGGCCTCGATGGCGTTGGAGGTGTACGAGACGGAGCCGATCAGCTTGTTGTCGGCCTCGGTCGCGTAGGACAGCACGCCGGTAGAGGATACGGAGTACTTGCCGCCGGCGGACAGGTCGTGCGTCTCGGCGAGGTGAAAGGTGACCTCGATCGACTGGCCGGCATCAATCTTCTGGAAGTCCTCGTCGGTCAGTTTCTCAGTGCTGAGACGGAGACGAAGACCCTGGAACTCGACATTGCTGCCTATTTGACTCAGGTCAGTGCTGATCTCTTTTCATGCGTGCAAGGTAGCTTACCGTTGGCCTCAATGGTCGCCTTCTCGGTATGAGCATTGTCAAAGATGGTGCCGTGTTTGAAGATCTTGAGGTTGTCCTTGCCGGTGTTGGTGATGGTCGCCTTGACCTCGCCCGAGCTACCAGCGGACTCAATCTTGACGTCCAAAGGAGATGGAGCCGCAGACGGGGCAGCAGCGGCCACAGAGGCAAGAGCAGCGGCAAGGGTGAAGAACTTCATTGTGAAGAGAGGGAGACGGGAGAATTGGGGTCTTGATGGAAGTTTGAGTAACGGCTGATGCGGTGCACCTTGATGGACGAATTCTTCTTCTACAGCGGGCAGAACGAGAGCTCTTATAGACAATTTCTTGTCTAGACAGAGCTACGAGACGGCCAGCAACTCATGAGACTGCTACGACGCTATTCACACAACTTGCCCGAGCAGCTTCCATTTTTGGCAGCCACTGTTTTCTCACGGAAGACTACTCCGCCGATCTTGTTACCAAGAGACTGAGAGGGCCACTTTAAGTCATTTCAAAGATATTATATTCGATGTGACTTGCCTCAAATCGCCAAGACCGTCTTGGCGAACTGTCCAATTCCATGTCAGCACTACGGAGATACGTGATGCCTGGATGCGCGCCACCGCAGCAACCGTTTTCCAGACTCGAAAGCCGGCTATTCTTGGCCTGCACAGGCCATCGCCCATGTATCGCCGGAACGCTAGTTACCATGTCAAGTTTGGGGGCCACATTGGTGATGAGGTTCGGATTCTTCTTTGTTCCACCGCTCGAAACTCGGGGCTGCTTTGCATCAGCCCACCCCTCACAAGGCCTCAATCAAATCATGCTTTTCAGGAGCTGCCATTTTCATTAATGTGTTGTTTCCTTCTTTTAGCATCCTAAACTACACAAAGAATGGTTTCATGCAGATTGAGTATCGTGATAGAGTTGTGCTTATACTCAAATATGGCTGCATGACCTGCCTAATGCAGACTACCGCAGGAGGCACACTAGTTGCTTGACAGTTCCATTGACGAATGCCGTCGGACGATCGCTTTCGCATTATCGGTATTTCGTTCAGCTTCAATGACAATTCGTAGTTTTGTTTGTGCTTTATTTTCACAGCTCGTTGTCGCTCTCGCGACCTGTTTGCTTGACAAGTCATCACAGTACTCACAACGACAACTGAAAGGTTCCGATAATACGACTAGGCCATATCTCTTTTCCCACACAAAATATGCAATAACTAATCAGATGGATTCTAGCCGTACCTTTCGGAAGAACTTGTCCTATCTGCCTCCAGGGGAGTGGTGATGTAGCATCGAATGATATCACTTCCCTGACTCGTACGTGAACTACTAAGCGACCTGATAATGGGACAATAAAACCATTTCGAATAATTTATATCCATGAGAATCAATCTGCCCTCCTGCCTTGTCGGTCAAAAGTGGAAGCTGGTTGGATGCGGACCAGCAGCTAGTGATATGCGGGCATGCCGATCTGCGCATTCCGGAACACACTTGTTTGAGGAAGTGACAAGTTGAAAGGTATAACCTGGACATGTCCGTCAAAAGATGAAGTTCTACGAGTTTCATCTAGAAAGGAGAGCCACAGTCTCCGCACTCGCTAGAAACCTCCATCCGAGATGATTGTTGTTCTTGGTGCTGCTGTGGCTTTCTGGGATATCTTGGGGCGGAAGCTGTTCCTGAAATTGTACAAAAATAGCATCTACCCCATCTTTTGGCTGCTCAGCTAGTCGACCGGCGGATATCTGCCGACTTCTAAATTTGCAAAGAGCCTGTCGGCGCATCGTCCAAAGATGGTAGGTGGCAGCTGTTGCGGGGAAGACTAGAGTCCGGCAGTCATCTTGGTGGACTCGGTCATGGAAATGTCCGAAGGCGTACCTTCTTCATTGCCGGGGATTAGTTGCGGCAATTACGAAAGATGCCCAGCCAAGCATGCAGAGGCGGGGTGGAGATGTAGATGAAGCTCTCCCAGGAACAGGGTAGCAGGTGGGAAAACAGCCATCTTCTGAACCTACCGCGTATTATACAGCATATTACATAGGCCAGGGATAATCAAAGTAGAATAAAATTGTACATGCTTATGAAAAGTAAAAAGAATACTGTCTACTCGTTTGTATTACTCAACAGATTAGCTTTCTCCATGACAGGCAGGCCAAGTGCGTGGAGCAACCAAGTCCTCTCATCTCGACCTTGTTTGTGAATAGACAGTGTAAAAGCAAGCAGTGTTCCTAAAGAGAGCCACAGTCACTATAGGTAACTGGCGATTCGCCACCTTGCACAAAATAGACATTTAGCAATGTTGAGGCAAGACACGCCTCGTGGCGCTTAGACCTGGGATCGGAGCCGCCGCTGCCTGAAGCGAGAGAACATGTCACTTTCCTTGTCGCCCGCGATTAGCCAGTTATTGCTGCCGGATTAAGAGCAAGAGGATCTTCAAAGAGGTCAAAGAAATACTAAGCGACTCACTACCTTGGCTCGTGAAAGGGCTCTTCAATTCTTAGACGCCGTTGCTAGGGCTAAACCCCAAGCGAGCCGATTGAGTTACAACAATTACCGTCTCATACTTTACTACGCGCGCGCCGCGCCCACGAGGGCTTGAATTGGAATAATGCGCTTTTGTTGTGATCGCTGTGTTGTCCTGGTGAAGTTCAAGTCGCCACGCGCTGGGCCCGGCCACCGACAGCACCGCACCGATTTTAATACTTGGCACTATCCAGACGCCCGTTTGTATCAAGTTCGTCATCAGCAGTAAGGATGTACTTCTTTTTCAGGGCCATCGCTGCCGTCCTGGCTGTTCTGCCCTTGGTAGCAGCACACGGTCCCGACCTTCAAGGCAACTACACAGATGATGCAAAAGACTCAGAAGTGTCTTGTTACTTCACGCCCCCGCCTAGCCTAATAGCCCTTCATGAGCGTATCGCCAACGAAGACCCTGCCACCATGGAAGAGATTGCCAGGGGCCATGCAATTATGCAAAATACGCTCCGTATGGGCGAGATCGGCTTGCAGGGCAGTCCTGCAGGCATGAACGTCACGAAGCGTGATACGGGTGAGCGTATTACCATCAATGCCTGGTTCCACGTCATCTACAGCAAGAAACGCCGAATGAAAGGTTACATAAAGGTACGCGTGACTCCTTCAAGTGCCCTTCCTCGAAGAAGACGACATAAGAAACTAAGACCCAGGTTAGAAATACCGTCTAGATAAGCAGCTCAGGGTTCTGAACAACGCATTTCGCTCCAGCAACATTTCCTTCGGCCTTGATGGCACCACCTACACCGACAACGATCTCTGGGCCGATGACCCGGGCAAGTACGAGAAGGCCATGAAGAGGACACTACATCGGGGTGACGCCCGCGTCCTCAACCTCTACTTCGTGCCCGGACTCGGCGTCGCCGGCACCTGCCGGCTCCCTTCCCTAACGCACCTGGAGACCAAGAGGGGGCTCACGCTGGACGGCTGCATGCTCCGGCACAACACGGTTCCTACCAGCCCGCTCATGGTCGGCAGGGGCAAGATGGCGGTCCACGAGGTCGGGCACTGGTTCGGCCTGCTGCACACGTTCGAGGGCGGCTGCGACGAGAAGGGGGGAGACTACGTGGCTGACACCCCGGCCGAGGAGACGGCAAACAAGGCCGGGTGCTGGCGGAAGCGCGACACCTGCCCCGAGCTGTTTGGTACGGACCCGATTCACAACTACATGGACTACTCGGCCGAGTGAGTGATGATGTGCTGACCCTGGCGCGAATCTTGCGTACTAACGCGAACCAGCCGCTGCAGGAACGAGTTTACTCCCGGTCAAACTGCCCGCATGCGCAGTATCTTTGCCGCAGTCCGCCTTCGCGTGCCTGCCATACCTGCGTAGTCATCAAATAGGTGTCTCGTAGAGCGCCTTCGAGTTACGATCGCCCCGATCAAGTATGATCGACTAAACTATTGTACACCGAATTCTTGACACAATATTTTAATATAAATAAACTTCGAAAACACTCTCCCATGAAAGAAAAATCTGAATGATTAAGTAAAGAAATTCTAAATTAATAAAATCGTAAAGTTCTTGCTGTATGAACCCATCGAGTCGCTGGACGCTGAGGCCCACAACTGTACTTTTACTGTACCTGCACCACGTCGCGCGACGCGTCTTCCAGCGAATGATAAGGTAGCCGCCTCCAGCAAACGCATCCCAGCTTAACAAAATCTCCCGCAACATCGCCGCCCACCCTTTCAAAGCCAATCGATTGACCTTTACCGAACCGCACCAGTCCTGTTCCCGGGGTATGGCACCGTCCTCCCTGCCGTCGCCATGTCCCGACTCTCCATCCCGACCACGGCGCGGCTGCCGTCGTCACTGCGCGTCGACCCCTCCAACATTGTCGTCATCAAGAGCTTGAACCGGCTGTCGCGTGAATCGCTGCTCGCGCTGGCACTCGACTGGCTTGACGAGGGCACTGTCGCCAACGCCACGCCGTACCTTGATCGGCGCGGGCCCGACGAGGAGCCCGACGGCGACGACCTCTACCCTCCCTGCCGCACCGTTGCCGAGCTGCAGCAGCTCTACGCCGACATGCAGGAGCAGAGGGGCTCCAAGCGCGACGTGGTCAGCCGCGTGCTCGAGGGCGACTGGCGCCACGGCCTGACCCTCTACCAGCTCGCCATGGTCGACTTTGCCTACCTCGACGAGCACCCGGCCTCGCAGAAGTGGACCGCCTACAAGATCCTCCCCCTCGCCCACCCCTCCCACGACGCCGACACCGACGAGGCCCTCAAGGTCGACGACGCGAGCCTCGAGATCCCCCGCTTCCACCCCTCCACCTTCCTCCAGAACCTCCAGGACCAGGTCCTCCCGGACGTCAAGGCCCACTACCACTTCTACCGCCCGAGCGACTACCCCGTCCTCCTGCTGCGCGTCTTCGCCATCGACTCACCCTACAACAGCCAGCTCGCCCTGTCCGCGGCCGGCAGCAGCGCTGGCGACGGCGCAGCGACCAACTACACCTCCTCCCGCACCGTCTACCTCGCCTTCCCAGATGGCTCGCCGAACCTCTACATCTCCAAGTCGCAGTCGGCCGGCGCCTCGGCCCACGGCGAGTCGCGCAGCCTGCAGAGCCTCATCGTCAAGGGCGTGCCCAAGGCGCTGTCCCGGCCCCGCCAGCGCTTCGCCCTCAAGAACACGGGCCTTACCAGCCGCAACCTCGACGCGCTCCTCGACCGCAGGGGCCCTGGCCGCGGCAACGCCGCCGCCGGCGGCTGGAGCATCTACGCAAACGACAAGAACAAGAAGTCGCCGCTCGACCCCCTGCTGCCACAGGCGCCACTGTCGGCGGCGTCGGAGCACAGCCGGAAGCGCGCGTCACCGCTGACCCAGCAGCGCCGCGAGGCGAAGCGCGCCAGGCTCGTGGCCAAGGGCCGCTTCGGCGACTCGGCCATCATGGCGGACGGCAAGGGCGTGGAGCGCCTCGACGTCATCATCCGCGATCCGTACCCGTCCGTCAACGGCGTGGACGTGCCGGACTCGGGCGACGAAGGGAACGATGGAGCGGCGGCCACCGCGGGGGCAAGGAGAGGACGCCGGAGAAGCCTGGACACCATGTTGGACGAAGATGGCGAGGACGTGAACGCTTCTAATGGAGGCGCCGGCTCGCGGTGGACGCCCAACGTGCGGGTGACGTTTCAGGGCACCCACGTTTTCGCTGGCATAAGGCAGCTGGTGGAGGCCGGCATCGTCGACGGCGAGCGCATGCCCGGCTGGATGACGGGTGAGGAGGGCGTTACGGCCGGCGTCGTACGCCACGGACGCATCAAAGGCAACAAAGGCTCAGGGATATGAAGTTTTACGATTTTTATTTCTATTGCCCTCTGCATTCTGTCATCATCTAGCGCTGTTTATAGATGTCCTCTTTGGAATAATGATACCCCTGGGAATATAATGATGCTTTCGTCTATTCTCCATCTTCTACTTTCTACCCAAAAGTCGCTGTAATTCTTGGCGAATTCAATCGCTATGCGCTCTCGTCGAGGTGAAACACCTTGTTCGTGTTTCGCCACGCCGCCTCGCAGACCTCCTCCACAGAAACACCCTTGATGCCTGCGACGATCGTGGCGATGCGCTCAATCGTGCACGGCTCGTTGCGGCCCTTGATCATGCAGCCCTCCTGCCAGCTCTTGGTCGCCTTGAACCGCGAGGCCACCTCGGGCTCCGCCCGCTGGTTTTTCTTCTTCCCATGGTTGGGCTGCTTCTGGGGCTTGGGCCGCTTCCCAGTGCCGGAGGCGTCCGACACCGCGGCGGGCGTCGACACCGCTGATGAAGACGGTGTCTCCTCGGCTGCAGACGCCGCTGCCGACGACGCCGCCGAGGCCTCGACGAGGTACTTCCAGCCCGCGTGGCTCGGACGCACCTCGCACCAAGGCCCGTCCGTCTCCAGCATGATGCGGTCCAGCGGCAACCCCCGCACCACCTCGCAGTTCTCCTCCGTCTTCAGGCTACACCCGTTGATGCCGACGTACAGGCCGAGCTCCAGCAGCTCGCGCATCTCCTCGCGCGGGGTCCAGCGCGGCGGCGAGACGCAGCTGCGCGGCGAAGCTGTGCAGCTGCACCGCCTTGTTGCAAAAGTGCAGCCGGTCGTAGTCGAGGCCGAACTCGCCGAGCGCGACGAGGGGGGCGCAGCCGCCGGAGCCCGACTTTTGGACGCCGGCGGCGATGAGCATCTTGAGCTGCGCAATGTTGGCGGCGGTCTTTTCGAGGTCCACGGCGCTGTCGGGGATGGGCGCGGAGGGGTCGGGGTCACACGGGGCCACGTGCGCATCGTCATGGGCAGTGGTGGACGGGCCGGTGCCGAATATACTGCTGCTGCAGGGGTGAATGCCTACGGTGTAGTAGACGGTCCCAGCTGGGGGAGCGAAACTGCTGTGTGAGTAGGTGGGACAGCGGCGTCGCTCATGTGCTGGTCAAGACTCACGATACTCATTGGCGAGGTCGATGGCATCTTTGATGCTGTGCCAGTCCGAGCCAGTGACCATTAGTTTTGTGCATCCTACTTGCTTCGCTCTGTCTACGACGGCGTCCAGGTCATCAGGGTGCTTTTGATTCCCGCGATAGCTGCCGCGGTAGACGCGGTCTGCGAGGTTGATGCCAATCTAGCCATGGTCAGTCGTCGTCCCCGCTCGGTCGCGTGGATTGGCTGCTTACATCGACATATCTAGGGCTGTATGTCGGTGCTGAAGGTTCAGCAATAGGCTCCTGAGCTGTCATGCTGTGTATCGTTGGATTTCTGAATCGCTGTGATGGAAAGCAACGTAATAGTGACTGCTGGATAAAACGTGGTCTGTGGCGGGTACTGTCAAAATTTTGACGCTTAAACGGATAAAGATAGGCTAAGTAGCGACTCACCTTGGCCGGCTGAGCATTGGCTTCTTTATAGTTGAATGGTATAGGCGATGGCAGAGTCATACACCAGCTCTGACTCACCAGGTCGTGGTTGAGTGAAGTATCAAAGATCGCTGTGGTGGCTTTAGTTTCACTGAGGCAAAGCGCTGGCTTCTGTTCAGGTGGGTCAGGTGTTTTTGACGCTGTGTAAGGCAGACAGACAGACGACTACCAGCATCATCATTAGATTGAATAATACAGTTTCAAATATTTAAAAAAGTAAAATATGCATCCATTGAAAAATATAATCCGAGGATTAACCAAGTATGAGGCTCCTATGTAAATGCTTGACCTACGCCTATGTGCGCTTGAGTATGTCGACCAAAGCTCGCCTCGTCGCCGCTCGACTGAGGAAAGCGGCGACACTAACACTGAGCAAAGCCCAGGCAAGCTTTTGGGCAATGCCTTTTAGTATCATAATATCAAGACTGCGAAGCATACTCAGGAACTGCGCCTGTTCATTTACGTGTGGAAATGGCATATCTGGAACAGGAAGGTCGAGGAACTTGCACAGCGGCTCCCACCCGTCCTTCAAGTCAAACTCAAGCAGTTGCTGGGCCGGCACGAGTCTGCGCACCACGTCGTGGTGCTGACGGTGGCGGTCATGCAGCAGACTGTGGGCTTCCCGCCTCGAGTTGCCCCCCAGCCAGCCCATGGACACGTCGGAATAGGCTGTCGTCGTCGTCACGTTGGCCCACGGCCCCAGCGTGGACTTGATGAACCCGCCGACGCCGTAGTAGGTTCTGTCGATGAGGACGCGGCCGTAACTGCGCGCCCACTCGTCGACGGGCCGCTCCACGAGGATGACCTTGGCGTCCGGGTACGCACTGATGAGCTGCTCGCTGAACATGCTCCCAACGTCAGTGGTGCAGCGGTACCGCCCAACGAGCCGGTCCCAGTCGGCGCGCGTCCACGGCAGCAGTGGGTCGTACGGCGGCAGGTAGAAGGGCAGCCGGCCGTCGCGCGAGGTCAGCCGGGTGGCGCGCAGGAAGGGGAACGAGCACCACGCCGCGTGCGTCCACGCGTAGACCTCGCGGGTGTCGGTGTCGCGCAGCCCGTGCTGGATTGGGCCGACGCCAAGAATGTCCAGCGCCGTGGCCAGCGACAGAGTGCCGGAGCGCGGGAGCCCGGCGCATATGATGCCCTGCCCGGTCGCGAAGGATGGAGTCGGGGCGGCTGTGCGGTCGGCCATGGTTTGTGAGGTTGGCGGAAAGAGATACGATGGCAGTCATCCCGAAACATGCAAGGGCCAAAACCTGTTATATAATTACTGTCAGCAACATGGAAAGTCTCCGAGAGCTAGTTGCGAGACTAGTGTGTAGCTTCATTTTCGACAGCCTGATCAATCACAGGCGGCGCGTCAGCGAGATTGAAGTCATTCGAAGGCCTGGATGAAATCTAGATGTAAGAAAGGAGACAGAGTAGAGGAAAGCCAACTCTGTGGTTATCGGATTCCGACCGTGGCCGAGCCTAGATCGGAAATCACAGCGTCGCACATCGGACGGCGTTTGATGGAGCCCAATATCCCTGGCGAGCCGTGGTCAGGGTGAGTACATTCCTTGGCTGCGTGAAGCAAATACGCTGCCGCAGAGCCAAGATTCACGGCTGATACGCATCAAGTGGCTGGGATATGGTAATGCCCAGGGTTGTTTTTGCACAGTTGATGCGAAGAGAACAACCAGCCTCTTTCTTCAAGCCCGTGTTAATTTAGGAGGCGTAAGTTGCACGTGATTGCGCGTCAAAGTGAAACGCGTCCCCTGTCATTGCCACAGCCACGCTTACCAAGGGTTGAAACGCTGAGAGAAACGGTTTTGATGTAATTAGACTACCAACGTTTTGGCCGATACTTGAGGAGGTAGCAAGTTGTTCGATTGACTTTGGTTAGCTTATAAATAGCATTGTTCGGCGTTGGTTTATAAGCAACGAGACTGCCTACCAACTGAAGACCAATGGACTGAAACGCTCCTTGATTTATTTACGGTGAGGATCACAAAAAGTCAATAATCGTTCCATTAGCCAGGTACAAGCGTCCGTTGTCTCGCATTCCCTTCGATTCCCTTCGGTCGCCGTCGCCTTTAAGTGCATCGACCCGGTGCACGTGACTCCGCGCCACAGTGCAAAACGCGCCTGGCGAGCCACTTTAAGTGGTTGCGTCGAGCTGGTTTTGCAGGCAAAACTCGCCAAAGGTGCGACAAAAAAGCTATTTTATCGTAGTTTAAAGGGCTCCAGGAATTATTTGCATCCCCAAGATAATATTCCCAGTTTTGAACCGCCAAAATTCGGCCTCTACGGCTCCCCGGCACCGTGAACAGCCTTTCCCAACCCTTGTCCTTGGCCCACCACTTTAATGGATTCCCAGGCTTTGTCATTGTTGTCGCGCTAATTTTTGGCGTCGCGTAGCAAAAACACGCGCTCGAGCATAAGAAGCCCGTTCCACCGTTTCTCTCTACGCGTCTTCTTCACTCTTCTCATCTTCAGTTCTGCATTACATCAAAGCCGCCACTTGCAACGGTTTTCTACCCCGCGACACGCTGTGTGTAATCTGGTTGATACCTGCAGCTTCAACGGCAACCAAATCTTCCCCTCGCCTCGTCATTTCAGTTCACAGTCGTCGCCTCGTCGACGCCATCACGTCGCCGCCATGTACGTGAAGAAGAGAGGTAAGTCGCGATGCACCCATGCGATGTTGAGATGCAGCCGCTGATGCCCACCGCAGATGGACGCCAGGAGCGCGTTCAGTTTGACAAGATTACTGCTCGTGTCTCCAGACTGTGTTACGGCCTGGACACCGACCATGTCGACCCAGTCGCTATCACCCAAAAGGTCATCTCCGGTGTCTACGGTGGTGTTACCACAATTCAGCTCGACGATCTCGTAAGCGTCCAATTACTCTGCAATTGGTCATCTTCGTCGCTAATCAGGCTCGTCGACAGGCTGCCGAGACTGCCGCCTACATGACAGTCACCCACCCCGACTATGCCATTCTTGCGGCCCGCATCGCCGTCTCCAACCTCCACAAACAGACCAAGAAGCAATGGTCTTCTGTCATCAGTGACCTGTATCACTATGTCAACCCCAAGAACGACCGCGCGTCCCCCATGATCGCCAAGTCGACATACGAATGCGTCATGAGACACAAGGAGGAGCTCGACTCAGCCATCGTCTACGACCGCGACTTCAACTACCAATACTTCGGCTTCAAGACTCTGGAGCGCTCCTATCTCCTCAAGCTCAATGGTAAGATTGTTGAGCGTCCACAGCATATGATCATGCGAGTCGCCGTTGGCATCTGGGGAGACAATATTGAGCGCGTCGTCCAGACCTATAACCTCATGTCCAGCAAGTTCTTCACCCACGCCTCACCCACTCTCTTCAACGCTGGTACTCCCCAGGCCCAGCTTTCTTCCTGCTTCCTGGTTGATATGAAGGATGACTCCATCGAGGGTATTTACGATACTCTCAAGTCTTGCGCCATGATCTCTAAGATGGCAGGTGGTATCGGTCTCAACGTCCATCGCATTCGTGCCACCGGTTCCTATATTGCCGGTACCAATGGTACTTCCAACGGCGTCATCCCCATGCTCCGTGTTTTCAACAACACTGCCAGATATGTTGACCAGGGTGGCAACAAGCGCCCTGGCGCCTTTGCTATTTACCTGGAGCCCTGGCACGCCGATGTTTTTGAGTTCCTTGACCTCCGCAAGAACCACGGCAAGGAGGAGGTTCGCGCCCGTGATCTGTTCCTCGCTCTGTGGATCCCTGATCTGTTCATGAAGCGTGTTGAGAAGAACGGTGACTGGACCCTCATGTGCCCCAACGAATGCCCTGGCCTTGCCGACTGCTACGGCGAGGCGTTTGAGGCGCTCTATGAAAAGTATGAGAGCCAGGGCAAGGGTCGCAAGACCATCAAGGCCCAGAAGCTCTGGTACTCTATCCTGGAAGCCCAGACCGAGACCGGTAACCCCTTCATGCTTTACAAGGATCACTGCAACCGCAAGAGCAACCAGAAGAATCTTGGTACCATCCGCAGCTCCAACCTCTGCACTGAAATCATTGAGTACTGTGCCCCTGACGAGACCGCCGTTTGCAACCTGGCCTCCCTGGCCCTTCCCGCCTACGTTGACTACAACCAAGGTGTCTATGATTTCAAGAAGCTGCACGAGGTCACCATGGTCGTCGTCCGCAACCTGAACCGCATCATTGATGTCAACCACTACCCCATCCCTGAGGCTCGCAACAGCAACATGCGCCACCGCCCTATTGGTGTGGGTGTTCAGGGTCTTGCCGATGCCTTCCTTGCTCTGCGCATGCCTTTTGAATCTCCCGAGGCTCGTGAGCTCAACAAGCAGATCTTTGAAACCATCTACCACGCCGCCCTCACTGCCTCCATGGAGATTGCCAAGGAGGAGGGTCCTTACGAGTCGTTCAAGGGCTCCCCCACGTCAGAGGGCATCCTCCAGTTCGATATGTGGAACGTCAAGCCCTCCGATCTCTGGGAGTGGGATGAGCTCCGTGAGCAGATCAAGAAGCACGGTGTCCGCAACTCGCTCTTGGTTGCCCCCATGCCTACTGCCAGTACTTCGCAGATTCTCGGCAACAATGAGTGCTTCGAGCCGTACACCTCCAACATCTACCAGCGCCGTGTCCTGGCTGGCGAATTCCAGGTTGTCAACCCTTGGCTGCTCAAGGATCTTGTCGACATGGGTCTCTGGTCTGACGCCATGAAGAACCGCATCATTGCTGAGAACGGCTCTATCCAGAACATTCCCAATATCCCTGCAGACGTCAAGGCTTTGTACAAGACTGTGTGGGAGATTTCGCAGCGCCAGGTTGTCCAGATGGCTGCCGACCGTGGTGCCTTCATTGATCAGTCTCAGTCGCTCAACATCCACATGCGCGACCCGACCATGGGCAAGATTACAAGCATGCACTTTGCAGGCTGGAAGCTTGGTCTGAAGACTGGCATGTACTACCTGCGCACGCAGGCTGCTGCTGCTCCCATTCAGTTCACCGTGGACCAGGAGGCCCTGAAGGTTGTTGATGCCGCTACTGCCCGCGAGCGTCTTCCCAAGAAGCGTGCTCCTCCTGCCGGCAGCAGCTATATGTCGTCTGCCTCGCCCATGGCCAGAGCGTCTGTCGCCCCCAAGGAAGCCGGCAACTCTCTCAGCAACGGCATCCCTACCCCCAGCACCACCCCTCCTCCTGCCATGACCGCCAGAGGCCCGCTCTCCTCCCCCCAGAAGCCCAACACCATGAAGGCGGACGTCGAGGATGGCGATAGCCCTAAGGTCCTTGCCACCGAGCCTTCGGAGCATGTTGATGAGGAGCTCGCCGACGGCAAGCGCAGCAGCAACCAGGACGAGGACGGCGACGGCAACGAGGACCGTGAGCGTGACATTTACTCGGAGGCTGTCGTTGCTTGCAGCATCGAGAACCCTGAGTCCTGCGTCATGTGCAGCGGTTAGAGCATGACCGCTTTCCAACAATATTAGACACGAGTGTATGACTGTGACTCCAATCACTTTGGAAGCAGATAAATAGGCATATGGGGGTTCTGTTTGGTTTTCTACTATTCGCAAAGCATCGATGAGAAAAAGGGCAATATGTTTTTCATGGTGGGTAATATCGCAGTCTTGGTTATGGGTTTTTATTTCATTGTTGCTTCATTGTTCTGATGGTCATGATATCTTGGTGTTATTTTCTCTCTTGCCTCTCATACAATGAGATGATGAGTATCCTATTCTAGTGCGCGTGTATACTCTTTCATTGTTTTGTTAATGTCAATCAATCATACATGCATAATGGAATCGTGCCATGCCGACTTGTGACTATGCTCGCAATGGAATGCCGATGACTGGGAACACGGCATGAGCCAGACCGCCAACTACTCGGGCTACCGAAGTAGGAGGCTCGATGATGCTACCATTGTCGAAGCTCGAGCCTACCTGTTTTTCAACTCGCTTACCGGCTTACCGGGTTGTTTTTTTCTCTCCTCATGCCTTGGAAGCAACAGCTTCGATTGCGTAGTAAACCCATCATTCTCCTGCGCTCCGAGGTGGCGAGAGAAGATCTGTGGTGGGGGGTCCCGATCGGATGATTCAACACTGGCCAGTCAACCAGGCCGGTGGCCCGGCGTGCCGACGGACCCAAGGCGACAGCACCGAGCTGCATGGATGGCGGCGTCACGGAGCAACAAGCAGCCTCAAAAGGACCTGTATAATATTCTTATGCCGTCCAACCTGTACCAATATGTCATGCGGACTGGGCTTGCCAGACTAGTGTTATGCAGGCTGCGGCCCGTAGTAATTATGCACCCAGTTCCCGGCCAAGAGTGGTGGGTTGGGTGCAGGTGCCCAGATCATCGTGTATGCGGTGTGCTGTTGTTATTGTTGCACCTCTCTCCTCGGTAAACATTGAACCACCAGACGATCAAAGGGTAACAATTAATGACCGATCACTTGCAAGGGATATGTTGCGTCACTGTGAACTGACTTTCTTAACAAGCCTTTCCTGACTTTCAACTAGGGTTCTAAAGTTTTTCTAGCACGGCGGAGGCCGACGTTTGGCGAATGTACGATGCGTTCTTTTTTTTTTGAGGCTCGGCAGCGGTAGCCCGGTGCAGAGGCTCGAATGGCAAGCTAAAAACGTCGTTTTCATCTAGAAATGGCTGCCGACCAAGCAAGCTTAAGCAAGCTTCGTCGTTCTTTTCTGGGCCAATGAAGAAGCCAAATGGCGCCCCCTGCTAGCAACGAGAAACTGTAAATTTTGGGGCAATCTTCGCAGCACGGCCAATTGACTTCTTGTGAAAAGAAGAAAAAAAGCAGGGCAATGGACATATTAGTTCTGTCTGTCGTCCAGGCTGCAAGTCAACCAAGTGTAAATGGCAGTGATAAACCTTGCTAACGCCGATTTGTACTCGTCAAGGTCGTATTTCTTGTAAAGCGAGAGCGTGCGGCTGATGACTGAGTGATGGTTAAGACAATAGTGCTGCAATATCATTTTGAGGTTGCATCCCTCACTGGCACCGGCCTCGGCTGTCTCAATGGTTGCTCGGCCAGTCGGCCGGCCCGCCAAGGTATGAATAATGGAAATATTCCCAATGATGGACTTCCATGTCCTGCATGGGCCGGGGCCTTTGTGATGAGTACTGTTAGTTCCGCTAAAGAAAGCCGTGTATCCGTACAGGGCATGGTCATGGAGAAAGCATCGGGCATCGCTTCTTCGCATGGCATGGGTCACTGGCGAGTGACCGCCTGTACTGTACGTCTCTGTACCTTTGTGTACTGACTGGCAGGAGTCTATATCGCCCTCCTGGACCCCGCCATTGGGAGAGTCAGACAAACCTTGCTAGACATGGGGACAGCAGACGCGAAACTTCCCAAAAAGTGTTCAGCCAGTCCGAGTTTGGGTGATTTGCCCAGAGCTGATGTGGAAAGCCAGCAAAGTGGCTGAATAATCTAATTAGGTCTGCTTCTGGCGGCCGACGAGACCTGGATTGTGGCTGATGGCTGTAGATCGGACAGTGTCGGGATTTCCAGATATGAGGTAATGTGGCTGCGGGCTCAACGCTGGCAGATATTGAGGAATATGTTGCTCCAGACTGCAGAATCGGAGGGAGTTGTGGGATGCTAAAATGGGCTAATTATAGCTGCGAGTCAATTGACTTAAACATCAAGTCGTTGTAATAGATTATTGCGGTCAATGACTTTGCCGTGTTCTTACCTGTCCATGCACTTGGCTATCGCGGGTGCATTGCCGCTGTGGGCCAGTCGGGACTGCAGGTTTCTGTGGCGCTGTGGACGCCGAGATGTGCATGGGGATCAGAGACAACAACATCAAGTCAATGAGTGAATTTGGGGCGTAAAGAGTCAACGGAATAAAATGATGGCATCCTTGCTAGGTAATCTGTTGCTGACGGTTTTATCGATGGGGATTCGCGACGGCAACGTCGCATCGAAGCAGCTTTGACTGGGCTGGAAGCTGGGCCTACGGAGCAGACGGTGACGTCGAAGATGCATTGTGGCTTGAGTCCTGGCCAGGGGGAGGGATGTGGGTTGATCGAACCGAGAGCACTGCAGCTTGGACATGCATGGATGCTTGGATGCCAGTGTGGATCAGCGCAATTGGGAGCCCAGCTGAGCAGGGGAGCCAGCGCGGGAGGGGCATCCGAGGAGAGCAAGCAATTCCGACGCCCAACCACAGCGGGATGGAGCATTGGGGATGCATGGCCCTGCTCACTGCTCGCCAAGTCGCTATCGATCAAGGTAACTTTCTCCTCTGAAGGGATAAAGTAGTTAGCGCTCTGCAATCGGACTGTTGCGAGAAGTCCAGATGCTCTTTGCGAAGTTTGAGCCATGCAAACGCAGCAGCGGAGCTCGAAGTGGGAGGGAGACAGTGTACTGACCTGCGTTTTGGCCAACTTGTCTTCGAGTCTACGTACAATCGAAGTATTTTAGATGGAGACATTGACAGCTTAGAAGCTTGGTGCCGGGCTTGTTCGGACAAAATTGCATGTTGGAGGTGGGTGGAAGCTGCAGCCCAATAAGTTTCCAGCTTGTTCAATGTGGCGCACGCTGCTTGTGGCGTCTCCACCTCGGGGGGAGCGGGATGCTGAAGCCCTTCCAGCGGCTTTCCTAGGGGCGCTATAGCGCCTGGAGGCCGCTGAGATGACAGGTAGAGGACCACCTGCGCCAAAGCGTGCTGCCGTTGAAGCTCAGTCCAGGTTCTCAACCTCTGCGTGAGCCATGTGCTCATGTTGACTGTTTAGCTGCCTATTGAGTCCAGCTAAATGCGTCTTTTTCATGTCGAGCATGTGAAAGTTGGCCTATTGATGGCAGCGACTTGAGCCGCTATAACTATCGCGCCAAGAACGCGTCTTTCAGAACTCGTGGATAATTAGACTTTCGGGGCCCAGCGCACTGGCCCAAGCTGTAGATTACATGTTTCAAGCAAATGAGCCCTATCTGATCTTTTACATTTTCCTTTGGGGATTTACTGGTACTTACAGGTCGGTTTCTCCCTTTCCAAGTACCTAACCAAGGAAGAACCAATGAGGTCAATTTTGACAGAATGCAGTGAGGCTACTGTACCGTGAGCAGTTGGAGAACATCAGCCCAACCATAAAGTCAGTCGAATTCGGGTGGTACTGTCGATCGTCGTAAGAGCTCATCGGATATAACAATGCACACACCATGTTTTAATCCAATCTCCAGCGAAACACGCCTGCGGGGCACTTGGTAGCACTGCTTTGACGAGTGAGATCCCAAGAAGGCCTGGAATGAGGTTGTGCAACAGGGACATCGCTTCGTCTTGGCGCGACACGGGTTTGAGAGAGTTTGCTCTACCGTACCGAGTATGAGGCCGATATCGAATAGCAAGACGCGTTACTTGGAAAGCACAATTGTCTGCTTCCTTGGCATGCAATCGCATAGTGGCATCCGTAATGTTACTCCTCAACAATAGGCGGTTTCCGAAACAAGATGGCTCTGCAATCTATTGATGCATCAGCATAGGGCTGGCGGAGGGAGTCTGCTCAGCGACATGGTACTGGTGCAACAAATCAGTTGGCTCATGACCACTGCCTTCTGGTACATTGCAAGTGACTACCAACAATGAGCTTTTTGTGCAGCTCATAGGGCCAGCTGTTTTTCAAAGGCATAGAAAGTTGTGACAACTCAACATCGGTCAAAATGAACCCCCCGTGAAGCTCGGAAAAGCCGAAATTTTTCTTAGCGTCGGCTCTTCGTGTTCCAAGACATGAGATCGTGGAGGAGATCGAGCAACTGCATTGGTCCAGTACTGCATACCGTTCAACCTGTGACGCGGATTGAATACGGGTGCACCATGCTCTCGGATGAGATTCCCTAACTCAGCCTTTCGAGAGAAAGGGGTTCCCAATTAATTATCATCCAAAAGTAGGGAGATTCCGCCGCATTCAAGCTAGCGGAGCTTGAGACAGTGTCGCGAAGGGAGGATGTGGCTAGAGGAGGGAGTGTTGGGGACAGTTGGCTCCCCATAGCCAGGAGGAATCCGTCGATGCATGTAAGTGGTTTGGTAGGAATCATACAGCCTTCTACTTTACCTACTTTACGTTTACGTACTTTTAATTTGCGTTGAGCAAGGCCGAGGTTCGGGCGCCGCTCATCTGTCGTTGCTGACTTCCAGCGCAGAGCCATGGCTTCTACACGATATGGCAGGAGGTTCAGAACAGACGATGCAATTTAAAAAGATAGCCACTAGAATCAATCAAGTGACTTGCAGGAAAAGAGCTTATTCGGGTGAGCGGCTCCTGGTCGTGCGATGCGAGTTCCTCTTCATTTCGCTTCAGGCGCTCAACCCCACTAGAGGGCGGCACGATTTAGCAGGGTTAGGAGGCTGGGGCGCATCTCACAGTGGGAGAGGCCGCTAAAAGCCCGCTAAAGCGCAGCTAGGAGGATCCAAGCCAAGAGAACCATTGTGCCTGTGGTTTGTTAGTGTGGACCAAATCCAATTATTGCACAGGTGCCAGAAACAAGGAGGGAACAAAAGGAACAAGGAAAACGCATGATAACCACCACTTAATGGAGGGCAGCTTGGAAGCTCTTCTGCAGTTGGTTGGATTTTCTTACATGATAAATGCAAGATGCTGTCATAGAAGCTTTTCAGTGGCGAGATTTACGACAGCTGCGCACCTGGAGATACCCAAAGGCCTTGCTGGGCTGAACCGACCCTGTCAACTTGTTAATAGCCTATCTATTTCTTCCAGCTAACTGGGAATCCCCGCTGCTCTCTCAAGGAGCCACAAGATCCAACTCCAGAAAAAAGAGCGAGGGAGCGAGATATGACGAGCTGGACCCCACTCGCCTTCCCCTTTCACTCTCAGCCACCCCTGTTCGCCTGTGTGGCTAGTGGCAGCCCGATTTTAGCGCGTCGGTCCCTCCAAGCCGGCCCAGCGCCGTGATTACTGGACGACGAAAGAAAAAGCTCGAGGTACCTGACCAGTGTGACGGTTTGCTACCCAAGCCCAGCACAGTCCCAGCCACGAAAGGCAAGAACAGCTTGAAAAAGCTAGACTGCACGTACCCGCTTGTAACGCGAAGTACACGGTACCTCCATACCATGCATGGCCCATCGCGCGCAGCCGTCCTGCGCTAATCTGCTAGCCTCTTGGAGCAGGCAAGACAATCAACAACAAACCTCTCTTTCCCAAATCCAAGGACAAGGGGAAGGTCGTCATGGGCCCTCCTTGCTTCCTCCGTTTGTTGCCAGCTGCCAGCTGCCACACACCCAAGCCCGCCAGCTGGCAGACACCAATCGCCAACCCACATTTAGAGTTTGTCCTCTTGGTCAATTGGTCACGCCCTAGGTGCCGTTTGCCGTTTCCTAGACACGGTCTCTCGCTGCACTACTAATAATTGCCCTCCCTCCCACCCTCCATCCTCGCGATCCCGTCTTCTCTCCTCTCTTCTCACGCTTCAACTTCCACCGGTTTCTCCTCTCAAGTGTTTCGCCCAAGCTTTCCTTGCAGCACCTCTCAGCCCTGTGCTTTGTCTCGTCGACTCAAACACTGCTTCACAGTATGTCTAGACTCCTCCTCTTACACCGGCCGCCGATGCCAATTTCATCGCTCAACAAAGCGTCATCTTTTCATCTCGAATTTGAACGAGAGCCATATGAACTCGCAAGGGTTTTACAATGTGATCTGGCGCAAGAGCACACTCAAATCGCCTTCACTCTGCTACAACCTGCGATGCAGTCTCGCCTTCCACCATGACCGTGTTGGAGCACCTGCTAATGTCTCTCCCTTTCCTAGACCCCGTGTTCCACCACAATTCCCATCACAATGAAGACCGTTTTCGCTCTCAGCGCTCTGGCCGCTATCGCCACTGCCCAGGATCTCTCCAGCCTACCCGCCTGTGGTGTAAGTCGACTGCAATGCCAGACTACTTGTGGGCAAGTCTAACTTTGTCTCAGCAAACCTGTATCCAGGCCATGCTCGGCCAGGCCTCCCAGCTTGGCTGCTCTGCCAACGACGCCAAGTGCCTCTGCAACAACGTCAACTTCGGCTACGGCATTCGTGACTGCACTTCGGAGGCCTGCGGCCACGACGTTTCTGCGCAGGCTGTCAACTACGGTGTTGAGTACTGCAAGGCTCAGGGTGTCACTATCAACCCGGGTTCTGGCAACGGCAACGGTGGTTCATCCTCTGGCTCTGCCGCCACCAGCACTGGCAGCGGCAACGGTGCTTCCACCACCGGCTCTGGCGCCGAGTCCACCGGTACCAACAGCGCTGGCTCCTCCACCGGCTCTGGCTCTGAGACTTCCGGAGCTGGTGCCTCTGGATCTGGTGCCTCCGGATCTGGTGCCTCTGGATCTGGTGCCTCTTCCACTGGCTCTGGCGAGGCTACCTCCACCGGCACTGGCGCTGGCTCCGAGACCACTCACTCCGGAGAGGCCACCTCCACTGGATCTGGCTCTGGTTCCGAGACCACCCAGGCTCCCACCTCCTCTGGCTCCGGCTCTGGAGAGTCTTCCACTGGTAACGGCTCCGGTGCTACCTCCACCACCGGCTCCAAGAACTACGCCGCCCAGGCCACCGTCGGTGCCGTTGCTGCCGCCGCTGGTGTCGCCGCTTTCTTCCTGTAAAGGACTCGAGCCTTTGTTTGCAATCTCTTTTTCTTCATGATGCACATGTTTGCCACATAATACCCCGCCTGATGTATCGACTGGAAGGGTCACTGGGTGTCGCATTTGAACTGGAAGAAGCTACTATGGCCACTCTGGGCAATGGCGTGGCACTCGGTTGCCAACTCTTCTCGCGGTGCTCGGCAGGCTCACGAGGGTCGATATGATTTAGTGATCTTGTTCTTGTTCTAATGGTAACGACGGGGAATGGACAGATGGATTCTCAGTGTGTGGTTTTTACGCCACAAGTGTTTAAAAGAATATAAACCTGCTCGTTGCCTGGCTTGGTCGTTGGAATCGTCCAGCACCATAGGCATTAATAGATAATAATTGGTTTTATAAACTCTAGCTTTCCGCAATTTCCTTGTTCTATATGCAGAGCTTAACTTGTGACTGTGCCCTGCTTACGTCGTTTGACAGAGCCAAGGTGCCTACAGGTACGCAGTGCCGAACCAAGGACTATCCGAATCCATTGCGTCAAAGTCTACCGAGCTAATAATTGACGAGTTTACTAAGAAGCGCCTAGAAAACCAGGTAGTATACATACGCGGACTTGTAATTTTTTGCATTTTAAGCCTTGCGTAGCAACTCAGGACTCTTGATTCATCGGACATGTTTTCGTAGCCTTCCCGATCCATTGTCCCGCCCGTAGCGCTCTGTAGGCAGAGGTAATAAATGTCGCTTTATTAGTATAATATGTATTCAGGAAGGTCATAGCTTGCAATGTCAGTAAAACATAGGTCGTCGCTAATTGAGGGCAAAACGGAAACGCACGCACGAAATGGGTGGTTGCCGCCTTCTAGGCAGCGACGGCTTCAGCTTGCGGCTACGTTCCGATGCCAACCCCGCCCATGGATCGGTGCAACAGCCGCAAGCCGCTCTACAAACAACGCATCAACTAGTTAAAGAACACACAACAGCCGCTACTTCAACACAAACACAAAAACTTACCTAGAGATGCTCGAAAAGATTACAAAAGTGTATGCAAACCATGGCATGCCCATCGAATGCGACGTTTACACCGCCGTGCCCCCCGCAGGACCGGACGTACCCGTCGCGCTCTTCTTCCATGCCGGTGCGCTGACGGGATGGGGCCGAGACTGTGTCCCGCCATGGCTGGTCCAGGTGCGTTGCTTCTGCTCTGAGGCTGAGACTTGGTTTCAAAATCCAAACTTTGTTACTGGGTTGCGCCTTTTTTTTTTTTTCTTATTTTTTCTACTTGCATGAAATTCCTCTCTGACTTTGTCGTGGGGAGTAGGCTTGTTATAAGCAGAGGTGGCCGCTCATCAGCGCGAGCTACCGGCTGATGCCGCAGACAGGCACCGACGGTTTGGCAGAGGACGTGGCGGCGGCGTATGACTTTGCGCAGAACTGGGACTGCGGCGACGATGGGAGGAAGAAGCGGCGCGTCATTGTCGTGGGTGCCAGCGCAGGTGCGTCGCTCCCCTCTGATAAAACTCTCAAAAACTACGGTCCCTGACTAATCTGTACACTTCCCATGACAGGCTTCTTTCTCGCCTCCTTCCTCGGACGCGCCGCCAGCCCGCCGCCGCTCGCGCTCCTCTCCATCGCGGGCATCAACACCTTCACGCACCCGTTCTACCGCTCCTCCGTGCTCCTGACCCCCTCGCCCACGCCCCCTTCCGCCGTCGCACCGGCCCTCTCCCCCGACTCGCCGCTCATGGTCGGCCGCTCCGTACCCAACGGGCACGACGGCGCCGCCAGCTTCCGCGTCTCTGCTCTCCGCGAGGACGGCGCGCGCGATCCGGCGTGGACGCCGCCGGTGGTGGAGGACGCGCGGACGGAGGGGCAGCGCGCGGTGGACGAGGCGCGCGGGCTGCTGTATCGGTACCTGGTGCACGGGAACGAGTGGCCGGGGATGACGGCGGCGCTGGACGGCGGGCGCGAGTGGGACGGCTGGGAGACGGAGCGTAGGGGGAGGTGGCCGAGGACGGTGGTGGTGCACGGGGATAGGGATGAGGCAGTGCCGCTGGCGGTGAGTGAGAGGCTGCGGGAGGTGATGGGCGGGGAGCGGGTGACGGTGCTGGTCGCGGAGGGGAGGGATCACTTGTTTGAGAGGGCGTTGTTCCTGGAGGACGAGGAGCCGGGGATGGACGCGGTGAGGGCGGCGGCAGCCAAGTTGGTGGAGGTTGTGAAGGAGGAGTTGGCGTAGATGGGCAAGTTGAGAGTGTTTGACTGCAAGGAGAAAGGCCTAGACTTTAGATCTCTGACATGAGCTGATATGGGCTGCGTTTCCGTGGCATTCAGTGATGCTCTGGCTGCAGGGTAGCTGCATGGACTGGTATGTTGACGTGTGGAGGAGGACATGGATTCGACAAGTTGTCAAGTCGTGTTGAACTATTCCACTAAAGATCTCATATCGCCATTTCTAACTTGTTCCTAATACATCTAAAGATTTCTTCCTAAATAATCGCCGCATTTGTTGCTTACCTTCTATATCTCATTGCGTTCCAAAGACTTCCAAGCATTTCCGCCCTATTTCCAGAACCGCATTTTCCAGACTGACAACGCCACCTACCAACGCAAAATGTCCCACATATCAGAGTGTCTGGCCCAATTGACGATTACAGCGTGCTGATGTAACGTGCATCTAAGCAAAAAACGACGCTGTTGACTGGATAGGGTCTCGAGGGTCCCCCGCCTTGGAGCCGTCTTGGGATGGTCACTAATAATTATGCAAGCAACCGCAAAGCTATTAGTTAACAAGCCCTTGATTTGTGTAGTCGTTCTGAGTTAGCTCGAATGCGAATGGAAGCAATATAAGTGCCAGATTCGTCCAAAACGTTCGCAACATTTCCACCACACATAGTCTCTGTCTATATAACCACCGTCTTCGATCCCGAGTACCCAGACTTCCCATGCTTCGAAGCACACTCATCAACAACATAGTCACAGCAGTCGTCTTTGCTCTCCTCTCCAGTCTCGTCTACATCTACATAGCAGAGCCCACGCCCGCCATCATTGCGTCCACGAAGCTCTCCGCGACCAAACAGTTCCTGACAAGCTCCCTCTTGTCCAGCATCATCCAGAAGAAAAGAACAGCGGCGATTCACACATCCGCTTCGATGAGCGCCACCACCACCGATTCTCCCGTCCCGCGGACCATCCGCAAGGCCTTTTTGGCGGTCGAGCAGGCCGAGGGCCAAGGCGCGCGGGTGCGCCGCTCCATCGGCACGCCGGCGCTGCGCAACCTGACGCCGTTTCTGATGCTCGATCACTTTTCCGTCAAGCCCGGCGCTGGCTTTCCCGACCAGTGAGTTTTTTATCCTTTTCAATTCACCTTTGCCTTCTTTGCCTTCTTTCCCTTTTTTTCTTCCCGTTTGCTTCCCCACAACCCCCACCAAATGAACCACCATCGCTAACATCGCCAAACCTCAAGTCCCCACCGCGGCCAGGAGACTATCACGTATCTCCTTGAAGGCGCCGTCGACCACGAAGACTTCACCGGCTCCAGCGGCACCATCAACGCCGGTGATCTTCAATTCATGACAGCTGGAAAAGGCGTTCAGCACGCAGAAATGCCCCACTTTAATGCCGACGGGAGCCCCAACGTCGGCCTGCAGCTCTGGGTCGACCTTCCCAAGGAGCTCAAGTACTGCGAGCCGCGGTACCGGGACCTGCGCGCCGCCGAGATCCCGCAGGTAGACGTGGACGGCGGCAAGGCGACCATCAAGGTCATCTCCGGGCAGAGCCACGGCGTCGACTCGGTCCGGGACCTGGCATACACGCCCGTCTGGATCCTGGACGTGGCGCTGCGGCCCGGCGCGCGGGTCGTGCAGCCGCTGCCGCGCGGCTGGAACGCGTTCGCCTACGTGCTCGAGGGCGACGGGGTCGTTTTCGGCAAGGAGGGCGAGGGCAACCGGCAGCCGGTCGGGCAGTACTACAACGCCGTCTTCAACGTCGAGGGCGAGGCCGTGTACGTGGAGAACGATGCGGACGCGGGCGGGGACGCGCGGGTGGCGATCGTGGCGGGCCAGCCGTTAGATCAAGACATCGTGCAGTACGGCCCGTTCGTGCTGACGTCCAAGGAGGAGGTGGTCCAGGCCATCACCGACTTCCAGACGCACGCCAACGGTTTCGAGCGCTCCAAGGGCTGGCAGTCGGAGATCGGCAAGAGCATGCGGTCTTGACGGCCCGTGGTCAGATGAACGAAAGAAATTTTCATCTTGTCTCATTGAAGGGTTGCTTGATTGATTGAATTGTGGCGTTGAACGGTACGGGATAGAATGCAGCCATATGCATCCACGACCAAAAGCGGTCGACTGGGCGGCAAGGATGGCTTTTCTTCTGTATTTACGAATAGTTAGCTTGATATTCCCATGTTTTGTTGTTTCAAATCTTGGTCTTCAACCGTGCCGTGATGGCACCACATCTTCTCCAGTTACTTGACTGTGCATGACGGGCCGATGCTTTCTGACGCGATGCACGGCCGATGCTGCCCTTTGAACCTGTTGTCAAAGAAGCAAGCCGTCCTCATCTGCCGACCGGGCAGTGGCAGGCAACTACCGATATGTCGAAACTTGGTAAACATTCAAAATAGATCACATGGGGATGCCGGGCGTGGAACAATATTGTCCATGCGCAGGTAGACAGAAATCTCCCCGTCAGGCCTGGCTGGTCGTTGGGTCGGTCGGGTGGCACAGCAGGAGGCAGGAGGCATGAGGCATGAGGCATGAGGCGGATACGAAGGCTGCCGAACATCAGTGATGAGACAGCGGCGGCGGGCCGCCAAGATTTTTCCATCTCCATGACGGGTTGGCTCTTTGGCACGCCAAGTCACCCTGACTGAGATGAGTCCCTGTGCCGTCCATCACTTGCACGTCGGGAAGTGAAGGGAAGTGAGGGACAGCAAATCCGGGGAGGATCGTCCGCGCCCACTTGGCTTACTCCTGACAACGACTATCCATGACGTTCTTAGAACAAGGAAAAGGTAGGAATGAGGCACTGAACTTCCTTTGCCGAAGCGTCATATCATCACCCACCCATGCATCATCGTGGCTGTCTGCACAGGGCCGTTTTCTGCACTGACGTGACACACCGCCGCCAGCTCAGAGAAGAGAGTAATGCAAGATGTAAGATGCACGAGTCGCGTCTGCGTCTTCGGTCTGTGTGCGTATCAGGCAGGGCAAGCAGCTTTGCCTGCTTCCGATGCAGTCTGTTGCCCGACTGTAGAATGGCGCATAGGCCGCAGATAGGCAGGCCGTTTGGTCGGGAAGTGTCCCGGCAGCAGGGGGGGATGTTGCTGCGGCCAAGTGACTGGACAAGGGTCACATCTTATATGTGCCAGTGCAATGCAATGTAGGTAGGGGAGCTGGCAGAGGTCATGATGATGCATGCATTATTGATGCCTGCGTAGAGATTAGGTAGGGAAGGAGCCGACAGGCTCTCACCGATGAAAGGGTAAAAATGGCAATGCAGAGTGAAATTTTCGGACTACTATATACAGCGTGGCAGCCTGCATTCCGATAATGATGCCCGGTAATTCCTACGTGTCCTGGTCCCTTGAAATGCACTGTTCCAGCGCCACTTTGATCATGAACAAGGGTGTGTGTCGGAATGGTGGAGGAAGGAAACTTGTGGTAATTTCATCCAAACATGATTCTTCCGCCTCTTGTTCTTTTTCTTTCTCTTTTTTTCTTTCGTTCTGCTTCTTCCGTGTGTTTCCCGAAAATAGCAATCAACCTCTTGCCACCACCGATGTAATTCGGACCAACCGTTCTTGAGAGCAAGGCGGGAAGTTGCTTGAGGAAACAACTAGCTGCAAGGGTTGTCGATTTAGGCCCAATTATGCAGCTGTCATTATCTTCCTGCGAAGAGAGAGAAATTCATACCGAAAAGAGGCCATTCTTGCGGTCCAGCCATGTCCTCGTGAGGCTTTTTGCTTGAGGCATGCACTCACTCGCGCACTCACTCGCGCACACACTTACACACACCGCTCTTGCGTGCTTTTCTATTTAACTAACTAGTTGCTCCGTACCATCCAAAGCACATATAATAGACTACCCCGGCCTATGAACTGCCTGCGGGCGGTCTTCGATGGGCTCATCAGTGATTGACCCTCCCTCCCCGCCAGTCGTGGCTGACAAGACGCCCTCTGGTTGGGCGCACTTGTCATGCATGTTTGCTTTTTCTCATGCCGAGCCACGCAGAAACATGACTTTTGTTCGTCCCCTCTGTTCTCTCGAATCTCCGCGTGTGTCCTTCTCTCTCTCTCTCTCGCTGTCCTCTCTCAACCCAGTGGTCAGTAAACAAGTCGTCCCTCAAATCGAAACAGTGGAGTTGTACATCCCGCAGTGAAACCGGTCTATACCCTGTTTCCGATTTCCTGGGCCGGAGCCGCTTTCCTGGTCTGCATGCTTCGCGTTTGGCACAGCTCATGTGCGTCTGCGAAGGTGGCGAGCGGGCATCTGCTTGACTCGTACGTAGCATAAGCAACTCTGCTGATCTGGCCGTTCATCCGTACAACTCGTACACTCGTACGAGCTTATGAGCTATTTTCTAATAGGGGAGTCATTGTCTTGAAGAGCCCTCTTCTGGTGCGGCTGGAGGGCTTCTCGTTCATGCGTTGCCTTTTCCACTCTTCCTTCCCTCCCGGTTCTCGCTGTCGTCTTCATCAGATAGGGCCACGACACGTGTCCATGCATCTCGCATCCTTCACCACCAAACTGACTTGTTGGGTTGGCAACGAGTGAGAAAGAGTATCACTGCCTGCTGGATGGCATGTCATGACGCCCTATTCCATGCACTGTATACCAGTACATGCATCTGTACATAGTTCCAGCCCAAAGCTTCCAGAATACCCATCTCCGGATATGCAATGTGCCCAACCGGGGACTTCCCTCCTTTTTAACCCCTGGCCCAGGCTCCAGGACCAAAGAACCCTGCTAGCTGGCGATTTTAGCTCACCAACTGGTACCTGATTGGACGATGCCTTATCCCCTGCCTGGCCCTGTGCTGGGATGTAAAGTTGGTGCAGGCGAATAAGGACAGAGCTGCATACCGGAAAGCCAGGAAAAAGGGAGAGACTGAGAAAATTTTTAGAGGATTTCTTTCTTTTTTAGGAGACTAGAAATGGCACACATCACCCCTGTCTTGCGCAAGACTACCTTACTAGGCAACTAGGCAAAGAGAAGAGACATACCCGGCCCCGAATTTGAGACACTTGTTCCAAGAAACGCCGAAATAGCAAGTCGGTCGTTAACTAATTTGGCTATGCTTTATCAGCCTGTCCTGTATCCCTATGTACATACGAATACATACACCACAACACACACTTACATACATACACCCACGCCCTGCCTTGCATGCACACACAGAGCAGTAGCCCCAGCCAAAAGGGCAGACTTTGTCCCAATTATTTTTTTCTGCCTTCCCCCTTTCTACTTCTGGCGCTGCGCCTCATACATACGATATCCCATGTCGCCAGCCCAGTCATTCGTTTCTGACGTAGGCCGTTTTCTTGATCTACCGGTCCACGTCTACCGGGGTCCAAGCGTACAACAAAGCCCCTCCCCATGCAATGCGCAAACCGTGCTCCCGGGAACCGCTAGCTATATACCGCTAGCTATATATACGAGCCTTGGAAGACATTGTAGGAGCCTTGGCCGAAACCTGAGATCTGAATGGTCTGAATCACCTGAGCAGTTAACAAGGGTCCCAAGACAAACAACCTATCGACGACGAAGTTGTCTCCCTCGGTTGCCTGACACATTCAAGACATTTGGACAACAACCCAATACGTCGTCATTCTGCCTGGGAAGCCGAGAAACCTTATTACCCTTAGTACGCACCAACAATCGGCCACTCCCTCCCGCTTCTCTCTCTCTGTGGTGGTGTATGTAGGTGTACCCGCTAACTCATCCACTTGACCCAACCAACACAATCTCGGAGGTGGTTCCAGACTGACGGCCTATACACGACACTAGCATCCCCAAGGTTAGACGGGGACGGGATCTTTGGTCTATTAGGACTGTCAAAGATCATCAGTTACCTCACACAAGGGCGTCGTCTAACGAATCTTCCGTGCCACCTCACCCCCCCCTTCCTTCCTCATCTGTCTTGACACCTTCCTCGCTTCGCTTCCGTCCACCTACATACACCCTTTCCTCCGTCTTTCGGCTTCCTTCTTCGCCACTCGCCAAGGATCATACAAAACAACATCCGTCGTCTAGAATCCATCCGATTCCGCTTATCTCCTGACAAGACAGCAAGAGAAGAGACGAGGGCGAGTCACTCTAGCGTATGCGCAGTGGGGAAGTTGCTCTCGGGAACATAAAAGCTAACGATAGGTACGGTCCGTTTTCTGCGCCGCCGCCGCCGTTTTTTTTAGTTTATGCTTTGGTCCTCAGCTTCCGCCTCCTTCGAAGTTCAATCCTTCCTTCTCTCTATCCCCCCCCTCTTTCCCCGAGTCTCCTCGTCTCCAGACCAGCCGCTTCCGACTACGGGGCCCGTCGCTATAGCATAGCAGGGCCGTCTATAGTACCCTCGTTTCGTTATCGCCGCGACGTCGTCTGATTTACTTTGCGTATTAGAAGGGGATTCGCCAAGTGCTTCGGATATACCCCCCCACTCACATCACGCCGGTTGTCAATATTCTTTCGCCATTGGCAGCCAAGAGAAAAAGCCCTTCTCCCTCCCAGGGCCCTGAATTAGCTGGTCTACTGCAATCATGGGCGCGGCGCAGGCACCTTCCATCGCCGACGATGCTCACCTCCTCACGGCCGCCGAAGTCCTCGGCTACATCCGCGCCGGCGAGCTGACGGTCGAGCAGTACGCGCAGGCGCTGCTGGATCGCATCGCCGAGCGCGACTCCCAGGTCCGGGCCTGGGCCTACCTGGACCGGGACCTCGTCCTCGAGCAGGCGCGCGCCCTCGACGCCGTGCCCTTTGAGCAGCGCGGTCCGCTCCATGGCATGCCTATTGGCGTCAAAGATGTCATCTACACCAAAGGTGAGGTCCCGATTTTTTTGTTATTCCCGAGAACCCGCGTAGGATCTCGGACCCCGGCCCCCTCGGCTCTCGCTAACCAGCCACCCCCCTCCCTCTTAGACATGCCGACGCAGTTCAACTCGAGCGCCTACCAGGGCGACTTCCCAAAAGTTGACGCCGCGCCCGTCCAGCTCCTCCGGGCCGCCGGCGCGCTGCTCATCGGAAAGACGACGACGACCGAGTTCGCCGCGACCGGCGAAGGCCCGTCCACGCGCAACCCGCACGACCCGTCGCGGACGCCCGGTGGCTCGTCCTCCGGCTCCGGCGCTTCGGTCGGCGACTTCCAGGTGCCCGTCGCGCTCGGCACGCAGACCGGCGGCTCCGTCATCCGACCGGCGTGCTTCAACGGCACGTACGGCTTCAAGCCCACCTGGGGCCGTATCTCCCGCGAGGGCCTCAAGTTCTTCTCCGTCACCTACGATACGCTCGGCTTCTTCGCGCGCGGCGTCGACGACCTGGTGCTGCTAGCCGACGCCTTTGGCCTGCACGACGACTCCTCGCTGCCCTCGCCCTCGCCGTCCTTATCCCCGTCGCTAGACTCGGTGCGCGGGCTGAGGCTTGCCGTGCTCCGGACCATGATGTGGCCGCACGCCGGGCCCGGTACGCGCGCCGCGATGGACCGCGCGGTGGCGCTGCTACGCGCGCGCGGCGCCGTCGTCGAGGACGTGGAGCTGCCGGCCGCGTTCGACCGGCTGCCGGCGTGGTACGACGTGGTGCTGGCGCGCGAGGGCGGCACCGCGTTCCTGCCCGAGTACCGGGCGCACCGGGCGCACCTCGGCGCGCTGCTGGTCGGCTACGCTGAGACCGGAGGCGGCTACTCGCACCGCGCCTACCTCGAGGCGCTCGACGGCATCGCCACGCTGCGGCCGCGCCTCGACGCGCTGCTTGAGGGCTACGACGCCGCGCTCACCCCGAGCGCCCCGGACGAGGCCCCCGAGGGCGCCACCACCGGCAGCTACCTCTTCTGCAAGATGTGGTCCGCCCTGCACGTCCCCGTGCTCAACACTCCCGGCTTTCAGGGCGCACACGGCATGCCCATCGGTCTGTCGCTGCTGGCGCCGCGCTTCAGGGACGCGCAGCTGCTCGCCGTCGCGGCGCCGGTGGGAGCGCTCCTCGAGGCAGAGGGCGGCTGGACGCGCCGCGTTCATCACAGCAAGGTAATGACGACGAATGAACATTACGAAGAATCAGCGAGCAAGATGCGGTTAAACGGCACCAGCGGCCATAACGGTACGAATCACGCGTAGAAAACGATCGCATTTAATAGCTTCAAGACAAGGTAACTGATGCAAAAACGTGGCCAGCAGTTGGCGGGTTCAAGCCTCGCTTATAAGTACAAAAGAAATACCCACGCACCCGGAGATACAGGACTTGCGTGTGGAGGAACATATATTGGGAGCCTCTTTTCTTATTTCTTTCTGGGCATTATTTTCAGGTTTTTCTCTTTCATATCGCACGTGTAATGGATTTTCTTGTTGTGAGATGACGAAGAGGAAATGTGGAAGAAGAAAGAAAAAAGAACTCTTTTATATATCGACAACTCCCCAATGTTGGTATCGAGTGTTGAGCTCGTACTAGATTGGCTAATTTGATGCTTTATCCGCCGGTTTGTGTGTAAAAAACGATGCATATATATATGCTTGTGCATATATGGAGGGAGAATACATAGTGGAGGGCATATTCATGAAGTGGTCACCACCAAGGCCTTTTTGTTCAGGGCGGGGAGGAGAAAAATAGAAGCAACTAAAACAATTTGGTCATTTCATCGCATCTGCTCATTGGCTGGCGGCCATGGCGTGGTCAATACACGCGGTAAGCTATAGCATAGACGTAGTTAGTAAACAAATCGAGAGGAGAGATCTGGAGATGGGGTGGGGTGTCACATACGGCTTCAGGGACGATACCCTGGTTGCCAAGATACCGGCACATGCTCTTGACGAGCTCGACTTGGTCGTCAGGGCCAAGCCTGGTGATGGCGGTTTCCAGCACCGTGCCGAGGTCGACCTTGTAGACGGCGATGAAGGTGTGAAAGTACATGTAGGCAAAGAAGCCCATGATGAACTGACAGTCCATGCGGTCCGTCATGCCGCCGTGCCCGGGGATGGAGTCGCCAAAGTCCTTGATCTTGAAGCTGCGCTTCAGGCCCGACGCGAAGAAGCCACCAAACGGCGCGATGAGGGAGGCGAACGAGGCAAGGATGAAGGTGTGGAGCTGAATCGGCGCAAAGGTGAGGGTGATGGTGCGGTGCTGCGGCAGGAAGAAGAACTGCGGGATCTCGTAGGTGGCAGGGAGGAAGACGAGGTTGGGGTTGCACTGCAGGCCGGTGAAGATGTTGGCGCCGAGGTCGTTGACGGGGCAGATGAAGAACTTGGACTGCATCATGAGGTTGGAGAGGAAGATGCCGAAGATGACGGTCATGATCCAGGCGCCGACGAAGCCCTCGACCGTCTTCTTGGGGGACAGCTTGATGAGCTGGGTGCGGCCAAAGGCGATGCCGCAGATGTAGGCGAAGATGTCGTTGGTGATGACGAGGGAGGCGGGGAGGAAGAACCAGATCATGCCCTCGAAAATGTTGTTCATGACAAAGTGCGCCTGGACGACGATGAGGTAGAGGGCCATGTGTGTCCAGGCAAAGTTGGTGAACTGAAACTTGTAGTGGCCAGCCTTGAGGGAGGCGACAAAGAAGACGAATCCTGGGTAAGATTTGGTTAGCATGGCGAGAGCGCAAGCAAGCGGACGACTTTTGTTTAGAGTCGAAGGGTCTGTATGGGCTCACCAAAAACGTAGAGAATGAAGCTGATGAAGCGGTGGTGGGTAGCGAGCGGAAGCAGCACCTTGTCAACCAGGACAATGTGCTTGAAGTAGTAGATGACGCTTTCGCCGTACAAAAAGTACATGGTGGTAGCGAGCCAGTACCAGTTGAGGCTCTTGGTCGATCGCAGGGAGCGGGCGCGGCTGGGGACGTTGGCGATGGCGATGACCTCCTTGAAGGAGATGATCTGGACGGCGGTGACGATGGCGATCATGTATATGTGGCCCATGAAGAGGGCGCCGAAGAAGACGCCAATCATGACAAAGGTCCATAACGTCCGCGTCCAAAAGTTGGCCTTTTTCTTCTCGTACTCGGCCCTTTGCTCCTCGGGGGTGGGCGGCTTCTATCGAGGACGAAAGGGTTAGCGCATCTGTGACGATGGACGCAAAACATCATACCTCTTCGACCGTCTCGAGCGTCAGATGCGCCTTGCTGCGCGAAGGTGAGCCATCCTCGCTGAGGTCGCTGAAGCTCGACCGACGGCCCTCAGAGCCGCTGCCGTTGCTGGACTTGTGGGAGAAGCGAACGCCGCGCTTTGGTCTGGTCATGGCTGTAGAATCTGCGTGTTTATGCTATTCTTGGATGATGAATGACAAGAAACCGTTCGCGATCGGGGATGGCTGCTGGTTTCGTTTGTACGACGAGAGGGGGGTTGGCGTCGACAAAGCAAGGCGACAGCGAATGATGACGATTTCAGCCCGAAGCTCAGAAAAAGAGCAAGCAAGCGGAGCTCGGCAGCGGCGGTGGCAGCAAAGTGGCAACGCAGGGCCCTTGGCGGCGGCTGCTGTAGGATCGAGGAGGTAGGTCGTCCCGGGCGGAGAGAAAGTCGACGTAGGGATGGCGGACAAGGAGAGAAGGAGAAGGTTCTGTGACGTCGAGAAATAGATGCTGGAGCGCTGACCAAGGATTTTCTTCGTGGCTTTCCAGCGGCGCTGGCTAGTTAACCCCGTTCCAGTTTTTGTCTTGGGGGAGTTTATTTCCCGAATAGCTCAAGCCAAGGTAAGGTTGGGGCGGACGGGGCATATGCGGCGGAGCAACCGGCTTGACTTTTTGCAGTAGGAAGCACCGTGCAAGATTTTGAGGTCTCTGATTTACTGCCGATTGGGTCGAGGTAGCAGCGCATTGTGGCTTGTGCGGGTGGGGCGTTCAACAAGCCTTCAGGGGAGCTATGTGCTGGAGATGCGCTGGAACTCTGTCAACGGCTCGCTGTGTTGTGCCGTGCCGAGGGAACATTCTCGATGTGGGGCGCGGTTGGGGCTGGAGGTGGCTGGTGCAGGAGCTCTCGGCCTGTGAAGACGGGGGAGCTGCATGACGTTGAGGAAGAGAGGGGATGAAGAATGATAATAAGACTTGCAAAGGAAAACAAACAAGGGAAATGCTCTTCGTCATCAATGTTGATATAAGCCACGAAATTTTTCGTACAACCCCATCTCCATCTGCGCACACGCTGTCTCGTGCCGCTCTCAGCCATCCTAGGCAAAGTTTCGTGCACTGCGGAGTTGTGGAGAGGCTTGTGTACTTCTGGGAAAGCCGCATGTGTGCATCTGCTCAACAAGATTTGGCGGGTAACAAGCAAATCCATCACATCTCGACTACGGCCACTACATGGATGGATGCCCCTCTTTTGTACAGAGTAATATATCCTTATTTTCTAGTGTAAGAGGAGGACGTGGCATACATGATGCTGTCAGCTGCTGCATGCGTTACTATGGGTTGCATGCAATACATGCTGCAATACATCTCCGTACGCGTTGCGCCAAGATGATTTGGTTACAGCCGTCACAGGGTGCATTACTTGCACTTCCTCCTGTAAAAACTGCTGAATCAGTGCCTTCACTGTTGCTAAAAGGACGAAGGCGTACTGGTTCAGTGCAGTGGTCAATTTTTGTGCTGGGCCAAATGCGCTGTAATCCCCTCCCTGTTGCTTGAATTGCGATCCCCAATAAGGCTGGTGAGAGGCTGCGTTCCCCATTCCCCCCATCCCCCAAACAAACACCAACGAACACCACCAGCAAACACCAGCAAACACCAGCAAACACCTCCATCTCGATCAATCTTGTGCCATCAACCCCCTCCACCCCTCGACACACCCAATCATCAGCATCAAAAAGACCCCAGACCCTGCCCCCGTCCGACCCTTTCTCGTTTCTCACCTCTTACATACGGCAATCCCTCCTACAGCCGCATAACCATCCACCCAACAATTCAACCAGTCACAAACACACGCATTGCCGCTACTGCACCAGCCAAGCTCCTAAACCCACTCGCATCCACCCCTCAACTTACTCCCGCCAACGTCATTCGCAGATCGACCCCGAGTAGCACCTATCTCGACTTGCTCTTACAAAATTCGCGATTACGCCCGACCTCTGACAAACAGCTTTGCATATATATCCCGCTCACCCACCACCATCCCTCACCTACCCCCTTCCCTCTCCCCTCTCTCACTTGATGCTGCCCATTCGCACTTTTGCTCGACCTCTGCGCTCGACACTGAAAAGGCAAACCTTCTTTGCACCTCGCGAGACCGTTGCCCTCCCCAACCGATTAGCTGCCGCCTCACGCCTCGCCAGCTCCTGCTGCAACGGCTCCGACCACCCTCACCCACCCGTAACCTCCAAACCCAAGATCATGGCCGGCGCGACCCCCAAGGACGTCGAGGAGTACCTCCAGCAGTCCCACGACCGCATCTTCGAGAACAACCGCCAGTGGGCTGCGAAGAAGAAGGAGCAGGACCCGGGCTACTTTGTCAGCCTCAGCGCCGGCCAGTCCCCCAACTACCTTTGGATTGGATGCAGTGACTCGCGTATCCCAGCCGAGCAGATTACTGGTCTTGAGCCCGGCGAGACGTTTGTCCACCGCAACATTGCCAACCTGGTTGTCAACACGGACCTCAATGCCATGAGCGTCATTAACTATGCCGTCCGCCACCTCGGCGTCAAGCACATTGTCGTCTGCGGACACTACGGCTGCGGCGGTGTCAAGGCCGCCATGACTCCCAAGGATCTCGGCATCCTCAACCCCTGGCTGCGAAACATCCGGGACGTCTATCGTCTGCACGAGGAGGAGCTTGACGCCATTGCCGACGAGGAGAAGCGCTACGACCGCCTCGTCGAGCTCAACGTTGTCGAGCAGTGCCGCAACGTCATCAAGACGGCCGCCGTTCAGCAGTCCTACAAGAAGAACCAGTACCCTATCGTCCACGGCTGGGTATTTGGTTTCAAAGACGGCCTCCTCAAGGATCTCGACATTAACTTCAAGGAGATGCTTGCTAAGGTCCAGAAGATCTACAACCTCGCCGACGAGTAGATTCCCCGTCAGATCGAATGGATGGATAGAAGAACGAAAAACAAAACTACGCCCTGCGTTGTCTGCGTATTGCAAGAAAAGTGTTTTGGAAACTAAGTGTTTTGGAAAGTGCAAGGAAATTTTGGAGCGAAGTCGGACGGGCTAGACCTGCCGTTGTTGAAGGCGTTGGAAGCATGTAGCGGGAGACGATGACTAGAGGGAGAGCTAGTGTGGTGCGTACAGAAGTTGGAGTGCGGCATTTGAATATCTACCAATGAACCTAAATTCTTACCAACTCTACGTCTGCCGAGCTGTGAAAACTATGACTGCGGCACTATCGATGGCTGACTTCCGAAGCTAGCCTCGCATACCCAGGCTAGTCATGACGACTTCAAAAGCCCCGGATGGGCTCAAACATCGGACGATCACTGTTTCACGGGATAAAACGTCATGCAACTCTAAACATGCATGCATTGTAGCCAAAAATAAACAGGCTTACGGTATCACTTCTTTTTCTGACCTCATCACTTGCTGGCATCATCTTCTGATGAAAGTATCGCCTCCGATTCCGGCGGAAAATGCTACACGTGACACCGCGACGCGTCAAAAGCTCAGCTTGGCCGCTCAATCCTTGCTCAAACGCGCTGAACGCGGTAACGCTCGTCCAGAAGACGAGTTTTTCTATCACCTCTTGATATCCTCACCAACTGGCGGCGGCCTAGATGGCCGAATATCTTGCTGGCAATCACCCTCTCCAGCATGGACTTGGATGAATTTTCCGACGACGGTCTCGACGACCTCCCCGAGAACGCCCTCCGCGAGATCGAGAACCAGGCGACCCAGTTCACGCAGGCGCAGCAGCACGCCCAGCTGACTCAGAACAACCACCCGCGGTCCTCCGTCGACGCCCGTGCGCAGCAGTCCGACTACGGCTGGGAAGAGGACGATGATCTGGACACGGCGCAGGTCGTCAACGACGCGGGCGTGCCGGTCGGCGGTGGGCGGCGGCCCGGCGGCTTCCCCCAGACCTCGTCCGTGACCGTACCGATCCCGCCGCCCAACCCGCCACGGCGACCGATCCCACCCGTGCCGAACCCGCAATGGAACCCGACGGTAGCGCAAAACGCCTCTCGACCGAACGCGACGCAGCAGCTGCACCCCCCTCGCGCCGGCATTCTCCCCGCGGCGGCTGCCGCCGCCTCCCAGCGATTCAACCCCTCGCAGGCTGCGTCTGGCGGCGGCGGCGGCCAGGCGCCGCTGCTGACGCAGACGCAGCCAGGCGACGTGCTCACGGCGCTGCAGATCCGGATCCGGGCGCTCGAGTACGACCTCAACGCGGCGCGGGGCGAGGCGTCCATCATCCGCGCCAACTCGGTCAAGGCGCAGCGCGAGTTCGACGCGCAGGTCGCGCGGCTCAAGCGCGCCAACGCGGAGCAGCTCGAGGCGCACGGGCGCGCCGTGGACGCGGCCGTCGCGGCGGAGCGGTCCGCCCACACGGAGCTGCAGTTCCTCCAGCAGGACATGAAGGAGGTCATTAGCGACAGCAGGGCCCGGCGCAAGGACGGCGCCGGCGGCGGGCCGGCGGCGGGGAACATTGCGACGACGCCGAAGAAGGCGGGCGGTAGGAGCTGGGGCATCGCGGACGGGTTCGACGAGATGGACGTGGCGATGAGTAGCCCGAGCAAGGGGCGGGGGAGGGGCGGCCGCGGGGCGGGGTCCGTGGCGGCGAATGTGGGAGAGCGCACGCCGACGAAGGGGAAGAGGAAGCGGCCGGTGATGGATAGTCCGGTGGCGGCGCTGGAGGTTGATACCGCGGATATTTTTATGGCTGACGACAAGTTGGACCTCTCGAAGTCATCGCAGCACCATGTCGCAGCTGCTCCTCCGGCCGCGCCGTACGAGGTTTGTTTCTCCTGTGCCAGACTGTTTTATCGAATGGCTTCTAATCATGGTTTCCAGTTTTTGCAACTCATCCTTGACCACGGCTGCTTTCCCCAGCAACCACCCACGTTTGACATCCTGTCTCGCTTCTCCTTCCCCTCCGACACCACGTCCGCGTCCCTCGCCTCCAAGATCTTCGAGCGGCTGCCGCTCATGGGCAACCCGCACCAGTCCATGCAGCTGCAGGTCGACTTTGCCGAGACCGTCATCCGGCTGTGGAGTCGTTGCTTCGAGGAGCAGTACTGGGCGCCGGTCAAGTACCTGATGCCGCTGCTGTCCTTCACCTTTCAGCTCCACGTCACGTCAGTGGCGCCGCTCGTGGCGCGCGACCTCGTGCCCGTCGCGCAGTCGACCATCTGCCTCGTGGCCGACGCCCTGCAGTCGCGTCAGCCGGACGGGAGCTTCCCCAACCAGCAGGAGTACAAGTACTACGAGGAGCACATTGATACGGCCGAGGCCATGGCTCTGCTGCACATGTGCGCGCTTGCCTGCGCGACGTCGCACGACGATGGGCAGAACGGCATGGAGCATGGCCTTTCGTCTTACTGGAAGCTCATGTCTCTGGACATGGTGGTCATACTGCTGTCACCGAAGCAGCGGTTTCACGACATTGTCAACATGCTAGACCTGCTATCTACGTCATCGTTGCCGGATTCAATCGGCCCTATAACGGAGGAAAAGGACGCGCAGCTTGTCGCTCGCATAATCATCGAGCGCGTCTCTGCTAGGCTCATCGAGGGCCCGCGATCACCTCATACGCAGACCCAGAAAAAGACGATACGGACGACCGCCCTCCGCACCCTCATCGCCTTTGCTCGATACCCGTTCGGCGCCATGCAGCTTGCCGTCCACGATAATGCCATCCCGAGACTCATGACTTGCCTGAGCACGTCCATCGACGAGCTCTACGACCAGCCCGTCTCGTCCGCGCTGCTGCCCGAACCGCCGGCCCCAACGGCTGACGACGACGACGACGTCAACGCCGCCCGAGGTGGTGGCACCGGCGTGGGCGACGACGATGCCAGCGCCACGCCTGAGCTAAGCCGCAACATCTCGCAGTGCGTGCTCCTCCTGCATGCGCTCGTCACGGACCCGCACACCGCCGACGCAGCTGATGTGAGCCGCAAGCTGTCCGTCTTTCACGGCGGCAGCCAGCGGCAGCTGCTGGCGCTCGGACGGCTAACGTTTGCGGAGGAGGACCTGGTGATGGAGGCCGGCATCGACAGCGAGATTGTGGAGGCGGCACATGAACTGCTGGAGCTCGCCGTGTCGCCGGACGAAGGCGAGGTTGTGAGTGAGGCGTTTGGGCCGTGAGGGTGCGATGCACAGCATCCTATATCACCCCGAAGATACCACAGAAGATTCGTGTCACATACTAGACTGGGCCACCGGGGATACGGGTCTTGGTATTATGATCATTATTATTATAATTATTATGTAAAATATAATGTTGATTTGGATTCACCATCAATCATTTTTCGGCTTGCACCGCAATAATTTCGAGCAGCGCCCTGTTCGATAGCATCCGGAATACCAGATTTATTCCGTTTATCCAACATCGGCTCTCTCTCACAAGCCCATGGACTTGCGAATTGCCACGTTGGGCACTATCCACGACGACCCCAGGCGAAATGCGCCGGTCGCCTCTAAGCCGCCGTCCTTCCTCCCCGTGGCCATCTGCGTCAGGAAGCTGCCCAGCATCGGCGTCGGCGAGTGGCTGCCCTGCATGCCCGCCCGGACCACGGGGCTCAAGACGGCTGCCGTCGCACGGTACAGCAGTCCCGGGTCCGGTATGTACGGCCTGATCGCCTCGTGCCCCGCCGCGTCCACGAACGCCGGCCGTACCGAGTCCGCCCGCAGCGCGCCCCCCGAACCCGCCGCCAGGTCCGCCAGCGCGCTCTCCGTCTCGCCCTTGACCCTCGCGAACACGGCCGAGAAGCGGCCCGGCGTCTGCGTGGCGCCCTCGCCGGAGACGTAGACGAAGCGAAAAGGCGGGTCGCCGCCGCCAAGGCCGGAGAAAGCAGTAGCAGCAGCGAGGGCGTAGTCCTTGGTGATCTTGACGTACTCGTCGCGGGCGACCTTGGTCTGGCTGACGCCGAGGGCCCAGACGCAGCCGGAGGCGCCGCGCAGCCGGGCGAGCAGGTCCGGGTCGTCGTAGGCGGCGAAGTCGCGGTGTAGGAGGACGCGCACCTTGGGGCTGCGGGCGGCGTCGGCGAGGGGCACGGGGCGCCGGCTGAGGACGGTGATTTGGGTGACGTCGGCGGCCTTGATCATGGCCTCAAGAACGGCGGAGCCGACGAGGCCGGTGGCGCCGGTGAGGATGAGATGCATTTTCGAGGCAGGCGTGGGTGTATTTGTGTGTATGTATGTACGGATGACTTGATCAGAGGATGCTAAGACTCTCAATGGATTGGAGGAAAGGAGAGGATAAAATAAATTATAGTAGGGTTTCTGGTAGTGCCGGGTGTTTAGGGGCGACGGATCTACAAGGCTACTATCACCATTATCGCCGAAGCCTAATTTTCACCGGACCGGATGAGGGCTGGCGGAGTCCGTTGTCCGCTGGCCGCCACGTAGGCCTCTTTTGGAGCGTGCGGAGTCGATTAAGGAATTATGCAGCAGTAGGATTTCCCCGTCTTTTCTTTTTTTAATTTGCTTGAAATTTCTTTAATGATATAGATTATCTTCGCTCGCTTCCTTCCATAAATGGCAGGACTTGGTTGGTACATGGGCCATGTAGACCAGTCAATACAACATTCTCGTAGAGCAGCTTGAGCTTCAACGCTGCTGAGAACATTGGCCAAGAAGAAAGATGACTCGAAGAGACTCGAATTTAACTCTCTATTTAGTTCTATTCAATTTACTGCAGTAAAAAAGAGTATCAATCAGAGTGTCAAGTTGAGAAGCTTATTCGCTGTGACTACGTCAGCGCAAGCAACCATCAGTGGCGAGGGGTGAGGACGAATGCCAGCCCACTCTTACAAAGGAGTCTCTCTGCTCGAGACAGAGGGCACAGACTGATGCTGCCTGGTAGAGAGTATTAAGCTGTTAGTAACTATAGCACGGCCGCGGAGCACTATGATATTGCGCCACAAGCTAACATGGCGCCGGTGCAGTAACAACCCAACTGTAAACTCCTAGTCAAGACTCCAGCAGGAAGCAGTCTTTATTATAGAGTGTTCTCGGCCATTCAAAGTTTTATAGACCAGTGAACAAGTCAGACTCATTGAGTCGAGTCTAGTCTATTAACCTTGGGATTAGATTGTACGTCTCTCAAGCCATAAAAACTTGGCTGCATTTTTTTTTTTTTCATTCATCTGCCGTGGTCAGTTTTAGTCACAGAGGCGCGCGAAACTATATGTAGAAGCTGCTCGTCAACTCATGTCGTTCACGGCCTACACCAACAACTGCTTTCTTATTCTCCTAAAAGTTCATCAAAAACGATATCTGAAATCAAACGCCAAAATGCTACACCAGGCCGCCATTACACTGATCGTCGCGCTTTTGGCTGTTTCAGCAACGACTCTCGATAAGAGAATCGTTGGCGGAGATCCTGTCCATGAGGGCGAGTTCACCTTCGTTGTTAGCATCCTCAACAGCGGTCATTGCGGAGGCATTTTGCTCGATAGCACTACAGTGCTCACTGCTGCTCACTGCCTTCCTGCAGTCCTTACTGTGAGGGCGGGCTCACTGGTATGCATCTACCCCCTCTCCTTCCATCAAGATAGCAGGAAAGCTGACTCAACATCTATTTAGCATCGTAAAAAGGGCGGTGTTGTGTCCAAGTTCGCGTCTAAGAAGTACCATCCCGGATACAGAATGAACCCAAGATTCACGATCAAACCCTATATGAACAATGATATTGGCATCATCAAACTAGCGACTCCGATCGAGGCGAGCGAGGAGAAGAATATAGGCTACGCCACGCTGGCCGAGGAAGACTCGGATCCCGTGCCCGGTTCCATGGCTATCGTCGCAGGCTGGTAAGTGCCCTGCCACCACTTTACGCGAAAAAAGGCTTTTCCAGCTTTGCCGTTGCAGTGAAGCTGACAGAGAATGAACAACAGGGGCAGGGATGAACGCGAGAAACGTCCCCATTTCGAGGTGCTCGGGAACCTCACCAAGGTCACCATTCCCATCCTCGAGCGCGCGGAATGCAGAAAGGGAAAGGTGCGCGGCCTGGTTGATCGCGTGCAACTGAGAGACACGATCGTGTGCGCCGGCACCCACTCCAAGGGCGCCTGCGAGCACGACGACGGAGGCCCCCTCATTGACCAGGAGACTGGCCAGGTGATTGGCATCACGTCCTTCAACGTAATGGATGAGGACCTCTACATCTGCGACGAGGCGCCGGCGGTGTTCACCCGCATCGGGCGGTACATCCCTTGGATCAAGGAGCACATGGGGGCCGGCCCCAAGCCGAAGGAGAAGGCATCAAAGGCGGAAGAGGAAGACTCTCGAGAGGTCGAAGAAGAGAAGCCCTGCGCGACTGACGTGCAGCCAAAGTACAAGGTGACGGAGGAGGAGGAGTCTCGGCCAGTGATTCCACAGTACGGCGGTAACCGGAGCCGGCCGCATTGAACCGGCCACGGCTACAAAAGACAGCTGGGTTTATTTGACAAAAGAAAAGTAGAAGGGGGGGCTACTTGCTGATACTTGAAGATAGCTGAGGAATTTTGATACCCCATATACTGGCACGCTTAGGGTCCCGCCCATCGCTTCCTGTGATTGTACGGCAGAGGCAGAATTTTTTATATTCATTTTTGATGCCGTCAAGATTGAACGCGTTGGTCGAATTTTTATTTTTATTTATTATTAGAGCCGAGTCTAGACCGTTAGTTTGCAAGGGTTACACTTGCAGAGTTTACACGTGGACTTTCGGTGTTTTTTTGTTTTAACCTTGCGCAGCGGTTCACAGTATTCTAGAGAGAGGAAAACAATTCTATTTTAGGCATTGTTTCTTCTATTTATTAGGTCCGTACCAGTCCTCAAATCCCTAGTATATAGTCAGCATCAACTCCTTAGAAAGTGTACGGGGATTCGGTCTTACAAGGTCATGCCCCCAGAGGGGAGTGTTGATTCGCTTCTGCTTTCCATTCGCGGCCAGCGCATCCAACGCGGCGACGTCCTCCTTTGAGAGGGAAATGGCCTTCAAGTTGTCGGTGATGCGGCTGGGCGTGACGGACTTGGGCAGGACGACGGATCCCTTGTTGACGTGGTAGGATATCAGGATGGTGGCGGGCGAGACGCCGTGCTTTGCGGCCAGTTCCGTCACCGTCTCGTCTGAGAGCAGGGGCGCGCCTAAGACGGTCGTTAGTTGACGCAGGATTTGAGGATGTTCAGTATGGTTTCGCACCGGTAGAGCCGAGAGGGCAGTAGGCCTCGAGAAGGATACCACGGCTGTTGCACCATTCCTTCAACTTGTGCTGCGGGTTATAAGGGTGCAACTCGACCTAAGACAACATGTAAGCGCGCGGCCTCTTAAATAATCTTGCCCGAAAGAATTTTACCTGGTTGACTGCTGGGACGACGGTCCAGATGGTGGCGAGATCCTCCAGATAGGGAATGCTAAAGTTGGAGACGCCAATGGCTTTGACCTTGCCGGAGCGATAGAGGGCCTCCATCTGCTTCCAGGTCTCCTTCTGGTCCCAGGAGCGGTCTACCGCGCGGGATCCGTCGGGGTTTTTGGGGAACAGCGGCTCAGCAGCAGACGGGACAAGACGGCTGGGTCGTGGGTTAGCAGCCTAGGCAGCGGCATCAATGGGTGGTATACTGACACTGGCCAATGGATCAGGTAAAGATCCAAGTAATCCGTCTGGAGATCTCGCAGACTCTGCTCCAAGCTCTCGGCGACGTTGGAATGGTAGGTGTTCCAGCTGAGCTACCGTGTTAGTGATTGTGGTACCCTGTAGGTTGGCAAGACAAGCGCTTACACCTTGCTCGTGATGAAAATATCCTTGCGGGGGACACCAGACGCCTTGATAGCCTCGCCGATCTCCTTTTCTAAAGGGAAGTTAGCACAACTCAGCGTTGTGGCCTAGGAGTCGTTGCCACGAACCATTTTGGTAAATCAGTGCGCAGTCCAAGTGTGTGTAGCCATTCTGCAGAGCGTGCTGGACCGCACGCGCGACCTCGCCCTCTGCAGCTTGCCAGGTTCCTAAATCATGTCAGAGGGCTTTTCATAATTTATGATACGGAGCGAGAGTGTGCGTACCTAGGCCGACTGCTGGAATCGAGTCTCCAGTGTTGAGCTTCAAGTGCGTCGGTGTCGCCATTTTCACTGGGTTGATGGGAATCGTGCAGCAGGTCGTGGACGGATGATGGAAGTAGTTGGGCCTGTAGTTGCTTGCTTATATATCTCAATTCAATTAGAACATGTTTCAATGCAGTGCTGGTAGTCTGTCTCACTTCTCTTTATGTAAAGTAACGGAACTCGTCCCTCGGACTCATGTGGACAGCCGACCGGAGACGAAGTGGAGGGCAGCCAGCTCCGGTCTCGGGACTCCTGTCGCATTGTGCAGCCCCGGATCTCAGATGCTAAAAGGCATATATATTCTCAAATCGACAGGAAACAAAACAGTAAAATAAAATAAACCAACGACGAGATGAGCAACGACAAAATTGTCTTCCCCTTGTCGCTGCCTATTTAGGTTGGAGCCTCTCTACGGCAGGAGACGAGCAACGCGTCTTATCGCGATGTAAAAAATGTGGTAAAACAAGCTCGAATAAGAAGTGGAGACATGCATTCAACCAGAGCTCACTAAAACTACTAAATAGACCTAATATTTCTTGTTACATATTTCAAGCTTGAAGCTTGTGATCGGTTTCAGCTGGGCGCTCTGATTCATATGGGTAGGGAAACTTGTTGAGCAAAACCTTGAGCAGGAACGCCGTCACAATTGCTCCGAACATTAGGCAGATGCTGACGGAGAAGCCGGCGATATACTTGGGAGCCGAATTCGACGGCCAGATATATGAGCCGCTGGAAAGAGTCAGCCAGCGATCAGACGACGAGGATTGCGCAAACTTACTACACCGAGGACAGGTTGGCGAGTGCACTATCAAGATGCGTAGCGCGGTTAGTAGAAGCCGGCATGAGAATGTGACAAAAGTATACGTACTTGACGATTCCAATGGCAACTGCGCGTTTCTCGGCTGGTTGACTGATGGTGTTTGAGAGGTAGCTCAAGGTCAAGGGACTACATGCCCAGATGCCGGCACCGCCTGAGTGCGTCGCATTAGTATCAGAGCCGAAATGGAAGTGGGTGGCCTTGACATACCAAAGCAGAGAAACGCGTATCGAACCCGAGAGTTCTCGACCGCGGCAACAATGATCAAGGACAAGGTGGCGAGGGCGGCCATTGCCATGATGTGCTTTGGGCGCTCGTTTTGGAGATCGGATGAGAAGCAGCTGATGAGAACGATGACGAGGGCGGTCATGTCTGTACTTTGTTAGCGATAGAAGCTGTGGACGAGGCTGTTAGTTCACTCACAAATAGGAATCGTCATCTAAACCTGGTTAGCAGGGCAAAATGGAACAAGAATAGACGAGAGACTCACATATTGGGTTTGTTGACCTTCATAGCCCAGCGCGACCATGAGGGTTGGAATGAAGTAGGTGATAGTGCCTGCACAAGTACACAGGCTCTGAGCCAGCACAAAGACCCAAGTTCTATCAGGCGTCAGTAACGAAGTGGATGATTATTCCAAGTTTTTCAAGTAAAAAACATTACCTCCAGTCCTTGACGGCTTGCATGAAGCTCTGCCAATGCCCGGGTGCCTCTAGTAGAGTGTAGTTGTTATCCTTCGCAAGACGTCTGATGGCGTACTCCCTCTCCTCAGGTGTGAGCCACCTTGTCGTGGCAGGAAAGTCGGGCAGGATAAAGCTAAATAATTATAAGCATCAATAATCTTGGTCAGAAGCAGCATGCAAACTCACATTGCAATGACGGCGAATCCGATCGTCATGCAGCCCTCAACTGAGTAGGGTTAGCGGGGGCGATGCCATGAGAGGACGAGGTGCAGTACTTAAAAATAGCCATTTCCACGCAGGCAAGGCGCCGTGATGTTTCATACGCTGAGTGATTTGGCCGGCTACTCTCAAGTTAGTTGTGTGAGGCTGGAGATGTTGCGATTGGGGTTGCTCGTACCGATGAGTCCGCCGACTGCACCAGACAGGAGAGACGAGCAGTAGAAAATAGAGAATCGACGCGCGAGTTCGCTCTTCTTGTACCAGCTGCTCAGAAGTAGAAGTACACCGGGCTTAAAAAGAGTCAGTAGCAGAAACAAGATAGGTCGGGAAGTCCTCTCACAAAGAAGCCAGCCTCGACGAGCCCGAGACAAAATCGGAGGGCGATGAGATGATCCTTGGTATCAACGCCGACATAGGCAATACTTGATATAATTAGCATCAAAGGAGGATTTTCTTCTTGCAAGAAAAAAAAACTTACACCATGCCGCCCCAGACAATCTGTAGTTGATTAGCTGCTGGACAATGAGGGGGCAGCCGGGAATGCTCACCATGAGACCGGGCAGGAAGAGACTCGGCCTTGTTCGACTGAGGATCATATTGCTGGGCACCTCCAGCAGGAGATAGCCGATGAAGAAGATGGAAACTGCAAGGGAGTAGTTGGAGGAGGTAAGGTTGAGGTCCTTTGCCATGCCAGCCTCTCTGGCATTGCCGATGCTGGGGTGGGTTAGTCGAGTCTGTCGCATCGCATGTAGGAGTTAAGGTAGCGTATACTACTGACTTGTTTCGATCCAAATCTTTGATGAAAAACAGACGGTTAGTATTTAATTGCATATTTAATAACAATAAAGGAGACGTGGCCGTACAGTTCAGGATATACTGCCAACTGTTAGTAGTGGTCGTCGCTTGTGTGTGTTGAGGAGCACATACCATGACGAACAGGGGTGGAAGAAGTCGCATGTCAATCTTGCGAAGCAGTCTAGAAGCGCATTAGAGTCTGGTCGATGACGTTGATACTAGGCCGTGCATCGCCGAACCAACCTCTTCTCTAGTTCTGGGTTCTCAACGAACTGGTCGGCGGTGACCGCCACGGCATCCTCGATGCAAGTTGCGTTTTGTTTATCCATTTCCATAATCTAGGGTAGTTGAAGATGTCTGAAACGGTTTCCCCGGATTCTTCAACAATACGTCTAATTCCACGGGTATATATATATACAGATCTCCTTGACAGGAAACGAAACTTGGGGAAGTGGAGACTCCGATGGGGTTTGTCGGAGTCGCTGTGGACGAAGAATGCGGAGTAAAAAGACCCGCAGATTTATTCAATATTCATGAGAAGAAAACTAGGTAAAAATCTGGGGGAAGTCGGTAGTTAGTTGGTTGGCGAGTGACTCGCGAGTCATGGACTAACATTCATAATCTCCCACCTTCCTCCGTGCTTCCCACCTCAGCTCCGCCCTTTGCATCCTTCACATCACTAGCTAACATGTCACGGCAAGACAAGCGCCGCCGCAACGAAGAATCTGCTTAGATGGCCAGTCCCCAACAGCCCGACGCTTTTATCTGTACTTGGACCGGATGCCGCCGATCGTTTGGCAAGCGCGAGCATCTGCGACGCCATGAGCGAAGCCGTAGGCCGCCCATCCAGCTGCTTCACAACCAACTCTCTCGACTAACACACTCGGGCAGATGCTAGAGATGTCCGGCACGAATGCCCAGTATGCGGAAAGGGGTTTGTTCGACGGCAAGTATTTCCAACGGCTGAACTGTATTGATCTCTACTAACATGGAAATGTCTAGCGACGTCATGACCCGACACGCAACCCTGCACGGGGCTGTCGGGAAGCGGCCGCGCAAGGTGTCCTGGTAAGTGGAACCAGCTGCGCAGTTGCGAGCGCCCTATTTGACCGGTCTTGTTAGTGTCTCATGCGTCAAGCTCAAGGTCCGATGTGACGGAGAGCCGGGGAGTGCCTGCAGGAGATGTGAGGCTGCCCGGCGGCCGTGCCAGTATCGGAGCCATGTGGATGACCCGACCCCGGCTGGCGCTCCGGACCAGACGGACCAGTCACTAGCCTCGACGGATCTAAGCATGAGGGAGGCTAGCATGCAGCCCGTCTTATCCCCCAACCCCATCGGCCATGCCTCTCATCATGACGCGCGCGGTGTTGTTGGCACGGCCACTGCATTCCCAGCCTTGCCTGTGGATGGTGGAGTGCCGACCCTGAATAGCATCTCAGGTATGGAGAGACTGGAGATGCTGACTTGGACCGTCCAAGGGGAACGGAAGTTAACCTATATCCCATAGAACCGATACTAGCCTTCCCGGTGGACAGCTCCCAAGGCTTTAGCACAGACCCGTCCGAGAGCTTCTTTGGCTGGGACGTGGGCGACGTCGGCTCCGACGACATGGACTTTCTCAACGTGTCGCTTCTGGAATGGTTTCCGACGGCAGCAGCCAACGAAGAGGCCACCGAGCCCGTGCAAGAACCTGTCGACAGCGACGAGTCCGAATCTCCATCGTCGCAGCTTATGCGGGATGCCCAGCCCCCCGATACTCCCTGGGTATGCATGAGCTCCGTCCAAGATGTCCATCAAGATGTTGACCGATCCAGCCGCATGTTTATCACCCCAGCGAAAAGGATGCCCAGATCAACCTCTCGCCCGCCGCGCCAAAGACGCCCCCCTCCATCCTGCAGCCTCATCCCGGCCCCGTCACGGAACCCAGCCGGCAGGCCATCATCGCCCTCGTCAACGCCACGCACCGGCCCATCTGGCCCGCCGTCGACGCCACCTGCCTCCCCTCCTCCTCCACGCTCTCCCTGTGCGTCAACCTGTACTTTCGGCACTTCCACGAGACCCTGCCTATCCTGCGCCGCCTGGACCCCATCACCTCGCCGGTGCTGCTGCTCGCCGTGGCCGCCGTCGGCGCCGCCTACTCTCGCGACGCGGCGCTGCGCAGTCTGGCGCCGGCTCTCAATGAGCTCGCCCGGCGGGCCGTCGAGCGCGACCGCGGCGCGGCGTTTGGCCTCCCGTTCGTGCAGGCGGCGCTGCTGCAGGCTGTGTTTGGGCTGTTTTGCGGCTCGCGCATGCTGTATCAGCATGCCGAGGTGAGTCGGGGCGGGCTGGTGACGGCGGCGCGGAGGATGCACCTGCTGCGTCCGGGGCTGTCGTTTGTGCAGGAGCTGCAGAAGACGGGGGTGCAGCCGAAGAGGCGGCAGATGGAGATGGCGGCGGCCGCGGCCGCGGATGACGAGAGACGGAATCTGGGATGGGGGGTCTATGTAGGGGATTCCGACGCTTCATCTATGACGGACCATGGCTGACGAGCAGAGAATAGCTCTACGATATGCAGATATCCGCCCTGCTGAACATTCCGCCGCTCTTCTCCATCTCCGAGATCAACGTGCCTCTACCGGCTGACGCTGATGGGACGTCGAGTTCACAGTCTTGCACGGAATCACCGCCCAGCTTCCGAGCCGTACTCGACGCACTGCTCTCTACCGGAGAGCTGCAGCATCCTTTGGGCTCATTCAGTCTGTCCATCATCGCACACACGCTGTACCGGTTCAAAAAAAAAAAAAAAAAAAAAAAGGCGCTGACAATGTTAGACTTTGCACAGACGCCGCAGCAGTCGAGGCCATCTTCACCACGACCCCCCAGAGCCCAGGCGACCGTCGCTATCGACTCGAATTCCCACCCACCTTGAAATAGTACGTGACGAAAGCCTGCATGACTGCGTTTCTGACCAACGACAGCAACCCGCAAGAACTCCTCGACGAGCTCGCCGTCGCCTGCCACTCCCTCACCGCCCTGCCCAACGCCCTCTCCATCGGCGTGTGCGCGCTGTCGCACCTGGGCCACGTGCAGTTCACCTGGCCGGGCTTCCTAAACACCGTAAAGGTCGCGGCGGGCAAGTCCGGCACGGAGGAGAGCAAGGCCGGCGCGCGGGCATGGATCCGGTCGCGCGTCCAGGACGACCCGGCAGGGGCGAGGTTCATCCTCGCCCAGGCAGGACAGCTGAGCGCCTTGCTGGCGAGATATCCTTTTGAGTTTGTCACGCCTCTCCAGATTATGACCAGGAGCACCTTCATTGCTGACGGGACGGAACAGTGCGCCTGCGGAGACGGTGTTGTGTCTGGACGTCGCACTCACGTTCTGGGCGTTGCTCAAGTTCTCGAGCGATTTAGGCGGTGCTGGGGGCGGCGCAAGACAGAGGCCGTTTTCCATCTTTTGTACGTTCTTGCGCGATCATGGTCCGGACCGTGTTCCGCTGGCTAATGAATGAATAGGGTCCAACTGTGACGATGCGGGCGAATGGGTCAAGAACGGCGGCGCGGTCTACTTTCAAGGCCTCGGCGAGCTGAGGGAGCTCACGAGTGCCAAGTGTCTGGCCATCTTCAGGCAGCGGATGGGCATCATGTCGTGGGGATTGGCGGACAGGTTCAAGCATGTCTTGCTGAATCTTGAACGAGAAGAGCAGGCATTGTAAACATGGAGGTATTTTGACGGATGCCCATGACCAAGACAAAGCATGCGTGCCATCCTCTCCGAATAAATTCGCTCGCCATGCTAGCTAGCCTTGGTATCTTTGAGGCAACCCATCACCCAGCTCTGCCAACTTGGTACGCACGATTTCTTCACAAGTCTTCTCCAGCCTGCTCATGTACTCATCAGCAGCAGCCGCGCTCGCCGTCGCGGCCGTCTCTGCGCCTTCGAGCGTCAGCACGTCCCTGGCCAGATCGGCCATGGTCGCAAACTGGTCCATCCAGCAGCGAAGCGTCAGAGAGCCGGAAAGCTCCGGAAACTCCCTCCCGCGCCAGAGGTCGCGGATCTCCGGGAACCCGCCCCCCTCGTACGGCTCCGCGCCGCGAGTCAGCGTGTACAGGAAGGTGCCAAAGGCGCACTGCTCGTTGCCCGGCGCGTACGGGCCGCCGTCCCCGCGCGGCAGTCAAAGTCGGCCACCTTGAGGTGCTCCTCGGCGTCGAGCAGGAGGTTGGCCATGCGCAGGTCGCCCTGGACCACGCCGAGCGCGCCCTCGAGCCAGGCGAAGCGCCGCGGACAGCCTCCGCGGCCCAGCGCCCGACGCGGACGGTCGGCTCCAGCCGCAGCACCTTCGAGGCAGCGGCCGGTCTCGGGATCCACGCGCCGGTTGCCGCGCAGGCGCTCCTCGAGGCTCTCGGGCGGCCGCTGCATGAAGTGCGCGTAGGGGAGGCGGAGGAAGCTCCGGATGAAATGTGGGGGAGGGTTGTGTCGCTCAATCAGGTCGTACGTTTCATTCTCGACGTGGAACTCGTCGAGGCGGCCGACGCAGACGTACTTGAGGACGATGCCGGGCGCGGCGGCAAAGGACCCATCCCGTCGCGCCGCCGCTAATGAAGTTGAATCTGCTAAACAACGCCCGGGGAACGTCATCCGGCATGGTGGTGGTGATGTGGTGATGGATGCACGGATAACGGTGTCTTGAAAGGGACGCACAACTTGGATCAAGGCGGTGTGATTTAGGGGCGGAATTTCAAGTGTGAATAGTGAATCTGCAGTGACCAATTATCATCTTTAGTGTGTTAAACAAGGCTGAGCACCTAACATTACTTCTATATCACCTTGATACTCTATAGAATAAGTAAGAGCATTAACTAGAAGTAGTCTAAGTATATCTAGACTAGGAAAACGTTCTACTATAGTATAGTAATAGGTATATTAAGTAGTACTTTCGTTAATTCATTAACTCGTTCTTCTATGTTCCTGTGCCTAGGTCTATTAACCCTATCGGCTAGAATGACGAGGCTTGTTCACCTTTATGCCAGTCCCGCTGCTCACGATTTATTGCTATAGGATACGCTACATGCAGTGCGGTACGGAAGTGGGTGCGTCCTGTGATCTCCTCCGTCGAGAGGTTCTCAGAAACCAAGGGGGGGCCTGTGGCTTTATGCCTAAGCCCCAGAATGCTCTTCTACGTCGTAGCTCGAGGCCGGTGTTGCAATCCCGAGAGCTCGATGCATATCGTCAGCCCTCTCTAGGGTATCGAAGAAGCAGACGAGGTTCCAGTATTTGAAGAGGTCTCTAGGGACGTGTCGACCGGCTGCCTCTTCTAGCTGCCCCATATACTCTTTGAAAGGCGCTGAAATCATGCCCGAATCTCTTGGACTCCTGGGCATACTGTTCGCAGGCACGAAGCCACCCATCCACGACACCGAGGAAGTACGTCAGGTGTGCGGTGGGTGGCGCACGGATCGAGCGCCAGAGTTTGGGTGCTCCGCGAGAGTTGAGTGTTGATTTGGCTTTCGATGACGCTGATGTGCTGCGAAGCCTCCGTGACTTCTCGGAGCTTGTTCCACACGACATCGGCACTGGGGCGGCCGGACACCGTGAAGCCGACGTCCAGGAGGGTTGTCAAGAGCTCGCGCAGGGAGTCCCACCACGGGGGCATGTCTGCTTTGTATCGTTGCTTTACGAGCATTGAGATTCTGCCATGGATGGCTGTAGCCCTAATCGGCACGGACGGGGCATCCTTGTAGAGAGACGGCATGGTTGATTGCTGATCGCGCGTGTAGACTAGGCTGCGGAAACACGAATCGAATAATGGTGTCTCGAGCGGGAAACACAGCTCGGATCAAGGCGGTGCGATTTAGGGGCGAAATGTCAATTGTGAAGTGTGTGTCTGCAGCCACTAATCATCACGTCTGGCGTGTCAAACAAGGCTGAGCAGCAGACATTGGCTCTGTATCACCTCACTGGCAGTACATTGATTCCAACTGGATGTAGATATCCGCGCTTATTTCCTATAATAATAAGTGGAAAGAGGACGCAATGCAACCCTGACGCGTCCAGTTTAGAGTTCACTGGTTGCTGGCAGCCATGTTGAAGCCGGGCCTCAAGCATAATAAAGAGACAGTCGACGGTGGCCGTGTCATCCCTACAATCAATTGCGAACGTCCTGGGGTGCATCCGGCATCCAACTCAAGGCTTCTTGAGGTCGAAAGTTTTTCCCATGTTCGGTCTATTGGTAAGTTGGACAACAGTCCCTATCGAACTTGATCGCACCAGAAGATGGGCCTCCCAGAGCAGTTATTGGGCCGCTCCAGACGCAAGCTATTTAATGGTCTTATGAGCTTAATATAGAGTGAGTGGGCAACCGTTCTCCTATGAGGCATATACTCTTTGCGTTCCCAACGAAACGCCGATCATGGAAATATACAAACGATGGTCACGGGCCGGTAGGTGGGTTGAGTGGAGGAGGTGTGGACTGTCGCCTCTTGCTATTAGCCATTGTCTTCATGGCTTCTCCGCCTCTTTTAATCAGATGCTTGGCATCCATTATCAATCTCCTGGGAGCCTTGCCCTATACAGCGCGATGCTGTGGCCGGTGCAACTTGTGACAAGCAGAAGTCTCCGGCAGGCTCTGGGTACCTGCCCGCGCGCTATATCCTCGCTTGGGGTCTTGCGGTAGGCCTCTCAGCTTTGGACGGCCAACTTCCGTTTGTGGTTATTGATCATCTCGTGTCGCAGTGGAACGATGAAGCAAGCGACGGATGGGGCGTGACCCGTCTGCAATGACCGGAAGAGTTCTTCCTCGACAAGGATGTGTCGAAATCAGGCTGAGCAGCGTGTTTCTTCCTTTCGGGTATATTGATGAAGTTTCCGCTTGCGAAAAAAAAAAAAAAAATCAGGGTATAAATGTGTTCCTCTGCACGCCGTTGTACCTCGGCGTCAGGAAGGACGGTGCGCAGATTGACTCCTTGAACCGCCCTGGTCCAACAAGGTAGCGAACGCAGGTATCAGACACAGAGTGAGCGGATAGCATGTCAGGCTCAAGTGAAAAGCCAGTTCCTCCGCCGGGTGCTGTCGAGACCGAGGCGAGCCCTCCCATCATGGCCGACAAGCCCGGACCGTCCCTCGCCGTCGACGACGCCGAAGCCGAAGCCGCACACAAGCCCTCCTCCCCCTCCTCCCCCTCCCAGGCCGCCGGCGTCAGCCGCGTCGAGGCCTTCAACCGCGTCCTCTACCAGTCCGGCCGCGCCGGGCAGATCCTCCTGTGGCTCCTCGGCCTGTCCATCGGCCTCACCATGTTCGCCTACGCGCTCGACCTCGGCATCACCACCACCGTCTTCACCACCATGGCCTCCTCCACCTTTCGGCAGCACTCGCAGCTCGGCGCCGTCGCCGTCGCCAGCCAGGTCATCCGCGCCGTCAGCAAGCCCTTCATCGGCAAGCTCGCCGACATCACCTCCCGCCCGACCACCTACCTCGTCGTCCTCGCCTTTTACGCCCTCGGCTTTCTTGTGGCCGCCACCTCTTCCACCTTTGCCGCCTACACGGTCGGCATCTGCTTTACTGCGGTCGGCAAGTCCGGCTTGGATTTGCTGAGCGACGTGATTGTCGGGGACCTGACGCCGCTGGAGTGGCGCGGGTTCTTTGGTGCCGTGCTGTCGCTGCCGTTCGTGGTGACGGTGCCAATCAACGGGTTCATAGGGGCGGCGATGGTGGATAGGTGGCGCTGGGGGCTGGGCATGTTTGCGATTGTGATACCGGTGCTGCTGGCCCCGGCGATCGTGACGCTCTACGTGATGCAGCGGCGCGGCGAGAAGCTGGGGATGGTCACGATGGCGGCATCGAAGCGCGTCCGCACGGGGACGGCCACCGAGGCGGAGCTCCCAGGCACCAGCGGTCGCGTGGCACACTGGCTTCATCTCTTACGGGGCGGACTCATCGACATTGACATCATCGGCCTCATCATCCTCGGCGTGGCCTTTTCCCTCATCCTGCTTCCCTTCTCCATCGCCAAGAGCACCGTCGGCGGCTGGGGCAGTCCCCGCATCATCGCCATGCTCGTCGTCGGCTTCTTGCTCCTCGTCGTCTTTGGCCTGTACGAAAGGTTCCTGTCGCCCAAGCCCGTCATGAGCCCGCGCATCATGGACAACCGGACCTTTGTCGCCTCCGCCGTCATCTTCACCTTCAACCAGATGGCCTCCTCCGTCCGCAACACGTACCTGGCCTCGTACGTGTACATCATCAAGCAGTGGACCGAGTACCAGTGGATCATCTTCCTCGGCATCACCACCATGGGCCTGTGCCTTCTCGGCCCCATCGTCGGCCTCGTTCAGCGGCGCACCCATCGCTACAAGTCCCTCATGGTCTTTGGCGCCGCCGCCAAGATTGCCGGCTACGGCCTCCTCATCGACGGCGGCAGCGGTAGCATGACGCAGGATACGGCGCGCCTTGTCGCGGCTCAGCTTGTGTACTGCCTCAGCTCCTTCAACGTCGTCGGCGCCCGCGTCGGCAGCCAGGCGTCGGTGCCGCACGAGGACATGGCCTCGATGATCTCGCTGCTGACGCTGTGGTCGACGCTGGGCTCGTCGGTCGGGAGCGCCATCGCCTCGGCCATCTGGACCAACGAGATGCCGGGTCGCTTGCGGCGGGAGCTGCCCAACGTGGACGGGAAGACGATTGCGAAGATTTACGGCAGCATCAAGAAGCTGCGTCATGACTACGCCTTTGACGACCCTATCCGGCAGGGCTCGATCCGCGCGTACGCCTACGTAAACGGACACATTGCCGTCACTGCGCTCGTTCTCGCCGCTCCGCCGTTCATCGCCTGCTTCTTCATGCCTGACTTTTATCTGGGTAAGCAGCAAAACGCAGTCACCAACACCGGACTCAACGGCGAGAAAGTTGAGGTGCCTGTACAAGAGGGTGAGCATGTTGTCAACGATGACGCGCGTATGCCGTTCCATCGCCGATGGCTAGCAGCGTACCGAAAGGCATAAACAGACACGCTCGAAAGGCCGAGACAGACGACTCAAGAGACAGCGTTGGAGACCTGGGAGGAGTAACTTTAGAAGCAGCTCTCAAATGTCAATTTGTGCCTCCAGAAGCTACTTGAACTGTGCCTCGTTGCTGCGAAGATAGTAATAGGAAAACGAATCATTGTGACAACCATAAACTCGGCCACTCAGTCAACTACAACGCCCCCCCCCCCGCGCCACGCCGCCATTCAACCAATAAACTCCTCTTGACATTGCCTTAGCTCGTATACGCACAGCTTCCGAGGTCCCGCTTGACCGGCACGGACTCGATGGAGATGTCAAAGTCAAAAATGTCCATCGGAATGCCCAGAGTCGTGCAGGCGTTGGGCTTGTCCACGATGCCCGCAATGGTGCCGCGTATCGGGGCACACGACAGCAGCAGATAGACCTGCTCGCCCGAGTATCCTGTTGTTCACCACATCAGCAACACCGTCACCGGTCCACTCCTGCAGGCCCCAGTACTTACCAAACTGCTTGAGATACTCGATGGCCCGCAGGCACGCCTGGCGGTACGCCACCGTCGCGTCCATGTAGTGCTGCTTTCCGTGCTCGTCCACCGAGAAGCCCTCAAAGGTTAGGTACCTCGACGGCCCGTAGTGCGGCTGCACCTCGCCCGGCAAGAACACCGGGTGCGGGATGCTCCGCGATTCCACGCCGCCCTTGATCAGGTCAAACTTGATACTAATCACACCCGCCATCTCGATGGCCCCGCAGAAGCTGATCTCGCCGTCGCCCTGGCTAAAGTGCAAGTCGCCGACCGAGAACTTGGCGCCCGCCACGTGCACCGGCAGGTACGTCTTGCTCCCGCGCGAGATGTTGCAAATGTCCACGTTCCCGCCGTGCTCCGGCCTCCCCGGCACCGTCCTCGCGCCCTCCCTCGCAATCTTTTCCTTCAACTCCCCCCCCGCCGTCGTCGCGTGCACGTGCTTCCCCTCCGGCAAGTGCGCCAGCGTCTTCCCCGGATGCGTCTCCACCCCGGCCTCGACGAGCCCGGCCTCGCGCCGATTCCACTCCGCCAGCACCTCCGCCGAGGGTGCGCAGCCGAGGATGCCCGGGTGGATCAAGCCGGGGAAGCGCACGCCGGGGATGTGGCGGCTGGAGCAGTAGATGCCGTCAAAGTCCCAGATGGCCTTGGCGGCGCGCGGGTAGTGGTCCTCGAGGAAGCCGCCGCCGTTGGCGCGGTCGAAGACGCCGGTGAAGCCCCAGGGGGAGTGGTCGAAGGGCTGGATGTCGGTGATGTTGACGACGAGCAGGTCGCCGGGCTCAGCGCCGGTGATGTCGAAGGGGCCGGTCAGGTAGTGGCAGCGGGTGAGCTCGGCGTCGCGCACGTCGTTGGCGCTGTCGTTGTTGCCGATCTGACCGCCGGTCCAGTCGAGGCACTCGATCTTGACCGTCTCGCCGGGCTCAATCTTGCCAATGCTGGGGACTGCATGGGTCAGAACTTGGATTGACAAGGCTTCGTCATGTCTGCAACAAGAGTTGCAACGTACCATCTGGGTGCCAGCGGTTGTGTAGATACGGCTGCTGATCAGCAGGCACGTCAAAGGAGACGGACTGGGCAGTGCGAATCTTGCCGGGCATGTTGACAAAGCTTGACTGGTAAATGGGAAGAAGTCTTGGTGTGAGTTTTTAATTTCCTGAGTTATGAGGATGCTGAGAAGAGACGAAATATCAATTCAACGACGCGACTTCTCTGCCGATTTATATAGAAAATCACCGAATGCGGGGAAGGTCGCATACTCCCTCCCTCCCCTCTCTCGTTGCTGAGCGGCATCAACACCTAAGCCTTCTACCCCGCATGTCGAGGCTGAGACCTGCATCATTGATAGTCCAAGATAATTGACACTTCGGCATTCGGGGTGCTATTGGGGAGCGACGGCATATTGGGAGCGGCTTGGCAGAGGTCGAGTTGTGATAAGAAGTCGCTGCGCAAGGTCGTGTTATCTCTAGTTACCCTTGGATCAGCACGTCACTGCCTCCGCATGAAATTGCCATCATGTGTTCTTGTCCTCTGTGAAAAGTCTCAGCATACAAGTGTCGATTAACAAAAAAAAACATAAACTTCCAACTTGGATTTTTTACCAAGTAACTTAGTCCATTAACTTAGTTAGTTAGCAGCATACGCTTCGGGCTGGCATGGTGTTTGTCAACTAACTTGTTAGTGGCCGTGGCCGTTGCTTCTGGTAAAGGAGCGCGGGGAACCCTGTCCGCCATCTACCACCGTGTCGTTGCTAATAGAGGCTAGTTTGGTAGGATTCGGGCCAGAGGAAATGTCATAGATCAGCCAATGATGGGTTTATTCTCCGGACCAAGACACAGGGGAACAAAGCATCGGCAGTCGATCGACCAATGAGTGTCTCCTCCCATGACTCGGACAAGAGGGAAGGAAAGGAGAAGATGGGTGGCAGTCGATAGTCACTCTGCCAAGAAGGGCTTTGAAAAACTCGGGCAGGAGGAAAGGACAGCGACCGGCCGTCTCATGTCGGTTCAGTGGTGGCGCGGCTGCAAAGTGGCAGAAAGAGACAGTTCTTCATAGTATGGCTGTGCTATAGTCAAGGTATACTACGACCTGAGACGACAGACTATGCGGTTGAGAAATTTGCCTTGCCACGTGGTGGATCTTTTCATGACAGTTGAATGGGTACGCGATTCGTTCCGAGTCCTAACAGGTACTATACGATCACGATAAGAAGACGACGTCCCGACAACGGAGTTCTGCAATCACGATAACCAAGGAAGATGTTTTGGGTCTCGATGAGGGAATTCCCCCTTCATCAACCGCAAAACAGAATACCATAATGACGACGACTTTTTTCTTATCCTCTGTCAAATGATGAAATGACAAGCGTATGGCTGCAATTCGGCGCGACAAGCCTCCACTTGGCTGTCGCACCATGAAACCCGCCCAGTTGGAGAGTCCCGACCAGCCAAAAAGGGGGGGGGGGGCTTGGGGGGCCTTTTTATCCTCTCTCCCTCGACTACGAAGAAACTACCAGTACAACTTCCCGAACAACCAGTGTCACGCCTCCGTCTCCAATCAACCCCCTACGAGTTTTACCACCACGAGACTTATGCCCACCGCCCAACTTACACCCCCCCGTTCCTTCCGGCTCTCTTCTTCCCGTGACCCAAGATGGTAAATGATGGAGCAAGCAAATCCCATCTGTACGAGGTCATTGGCCCCATGGCTCATCTTGTCCCGCCAAGATGGGCGCGCCTCTGACAACCCCAGTCATTAGGTAGCTGCCAAGTCGGCGCGGTCACGCCGACAAGAGCTGTCTCATCTCGCGGGATGGGCCTGGCCATGGGTTTTGTGGCCTTTGTACTTTGTAGCAAGGGACAGAGTTGACTTCGTCGAGGAAACAAGACCGGTATCAGGCCACCGAGTTGCCTGACTGTCTTGCTGCATGGTGTGGTTTCTTTTTGTTTCCGGGGTCCCAATTGCCCTTCTCTGCATTGTCTGTCTCTTCATGTTTTCCATGGTCTCTCTTTTCTTCAATCGTGGCATCGATCGTTGTCGTTTTGTTCCTTTCGCTTTTGTTATTCCCGCGAGAGTCCGTGGCTGCTGCGCAGCTCCTCCCGCCTGACACTTCATTTCGCCAAAGAGGAATTCCCCAGTAATATATATCGATTTTTTAATACAGCGTGCCGGCCACAGGAATCCACGATAATTAAACCACCTCTCTCGACGAGGGGTCCTCTCTCTCTCTCCCTTCTTTCCTCCTCGCCTTCCCGCGCGCATGCTCGCCGCCGCCGCCGCCATCGACAACCTCAACTCAACCATGATGGCCCGAGCCTCCCTCGTGGCGGGCTACCTCCTCGCGAGGACCGTGTCCGCCACCGCCTCTCTCGCTGATGCCTTCCTCGTCCGCGCCGAGGACGTCCTCTCCACGCCCTACGTCTCCCTCCTCTCCGCCGAAGCCGCCCGCGCTCCCGCCCTCCTCCGCCGGCAATCCAACACCACCGATGGCATCCAGCTCCGCCCCGACGGCGCGCTCAACCTCACCGCCTGGGACACCGAAACGGACGCCGCCTGCGTCGCCGCCCTGCGCGCCATCCAACGCCCCAGCAACCCCTCGGGCAACTGCATCTGCTATAACCTGCCGTCGCTCGACACCGCCTCCGGCGTCTTCGAGGCCGAGCTGCGCCTCTACAAGGTCTCGGAGCCCCGCGGGCCCTGGACCGGCATCCAGCCGGCCGCCATCAAGGTCAGCGTCGCGTACAACGGCGCCAGCGCGAGCCCCGTCACCCCGGACGCGCTCAAGGGCCAGGGCATGACCGGCGCCGCCCCGAAGCAGCGCCGCGGCGACCTGGAGAGCCGCGAGGACCACAACCCGCAGCTGCTGCAGGCGTACATGCTCGTCGGCCAGATTGACCAAAAGGAAATGTCCGACTCAATGTCCATGTAAGTTCCGGCCCCGCGGACATGCGCCCCTACAACTAATCCCCCCCCCCGTTGACTTACACGTTCAATGCACAGGGCCGCCTTGCAAACCTTCGTCATGCCCACGCTCACCCTCGCCGCGACCAACGCCAGCGGCATCCGCGTCGCCACAAACGTCAGCCTCAACGAGGCCACCTTCCTCAACGGCGTCTTCTCCCGCGAGGTCGTCCTGTCGGACTTCTCCGCCGCCCAGGCCGCCGTCGACGACGCCCTCGCCGCCCTGCACAACGGCACCGCCGCCTTTGTCCTCCCCGGCGTCGACCTCATGATCTTCCCCGTCGGCCTCATCATCACTTCGATCTGGCTCTTCCTCGGCCTGGTCGCCTACGGCATGGGCACCTTTGAGCGCATCCAGTACGCTGAGATGTACAAGCAGCGCAAGGGCTTCGACAACAGCCGCAGCCGCGGCGGCAAGACGATTTGAGGACTTTTTTTTGGTGGGTGGAGATGGGACTGACTCGCGAAGCTGGTCTTTTTTTTTTGAATTGCTCAACCTCAATGCGCAGACATTCATTTCTTCTTCTTCTCTCAACTTCGATATACTCTCCTTTATTTCTCCTGCTATTGATTGACATGTTAGACCTTATAACTGGCCAGCGTTGGATCTACACATTCATTACGACATACCTAGACATATTCAATCGAGATTTATTGTTTTTACCTATCCAATCTGGGGTATAACCGAGAGTGTGCACACTCTCGAGGGAGGCCACGCCAAGGAATCCTTTTGTGCGTCATTACGTCGCCACATCATAATACTAACTTTACTTTGCGCGCTGAGATACAAAGGAGATGCAAACAATAGGACAAAAAGGACGAAACCGCTGCCAAACCAAGGTATGGGCTTGAGTCAGGTTCAATACACGACTCGCCGAAACATCACAAAATCTCATCTAAAGAGAAGAGGAACCCAAAAAAACCACCGTATTCGCCAAATTGTGAACTATCAAGGCTAAAAACGCACCAAGCAATAAGCAAAAACACTCATGCAGAAATGCTCGGCCGGCGCTCGCCTCTCAAGCGGTTCTTGGTCCACATGATGGACTCGATAAACATCATGTATGCGCCGGTGATGATCCAGAACGAAATGATGACTCCGAGGCCGCCCACGAGACGTGCGTCGACGATGCGGCTGACAATGGCCTCGCGCATGGCATTGTTCATCATGAGCCAACCGTAGAGGGGCACCAGCTGCTGCGCATCCTGCGACAGTGTACGCGATGCCACCTCAGGCCCCTCGCGCGCCGCCTCCTCGGCACGCTCGGCAATGGTGTCGGCCATTCGCCAGGCGACCTTGTTGTTGATCTTGTCCCATGTGCACTCACAGGCGGCTTCGCGGGCGGCTTGACCCATACGTGCGCGCAGGGTGCGGTCCGTCGCCAACCGCGCGGCCTTGGCCACGAAGCCGTCGACGTCCTCGGGCACCACGAGGAAGCCAGTGTCGTCGTGGGCGATGATATCCGACGGCCCGCCCTCGTCTCGCGCGACGACTGGGACACCGCTGGCCATGGACTCGAGGACCACAAGCCCAAACGTCTCCGTCACGGAGCAGTGCAGGAAGACATCGGCGCTAGCGTAGTAGGTGGCGAGCTCCTCGCCGACCTTGAAGCCGGTGAACACGACCTTGCCCTCATCGCGGAGGGGGTCGAACAGCTCCTGGACCTCCTTCTCGACGTCCGGGTTGCGGTTGCCGCCGACAATGACCATCTTGTATGGCAGGCCGCGCGCGTCCATCTCCTTGGCCGCCTTGGCCAGAAAGTCAAAGCCTTTTTCGCCGGCGATGCGGCAGACGGTGACAAAAATGACCTCGCCGTTGGGGGCGAGTTCTTTGCGGAGGCGCTCGCTGCGACGGATCGGGTTGAACATCTCGGCGTTGACGCCGCGGGTGAGCAGCTCGAGCTTTTCGGCAGGCACCTTTTGCCGAACCAAATAGCGCTTGACGAAACGCGAGGGGTAGAAGATGGTCCGGACCGAGGCGTGGCGGAAGAGGTAACTTTGGACGGCGTCAAAGGCGAAGACGGCGGCGTGGCTGAGCGGGGCAGGGAAGAGGATGTCGCAGTACCCGGCCAGGTCGGTCTGGAAATTGCAGAGGATAGGGATCTGGTGGGCGCGGGGCTGTTGGCGCAGTTGCAGCATGACCTGGAAGCCAAGGCTGGCGGGCGAGGCGAGGTAGATGAGGTCTGGCAGCGCGTCGGCGCCAAAGGTGCGGGCGTAGAGTGTCGAGTTGCGGACGGGATAGACGACGGAGAGCTCCGGGTTGAAGGGCAGCGGATAGCCGGTGAGGCGCACCTCGGGCTGCCGGTCGAGCGGCGAGAGGCTTGGCGACGGCGGCGGCGAAAAGGTGTTGTGGTTGGTGTGGTTGTGCGGCGCGACGACGGCGACCTGCGCCCCGTGGTTGCGCAGGTGCGTCACCAGCATCAGCGTCGTCCGGCTCACGCCGTTGACGGGGCCAAAGGACTCGGTGCAGAGGAGGATGCGCTTGCCGCGCAGCTGGCTGGGGAACTGCGACAGGTCGTGCTCGGGATACCGGCGGCCGGTCGCGGGGGTCGGAGAGGAAGCCATCTTGTGTCGCGGGAGAAGGCCAAGAAGCTGCTGCGTCGCTAAGCCTGGGTTGTGACAAGAACGTTGGGGTAATAAAATAGACGGTGGCGAAGCCCTCTGACAATTGCAAAAGGTTTTTGGCTGCAATCGAGTGCTGTCAAGGACTTTGCCAAACGAGTGTACAGAGTAGATGGAGCAGAAGATTACAAAGAGGGGAAAGTTTGCATGCAATACAGGTAGACATCGGACATGTTGTTTGTCTGGGATTATCAGCCGGTCAGCACATGACTAGGAATATGAATGGACAGCCAGAGACACAATGCGGTGTGTTTCTTTGCACAAGGCGTCGGGTGCCGACCGCGGGAGAGACCATCGCGCATAGGAGAAGGCAGGATGGCTGCACGTGTCGGCGCGAGACGCAGATGTTGCCCAGAAAACGGTCCTAGCTTCCCTCGAAAAAAGGGTTTAAAAGTAAACTTGTTGGGGCAAATGACTTTGTGTGCTTTTACCCAAAGCAGGGCGCGGTCGGAGGCACATGTATGCAGCAGGGGAAAATAGGCAAAGTGGCGGGCGAAGCAGCCCTGTCATGTGTATCATTCGGAACACCCTGGTTGGTCCATGGTGTCTTTTTGTCGCAATGACGAGGCGAGAATAGCCACGGGCATCGCGACGGTTTGCCTGAGTGGGCAGCGGGAGGAGGGGCAACCGACCCTTTCGAGTAGCGGGGGAGGGGTTGCGGCCCTGCAGCTGATGCAGATGAAGGTGTTGAAATCGGAATATAGCGTAATGAGTTCCCCATGTCGAAGATCAAGTCGTTCGCTATCGCGGGCAGCCTTGGGGCGCGTCTTAGTGCGCTATAAGACGATTGTGCGCTGATGTAGGTGAGGTACTCGCAACACGCCCATGAGCAGCACTCAGTGCTGCATCCTTTGCTTCCCAATGATTCAACATGGCTGTCAACGAGACGAACCATCTTTTTTCTGGCTATTCAGATGCGCATCTGCCCGATGCCTTTCGCTCATCACCGCATTGCCGCAATCGGGTGGTTGTACGGCGATCTAGCCAATCACAGACGAGATCCCAACCACATTCTCCATCGCAGCCAATGACAGGATGGCATCAGCACTGTCGCAGCCCCCAACAACCATGGGATGGAGGGCGGAATGGCTGGGATAGTTCGTGCCGAATGAGCAGCTCGGCTTCAGACCCCGTGGGCGTGCCAGTTGCTCGAAATGAGCGATTCTTGCAAGCCGAGTCGATATGGGCCTGGCGATGGGCGCTGCAAAGGTGCACTCGTGACAACTGCAGAGGGATGCATCAGGCCTTGTTTTATCTTTTATCGCCTTTCTTTGGCTCACCGCTTCGCCATGACTACCCAGTACAGTTAGTGTATTCAGTCCCATCCGGACCGGGTCATGTAGGGGTATAGGCGAGAATAAAGGCGACGCACAATATCAGGGCACTGTCAAGCATTTATAGGCTCGAGGATGTGCTATGCGGATTTGTATGGCGGTCCAGGACAAGACCCAAATTAGAAGCATGATGCAGGGTCTGATCGGCAGTGAGGTACCTGCTTCGCTTTTACGCTGTTGCTGTGCTCACACGACACCAGGCTGCATTGGTGATTGCGCAGAAATTGAGTGTCAAGCCACCCACCTTTTTCAAACCCAGCACCAGCAGTAGGCGGGTAGAGTGGTGGTGCATAGAAGCTGAGAATAGATGGGCGGCTTGACTGGCGCTGAACCATAAATGCCACCACACTAGCAAGCTAGAACAGGACAGGCCCAATTCTGCAAACCTAAAATAGGCAGCGTTTTGTTCTTTTTTCCCCTTCTGTTCAAGGAGCACATGTTAAAGCTGTGGTTTGAGTAGCCTGCTAGTGCGAGAGAGACTTGGCATCGCTGCGGTATCCTACCTCCCACGTCAGAAAGACTCCTCGTAAATTCGTTTTTTCCTTGCCTGGCCAGTTATGCGGGAGAATTGTTCCGACCAGGTTGGACTGGTGTGAATCCGTGGCGTATCTGATCCGCTTTCACAGTCAACAATGCAAAGGCATCCGTGCTCAGTTGCCACGAGTCAACCATAACCACCAATGCACAACTAAGCTTATGTTTGAAACCGATTCGTTGCAGCAAATGCAACCAGTATAGACTGACTCTCGCGATCAGGCCCCAATAATTGAACTGACAGACTGGTCGTGTATTGAGAAGGCGAAGTTCATGTGTAGTCGCCAGAACAGGGGAGCCGATACGGAGCAGGCATGGTGTTGGCGCGAACTCTATCCCGAGCCTCTACAAGACGTTATTGGCTGCTGGGCACCGGGTCGCTGTAGTGGTTCTCTACCAGCGGAATTTGTCTTATTCTCCCGTTATTCCCTGTGGCATCTGTCGCGTGCCAAGGAGGGCCAAGAGGAATCCCCAGCAGATGCCGGTTCTTGGGCATGCATTAGGAATTGCTTGGCCGCATGTGGCTTTACTCAAGACCCGGGTATACCTTTGAAAATTTCCCCTTCAGTGGATTCTTCTGCACATTGCGCAATTCCCATGGCCTGTTTTCCGCGGCGGTGTTTGTGTCTGTGTCTGTGTCCGCTGTGCGCGCGTGTCACCGGGTTTAGGCAATCTTGCGCAATCTGCGGCCTTGGTGCAACCTGTCACAATATCCCCGGTAGTGGGCACCTTTGTTAAAAACATTGTGGATCGGCAGAGAAATGCCGTCGCGCCGTCAATCTGGGTTGAGCTGAGAGCTGGATAGGCCAAGTCGTCGTAAGATGCTGTCGTCACGTACGGAAATGGGCGTGGTCTGCCGACGCCACAAAAAAGCTAGAAGCCATCGGCACCGACGCGGTCAAGGAGAAGAGTGGCTGGCCAGGGGCAGACCATCAACTGGATATGGTGTCGTAGATAAGGAGGGGAATTGGGTCGGGAATGAAGGATTGATGGAGATGTCTGTGTTCTGTGTGTTAGTTATCGCGTGCATTGAGTAGAGTCTTGGCGAGGTTTGTGTTGTGCCACTTGAGCAAGGAAGGTGCTGACTGGGTGGAAGCCTGAGGCAGGGAAACAGGGATTGTGTCGGCGGGTTTTGCAGCGGTTGTTGGTGAGGATCTGGGGTTTCTTAGCGGGACAGCACTATAATCTGCGACAAGCCAGAGCCCACTCCATTGGCAGTGACGACGCCAAGTTTGCTGCTGAATGTAGATGCCAAAACGGAAGGAATTGGCATCAGCCACGGTCCATTTATAATTTGAGCATTTTCCCGGAGTAAATGATGGAAAGTCCGAGGTTAGCTAGATGGATAGTAGAGAGAGAGGCTAAGCGAGATTCGTGCTATCTTATTGTGCCTTTTGACGACTTGGCAGCTCGCACTTGTAACGGATAACTGATCCAACAGGGAAACCTCGCTTGGATCTGTGCTACAACGGTTTATATACAGTGGCCTATAAGCAATGCAGCTCTGCAACCGGCTGGTCACCTTCCGTAGGTACCTCCTCGTGTATCTTGTGTAGGCAGGTACCTGAGCAGGCCCCCTTCCCGCTGGAGAACCCACTCCAATCGCCCTCGCTCGGCCACCCTAGTGTCCGTCCACTTCAGCGCCAAGCGCTTTGCCCACGTTTACTTCCTGCCCCCTTGACAGGACAGCCATCTTTGCGCCAACAGAGAGGGAGAGAGCATCTCCAGTCTGACACTAACTTTTATTTTAGCTTGCATTTCTTGGATATATTTTTATTTTTATTTTGTTTTTCGTCTCCATTTTATTTTTTATTTTATCCTAGGCGCTCGGAGCCGTTGGGGTGCCGTTGAGGGCAGCGCATTGGGGGCGACGGGACTTGTAGTTATGCCACGGGCGATCAAAGCAAGTCCCTTTTACCACCCGCCTTTCCATTTTCTTTGCTATTTGTACTCGACTTGTCCCCTCGTTGTCTTTCTACTATCGATTCTAGATCTTTGCCTTCGTTTTTCCTTTTTACCCGTCACTTGTCGAGCCTTCCCACTCCCCAACCGAGCTGCTTGCTGCCTCTCCATATCTCGTCTATAGCCGCCCACCTAACTACACAGCGACTGTGCAGCACTCGGCCGGCCCTCACTAATACCACCCAAATAGCGGCTACTCATCATGTCATCACCTATCCTCGACACCGTCAAAGCCTTGAGCCTCAACAGCTCAACAAACGCGTCGAATGCCTCCCAAACACCCCAATTCAACATTCGCAACATCTGCTGCGTTGGTGCTGGCTATGTCGGTACGTTCCTCACACGAGCACCCCTCCGCCGGCTAAACCATACATCACATCTCACCGCGCCAACACGTTAAGCATTCTGACAAAACATCTTCACAGGCGGCCCTACCGCGGCGGTCCTCGCCTTTCAAAATCCTCACATCAAGGTTACAGTAGTCGACCGTGACCAGACCCGTATCCGGCGCTGGAACTCGAGACACCCTCCCATTTATGAGCCCGGCTTGCAAGATATTGTCCGCATCGCTCGTGATGGCAGCCGCGAAACCTTCTTCTCCAACGAGGCCACGAACGACGCCGACACCTTCAACTCGGACTTTGGCGAGGTCCGTGTTGCACCTCGCCAGAGCAACCTCTTCTTCACCACAGATGTCGCAGGCAGCATTGCCGAGGCGGACATTGTCCTCATCTCGGTCAACACGCCCACCAAGGAGCGCGGTATCGGTGCCGGCAGCGCCACCGACATGACAGCCTTTGAGGCAGTTACTGCCGTTGTTGCCCAGAACGCCCGTGAGGGTGCCATTATCGTCGAAAAGAGCACTGTTCCTTGCCGCACTGCCCAGCTCGTCGCCGAGACAGTTCGTTTGCCAAGTCGCTTCCTATCAGCCAGCACTAACACCACTTACAGATTGCCATGCATCGTCCGGGCGCCCACTTCGAAATCCTCTCCAACCCCGAATTTCTCGCTGCTGGCACCGCTGTCAACGATCTCCTCTACCCCGATCGTATTCTCATCGGCTCGGCCCCGACTCCAACCGGGAAGCTGGCTGCTGAGGCTCTCGTCGACGTTTACGCCGCCTGGGTGCCGCGCGAGCGCATCCTGACTACCAACGTCTGGTCGTCGGAGCTTGCCAAGCTGGTCGCCAACTCCATGCTGGCTCAGCGCATTTCCAGCATCAACTCCATCTCCGCCCTCTGTGAGCAGACCGGTGCCGATGTCGACGAGGTTGCTCGCGCCGTTGGCGTCGATCCCCGTATCGGCAACAAGTTCCTCGTCGCCGGTGTTGGTTTCGGCGGCAGCTGCTTCAAGAAGGATGTTCTCAACCTCGTCTACCTCGCCGACACCATGGGTCTGCCTGAGGTCGGCGAGTACTGGCGCCAGGTGGTCAAGATGAATGAGTACGCTCGCGACCGCTTCACAAACCGCGTCATTAAATGCCTCAACAACACACTTGTCGGCAAGAAGGTCTGCATTCTCGGCTATGCCTTCAAAAAGAACACCTCCGATACCCGTGAGGCCCCGGCTCTGGAAATGATCAAAACCCTTCTCGAGGAGCGCCCGCGTGAGATTGCCGTTTTCGACCCTTGCTGCAACCCGCTGGTCATCAAGAACGAGATCCGATCCCTCCTTGGACCCCTTGCCGAGACCAGCAAAATCTCCGTCTATGGCAATGCCTACGATGCCTGTGACGATGCCACTGCCGTTGTCATTGCCACAGAATTCGACGAGTTCCGCAATCAACCCGTCCCCAAGCCTGTCGCCGCCCCTGCCACGACCGTACCAAAGTTGATTGGTGGCAAGCCTAACCCCAAGGCCGATCCTCGCCCATTCAGTACCGCCATTCCTTCTGAGAATGACCTGCTGGCTCTCCACAAGCACCTGACGCAGCGCGAGAGCCGGCAAGGCCAAGACCCGCTCAACCGCTTCAACACGGAGCCGTCGTGCGACAGCACCTGCCCCGACTGCCAGCAGGAGCATGAGAGCAAGGAGACTGGCCACGCTACGGGCATGGGCAGCGCTGAGGAGTACAAGTCAAAGGAGCGACTTAACTGGGAGCGCATCGCTGACTCGATGACCATCCCACGTTGGGTCTTTGACGGCCGTGGTGTCATTGACTCGCGCGAGATGGTCAAGCTGGGCGTGCGCGTCGAGAGTGTTGGCCGTCAACACCGTTTTTAACGAATAAGACGATGGAATCACTTTTGCTTTTTATTCTCTTCTTTGTCATTTTATCTATACATTAAGCGATGCAGGTTTTGGTTTCGCCATTTTGCGTTGTCGCAGATTAACACGCATATGGCGAACGTAATTGGAGTCTGAAAGGCATGGCATGGTCTGCCAGTTTTATGGATTAGACAGGTTTCTCAATGAATAGATGCATATCCAAAACCAATTAACTTTTTACTAAGCCAACAACATACATTTTCATGTTAAAGAACGAGAAATTGATGTGGTTGCCAAATAGGGACATCCAGCAGAAAACCGCCCCAGGGTATCAGTTCCAATCCTCAACACCACGACTCCCACCTCACGCAATCGCCCGCGGCCGCTTTCTCAGACCTTGGGGGTGTCACCGTCCACCGGCACGCCGTCACCCTCGCGCCTCGGCGGGATCGAGAATCCCATCAGCACCCAGCCGACCAGCACCACGTACTCCGGCAGCAGCGCCATCAGCGCAAATGCAACCGCCGACCCCGTCAGCGGGTTCCACGCGCTTCTCGCGTCCCCCTGCGCGGCGACCTCGAGCAGGCCGTACGCGGTGCGCAGCGCCAGCAACGGCGCGGCCGCCAGCGCGGCGAAGAGCACCCTGCGGCTGCTCCGCAGCAGCTCCCGCCTGCGGGCGAAGAACCACGCCTGCATGGCGACGAGCAGCAGCAGCTCGACGGCGAAGACGACGTAGCCGGCGAGGGTCAGCGCGCGGGAGATGTGTGCGCTGGCGGAGGCGGTGCCGCCGCCGGCGGCGAGGAGGAGGATGGCGGCGACGAAGGTGAGGCGCAGGACCTTGGCGAGCTTCTCGTACGTGGGGTTGGCGGCGTGGTTGTCTTGCATTCTGCGCTGGTGGTCAGCATACATATTTACTTGTCAAGGGCGGAGGACGGACATTAATCGGGTGAGGCCGAGGTCGGCGACGATGAGGGGGACGACGCCAACGTTGAGGAGGGTCAGCGCGGCGATCCAGAGACCGACGTTGTCGGGCTTCTTCTCGGCGATGATGGTGACGATGCCGCCAGCAAGACGGACTGTTTTTCGCGACTTGTATCAGCTCAAGGATCTCATTGGTCTTATTTTTCCCCTTTGTTCTGGGCCCGGGAGGTGTTACATACATAGACTAAACGGAATCAAGGGCCACCAGGCCATACGTGGACGGATTCGGGCGTTGCGCGAGAAGAGGTAGATGACGACGGGCACCATGGGCGCGTAAAAGACAACCTGCGCAATGGCTGCGGAGGTGTGCGGGTTGAGCATGATGGCGGTTTGGCGATGTTTTCGTTGCTGTTGCTGTTTCTGTCGCGGGGCTCTAGTTGTATCTGCTGCGTCGCCCTTGTTTAGACCCTTTGTGTAATAACAATGCCTTGGCCAAGTTCTTGCCTTGACAATGGACGAGATGACGACTCTATATATATCCGTCCCAAGACACACCTCGCTGCATTTCACCCAAAACAGACAAATTCGACGAGAGTCGGCTCCATCCGAGCATAAATGATCATCAACGGCCAGGCACCTTCGCAGCCCTTCGCGAATCGCATCGCCACCACGCAGGCGCCGTTCCTTCGTGGCATAACGCCCGATTCGGAAAAGGGCGAACCAGCTGAAGCGGCTTCGCGGTGCCGGCTTGCTCCACGCCGGCGCCCGCACTAATCCAAACTCGCCCAGGGGCGTCATGTCGTGCCGCGGGCTTCGCCGCATGGCTCCCAAGTCGGAAATTGGCTTTGATTCTTCAACTTCTTCTTCTCTTGCTATCCGTTATTGTCTGGTCTCAAGATGGGGTTTCAAGGCTATGCAGCCAGCCTTACCAGGTGGAAACCAAACCCACGGATGTCGCCCGACTTACACCGAAGTATCATCTTGACTTTTCTAGACCCTGGAAAGATACGCTAGCCGTTCAATGTCCCGCTTTTTCGTGGCATAACGCCCAAAAAGAAATTTGAATTCGAGTCTCTGCAAAGGTCGGCCGGCCGGCCACCCACGCTGCCAACATGCCCACCATAACACCACGAAACAACTAAATCAGTGCCCAGTGACAGTCTGCCTCGTTTTCCCAATGACGAGTCTCCTCGCGCAGATCTGCTGACCACACCCTATCCACATAGTGCCAACATGAAAAGTCAGCCCTCCCTCCCTGATCAGCATTTTAGGCTCGCCTCGGTCTCTCTCACCGGGTGGCAGGCGAACCGACTTCCAGAACGTCCTTGCCAGACTCTTTTTTCTTTCTGTTAGGGCTTAGAGTCCATCCTTCAATTCATGCAGCCCCCCTTAGTGATGTCGTCTGCCACGCCGGTGGCTGTGCCGCCAAGTTCATTACCGGCGCCGGGCTCCGACCGTGGCGGAGCACCCCCCGGGTCCGGCCCCACAAGATTGATTTACAGAGTACCGTCCGCCCGCCCGTCCGGTTGCGCATCGCCATCTTTGCCATGGCAATAGTTCTCGTTGTAAAGCATGATTATACATCCATTAACCAAGGTTTATTTTCCCTGATTCTCGCACCGCGGGCCACGATTCATGTCGGCCATGCTGTTTCTCCCGTCCTCCTGCCCGGTTCCTGCCTATCATACAGGGCAGAGACCTCCGCGTCGCAGACGACGTTTCAGATCATCAAAAGCCCCCCCTCCCCTCTTCCTCCCTCCCACTTGCGTCGGGCAGCGAACAAGTAGCAAAGGCTTGCAATCTGCCCTTTCTTTGTTGTGGAATTTAATTCTTTTGCGACGTTTCCAGCTTTATGCCATCACCTTCCGTTAAAGTCGCGCGACGATTCCCGCTCACGCAGCGGGTGAACTGCCCTCCTTATCGTTGCTTGGAGGGGCTAGAAGTCCCTGTATATTCGCTTTTTTTGTTTCGTCAGCTGTGTAGTTCGAGAATTCCTGTCCCTTTGCCCTACAATGTAAGCAATAGGTGTTCCCGAGCGAAGGCCACTGACCGTTACCAGTGTGTTATTGCCACAAAGGATTCCCAAGTAATTCAACAACAGGTTGGAAGAATCTAGAGTTTCCATGCCTGATATAGATTTCATGCCTGATCACCAGAAATAACTGCCCCTTCATAGTTCGTCATGGTCGAGCCATGTGTGTGTGTGTCCTTGGCTTGGTCGTGTTTGAGCCAGCCGTTTCACACTGCTACCTGTGTGATCAGCCTGACCCTGATTCGGGCTCTCCTTCCTGCAAACCCCCGGCGGCTGCTTCCCGTCTTGTAAAGCGGTCCATTCCTTCTTCCGGGGCACCGCACTGTCCAAGGCCTATCCATGGGTATGTCGTGAGTATGTGCTCCTTCCCTACACACGCTTCTCAATGCACCCGCGCGTTTCCTCCTCTGTTCCTTGTCCATCACACATCTCCTTAAGACAGAGAGCGGCCCCAAAAAGCAGCAAGAATGAAGGCGTCAGATACGGGACTGCTGCTGCTCTCCAACGGCGTGCTCATCGCCGGTGTACTCGCAGAGGCGCTCCCGGCGGACAGCATCCCGATCCAGTGCGCGACGATATGCGGCCCGATGGTCGAGCTATCCTTAATATGCAGCGGCGGCGATGGTCGAGGCAAAGATTTTTCCCTTCTCAACAGGCGGCGAAATACAGCAAACGAGAATCGAGGGGTGGCAGCGGAGAGAAAAGAAAAGGCGGCTCGACATCCGAAAGGCGGCGTCGATATGGCGGAAAGGGATTTCACAGTGATTGTGTCCGCGCCCACGTCCTTCCCATCCTCATTACTCGCGCAGGAAGGAACTCCCGATGCTAAGAGTCGATCGAAAATTACACGCATATTTCCTACGCCAATATTTCCCACGCAAGCGCCTCCGCCACAACCTCAATCGCCACCATTACCATCACCACCATCGTCACCATTACAAACATCCTCATCATTGCCATCACTACCACCAACACCACCGCCTTCTCCTCCTTCCCAATCCTCGTCTTCATCTCTGCCGCTGCCGCCGCCATTAGCAGCTGCTCCGCCTTCGAACCGGCCCTCATCGACCACGCCAACGCAGCCCAGCGACGAGGACATCGGCTCTCCGACGACAGTAACCCCCACGGGATTCATTACACCTACGGTTTCCCAGCTTCCGAAAACGTCCATGGATGCCATGGAAGAGAGCGACGGTGACGGTGATGGTGACGGCGACAGTGCCAGTACAATGAAGCCCGACCAGGACCAGGGACGGTGGAACATGAACAGCGGAGAGGAAAACTGCGTGTGTCAAAACAAGAGCTTTGATGTGCCCAAAGTCGCAGCTCTTTGCGCAAGCTGCATCGCCGGGGCTGATCAGCAACAGAATGGTGCGTTCAATGCCACGGTTGCATAGTTCTTGCTCGGAAGCTAACTTATGGTCTGCAGATATGAATGTGATTATGGAAACTTGCAAATTCGCCCCGCTGCAATACAGCCCAGATCAAGACAGGGTTGTCAACAATATCCAAGTGCACGCCATATCCCCAAAGGCTATGTTGGGCCAGAATGCTGGTGTCGCCAGCGCTGGAGCGATGATGCTAATACCTGCGCGCGGTGTGCAGATTGCCGTGGGCGCAGCTTGTGGGTTACTTCAGCTGTTGTTTCTATGATGTCTAGAGTTGAACTTTGAAACATTTTCTACTTTCTTGATTAGCTCTGAGGGTCGCTTTTTAGGTCCAATCATTCCTTGCCTGACAGACCTGGCTCGATCAACATCATCACCTGGCAAGTGCTAGAGCCGAATTATGGCATAAGAATAACTTCGCTGCCCAAATATTTTGCGCAGCTTGATGGTCTTCAATGTCTATCCTGCAATGGTGCCAAAGTTGGAACCGTGCCCAAGTGTGGCGCAGGATGGGCAACGGGCGAACTGATGGCAGAAGCACAACTCTGATGCTAGTGCTGGGGAGTAAGGCTAAAGTCTTGGGCTTTGGAAGCCTTTGGAAACTTTCAGTCATCCTAATAGATTTGTACATGACTGCTGCAGATGTCTCGAGTGCAAGGGCGAATTTTCGAGTGAAAGACAGCCACCGAATTGACTGCGTTTTGAGCTGAAGAAGCAGGATAAGCAGTAAGGTCCAAGCAGATGTCGAGCTCTCAACAAGAGTTAGCGGCTTTGAATCGCCGAGTCTTTTATTTTTATCTTCAATAGATGATTGTACATTTTGGTTTGAGTTTCGTGCTTTTGTTTCACTGAGCTGAGCTTCATGGAAGGTGGTGTTGATACGAGCACTAAGTCCAGCACTCTGCATTGATTTCCCAGCATTGATGTTAGACGAGACGACCTACCTACAGGCAAGTGAAAGTAACGTTGTAGAAAACCGCGAGAAATCAAACACATTTCTTTCAAGTGCCGAGAATTGCCGTTTCTTGCACGCCATGCTGCTCAATTAATCGAGAGCTGAACTCTGGGGTAAGCCATGATTGTTCAATGTTCTGGGGTAATTATCCACCAATAGCACGGCCTCAACCCCCGGGCATGCATCATTATAATAAACCTGCCCCCATGTTGGCTTTTAAGACACCGCAACGCGCAGTTTTCGACTTTCTACTTTTCTATTGCATACCAGATCGACTTCTGATCTAACCAGGGGTGCGACACCAAAGATGAGACTCTGCGCCTTTGCATGGGCTCTCTCCACCCTACAGACCACCACTTGGGCGGCGGATGTCCAGGACGCCGATGCCGCCGAGGACTTGGCGGTCCTGTCGCGGCGCCGGGTGGCCGACCTCGCCGAGTTTCCGGACCCTTCCTGGTTCAACAGCGTGCAGAAATGGATCGACACGCAGAGGCCGGACGGCACCTGGGCTGATGTCAATTACCTCTCGGGATGCCCAGCGCGTGAGTTTCCCGCCCTGCAGGATAAAAGGGGGAGGGCTAACTCTTGTTACGCGTAGGACGTGCCAATTGGCCGATCCAGGAGCATTGGAACCGCATCATCACGCTGGCGGCGGCTTGGAGCGGCGCCAGCTTGGTGGCGGAGCGCAAATGGGCGAATAGCACCGAGGCGTGGGACGTGATCTCCAACGGCCTGGACTATTGGTTCAAGAACGACTACAAGCCACCCGCGTGCATGGGTAATGGCGGCAATGCGTGAGTTACCAGTTGTGTCCGGGATCCAGGTCACGTCGCTGACTTTGACAGTACGCTGGGCTGCCCATGTGGCACGCCAGGGCTGTGGAATACCGTAAGTCCGAAATACATCCAACAGCAAGCATGCAAAATTCGTGACTTACCATATATGGGAATCAGAACTGGTATGGTCAGGCCATCCTGATACCGCAGCTCAGCTCTACTGCCTGTCTGCTGGCCCGAGACGGAAGCCTCTCCCAGGAGCAGCGCGAGGGATGCGTTCGCCTGACCAAGCGCACCTACGACAACATCGACTTGTCCTACGGCACGGGTGGTAATCTCACCGCTTCCAATGTGAGTGCGTGCTTTCGATTACAAGGATCATAGTGCCAACTGCTTCTCCTCTAGGTCGTTCTTGTTCTGCAGAGTGCCGTCAGTCTCGGTCTGTTCACCTCCAACGCGACCATTGTCGAAAGCGCCATGGACCGAGCATTCAGTGTCATGACAGTGCGTACATCTTTCTGTTTTTATTTCTGAAACAGTAAAGCTTCTAACGTGCGCGTCCAGTTTTCTGACTCGGCTGGGCAAGATGGTATTCACAGGGACGGCTCGTTCCTACAGCACGACGGTATCTTATACAACGGGAATTATGGTAAAGATTTGGTATGGCGCAGCTACTGAGCTTGATATCCAAGTAGATGCACTGACTTGGATACCCCAGCTCAACGTTTTTATTCAACTAGAGGGCGAGGCTATCGGCACGCGTTTCGCTGCCAATGACGCCACTCGGGAAGCCATGTCGACCTACATCAAAGGCGACGAGTGGATGATCTTTACCGATCAACAGAGGAAGCAAGAGCACTGGGATTTCGTAAGTCAATCCCCAACAAAACGTTTACTTCTAGGTCTAACGAGATCCGTAGAATGTCATCGGCCGCTTCGTCAGCTACCCGACCCAGGATTTACAAGCCAGTGCCGACATCAACTTCAACGTCACCAAGCTCGCGCGGGCCGTCGCTGACTTCACCGGCCTCTCTTCCGTCAACGACACGATACGCAGGCTCCTGTCCAACGGCACCGACCCTCTCATCGGGAACAAGGCCTTCTGGACCAGCGACTACATGGTGCACCGCAGGCCGTCCTTCACCATCGGCAACAAGATGCTCTCCTCGCGCTCCGCCAACTCGGAGCTCGTCAACGGCGCGAACCCGCTCGGCTACCACCTCGGCCAGGGCACGCTGTTCACCTACGTCGACGGCGCCGAGTACCGCGACGTCTGGGCCTCGTGGGATTGGGACCTGATCCCCGGCACCACCGTCGTCCTCGGCCGGCCCGCGCTCGCCGCGACCGCGGTCAAGCACCGCGGCAAGCGGGATTTCGTGGGCGTCGTCAGCGACGGGCGCGTCGGCGCCGCCGTGGAGGATTATCTTGATCCGTACGACGGCCACATCGCGTACAGGAAGGCGTGGTTCTACCTCGGCGACGCGGTGCTCGTGAGCGTCGTCGACGTGCAGACGCAGGACGACGATGCGCCGGTCATCACCGTGCTGGAGAACCGCGCCAAGGCGGACGGCGGTGCGTTCGTGGATGGGGCGCGCGTGGAGGTAGGGAACGATACGAGGGCGGTCGGCAGGACCCTGTTCTACGGCGGCAACGGGTATCTAGCGTACGGCGCGCCGTTTGACCTCACGCTATCCGAGGGTGAGCGCACGGGCAACTGGTCGGCCATCTCGACGTCCACGGCCGGCCTGGCCACCGTGCCCATCTTCTCCGCGTACACAGCGCTCGGCAACGCGTCGAGCGCCAGCTACGCGCTCCTGCCAGCGACCACGCGCCGTAGGTTGGCCGAAGAAGCCGAAAAGCCCTCCTGGATCCCTGTCGGGGCGCGCGGCGTCTCGGGCGCGGCGGGACAGGGCGGGCTCGCCGTGGTATTCTGGCCGGGAGCCGGTGACGGCAGCGCGCTGAGCGTGGACCTGGCAGAAGTAGGGTGGGCGGACGCAGGGACGCTCGAGGTCTCGTCCGGCGCGCCGGGCGTCTACCTGTTGACGGGTAGGAGGACGCGGCAGGCCTTGCGGCTGGAGGTTTCGGCTGCGGACCCGACGCAGAAGCTTGAGACGGCCAGGCTGGCGCTCCGCTTCGAGAGGAAGAAATCGTGCCGCGCGGCGCGGGTCCAGCTGAACTTTGAATTTGCGTTGCCGACGGGCGGCATGGCTGGCTCAACGGTGCAGCAGACGGCGTCGTTGGAGCTGTGGTGATAAACTATCTAGGCTCACGGAAGAGAGGACATGCATAAATATAATTCACTCAGTACTTGACGTGAGGGCTGCTCCGGGTAAGTTCGGGCCTTAAAAAATAAAGCGCCGCGCAACAAACTCCGTGGTCCATAGCCATTATGCTACTCACGCGTCAATAATCCATGAGCCCTTTAATCACGATGATAATATTAATAACAGAAGGGCAGGCTGAGAATGGCACGTGATAGGATCATCATTGTGTTATTAGAATATACAAAACTTGCCTAGATATCGTAATGCAGCGCTCAAGGTCATTTCCGTTAATAAATATATACAAATTCATCATTCTCTCTGTCGGTCAGATCCTTGAACGCATTCTGCCCAAGCCGCTGCTCCGGAATGCCTTCCTCGCCACTGACCACCTCGTTGTCCGACTGGATGTCGTGGTAGTGCTCCTGCATGGAGTGGTCAACCACCTTGGCCTCCTTGCCGTTGCGGACGCGCTTCTTCTCCTGTAGCTTGTTGAGCATGATGAGGTTGGCCCACTGGATGAGGATGACGACGACGAGGGTGACGAAGATGCCAAGGCACGCGCGCAGGCCCGGCTTGTACGCGGGGGCGTCGGCGCTGTTGAAGAGGATGGGGCCGACAATGTTGCCGGCGGAGCTGGCGGCGTTGTAGAGGCTCATGACCACCGACTTCTTGGTGGTGCCGGCCGTGTTGCCCACGATCCAGGTGACGATGAGCGGGTTGCCGCCAAAGAGGAACGCGAGCAGGTAGTAGCCGACGAGCAGGGCCGCGCGCGCCGAGTCGTCGCGCTTGACCGAGTACAGGACGGCGAGGCCGGCGACGACGGGGAGCACGAAGAGCACGAGGATGGCGCCCTTGAGCTTAGCCTTTTGCGCCAGGTAACTGGCTAGCAGGATGACGATGAGCTGCAGCGCGCCAAAGGGCATGTTGAGCAGGCTGGAGGTGTACTTGTCAAAGTGGAGGCCGTTGATGATGAGGGGGCCGAAGGTGTTGGCGACGCTGGCGCCAATGTTAAGCAGCATGGCCATGGCCATCCAGATGTACGACTTGGGCTCCAGGGCGGCCTCGAGGAGATGCTTCCACTTGAACTCGCGGTTGCCTGTGCCGGTCTGGTTCGCGCGGAGGCGTTCGATGGCCTGGGCCTTTTCCTCCTCATTGAGGAAGCGGGCGGTTGGAATGTCGTTATCGAGTTTCCAGTAGACAATGGGGGCGGATATAATGGTGATGAGACCGACAAATAAAAAGATGCTGTTCGGCGTGTCAGTGATGATGTCTTGTTAAAATCTCTATCGAGAATCCTCACATTTGCCACTCCTTGAGAAGGTTCGACTTGATGTGTCCAAGTCCGTAGGACAGAGCCGCGGCGATGATGGTGGCGAGTCCATTTGTGCCGTACCAGGCGGCGATTCGGATAGGTTGCTCGGCTCGGCGATACCACTGACTAGTGATGATGCTGAAGAGCGGGAGACAGCCCGCCTCGAAAAGGCCGAGAAAGAAGCGGGTGGCGAGGAGGTCGCCAAAGTTGCGGCTCGCAGCCATACAGGCCTGGGCGATGCCCCAGCCGAGGCAGAGGCAAGGCATGAGGATGCGATGGGGCACCTTGACAATGAGGTAGGAGGAGAAGGGCTGCCAGGCGAGCTGGGCGATGGCGGCCATTGAGCCGACGAGGGAGTACTGGTTGCCGGTGAGGCCGGTATCCTCCTTCAGGCCGTAGGTGGCGCCGTAGCCGAGGACGGACTTGTCGAGGATCTGGAGGAAGTAGACCCAGACGAGGATGACCAGAATCACACGGTCGGTCTTGCGGCAGATGCGACGGCTATCGGCCTCGGTCAGGCGGACGGGCGCGGCGCCGGCACCGAGGACGGCGGCGGCGACATCGTCGTGCTTGGAGACCGGAGGCGCCGAGGTGCTGGAGTCGTCGCGGGACTGGGCGCGCGTGGAACGCATCTCGTGGTGGGCGACGTCTTGCTTGGTGTCGTCGAGGGTATCCATCGTCGTTCAGCGGGAAGAAGACGGGGGTATATGCAAGATGGATAAGGATGACATGGGAGAGGAAAAAAGATTGTGACAATGGGAGAGGGCACGTTTTTCTTATACCTAGTTGAGAATAGGCAAACGGCTTTTGGTTGTTGGGGTTGCGTCGCAATTGCGCCAAGTTGAGCTTGGGACGAGACCGCGGCCAGACCTTGACGCTAACACATTCGTCCCCCACCACATTGCTCCCAGTCTGGGGGTTACAGTGGGTTTAGGGAGCTCGACTGGCAAGTTTGGTGCTTCTTTTAGCGCCATCTGCGCAAGGTTTCAGGCTAGTCGGGCCACTAACGACAGCCATCGACGGGGGAAAAGCAGCTGGAAGAGGGCCCAAGCAGTGAGGCGATTGCTGGGGTGGTGGAAAGAGGCTGAAAGCTTGCCCACTGTAGATTTGCAGTTAATATCAGGCGCTTCCGTTCCTGCAGCTGCAATGCATGCCTGGCCTGCAAGGTATGTAGCAGTCTGTGAGCTTATCTGCTCCCCCACGCACTACGTCGTTGTGCATCTGCAGTACCCCCAACGATGGCAGATACGAAAATACTCAATCTTGGTTCTCATCTACAGTTTCCGGGGATCGGAACTATATCGACGGGAATTTTTTTTCCTCGTCCCATTATTGAGGGTGGGCTGATGCTTACGATATTCGTCATATCTACGTGTTCGGCAGTTGTTAATGAAGGAGGGGATGACCACGAGGCGTACACCTGTTCAATTGCCGACTGCATCTGGCCATCATCCCTCGGCTACTGCTTGACAAGCCGGAAAATTGCAGGAAACTCTGCAGAAAATGTAAACTTGCCACGTCTATGCTGCATCGCCGAGCCTGCACTATGGTGGCTCAGGTATGCCCATGCTGCGTCTGCATAATGCATTCGGCTCTCCGCGGCTGGCCGACCAACAGCAAATAGTTGCGCCTCCAGAGCTCGCGATGTAATCAACAAGAAACCCCATCTGATATCCGTAAAATAAACCTCATAATCACGGCCAAATACCCCGGATTCGCCCTTCCCCAGAGCCCATCTCCTTCATCCCGCCTGCGTGGGGTGACGGCAATTACATTCTGCGGGGGAACGAGATCAGAGGCCGACGAGGCCGGCCGGCCGTTGAAAACCAAACGCCGAGCAACATTTTGTCGAGGCGAGCCAGTAGCCGGCGCCAAGTCGTGGTCACGCATACAAATTCAAAGCCCTTGCGCGTTAATTGGCAATTACCATCATCAGACGGCTTCCAAAGCGCGTTTGTTGTTTTCCACTATTACTCAATACAATCCTCTTTTTCATGCCGGAACGCGTTCCGAAGCCCGAAATGACCGCTAGTTCTGCTCCCCTGCAACACGGCGCCGTGCTCGTCGTCTGCGGCGCCGCGGCATCAGGCAAAAGCTCTGTTGCACAGGCGTTGGCTGATGAGTATGGGTTTCAGTATATCGAAGGTGACAATGTACGACACTTCTCTTTCGTCGTCCTACGCAGCATAACCAGAAAGCAAAAAAATGCCGCTCGTTGGTGGAGTCTGGCTGGCTGACTTGCAGACACAGCACCATCCCCAAAGCTCCATCGACAAGATGTCCAGCGGCATCCCGCTTTCAGACGACGACAGGTGGGACTGGCTGGCCAGGCTCCGAGAGCTTGCAAAGAAGGACCTGTTGGCAGGCCACCGTGGCGTCGTCATTTCCTGCAGCGCGTTGAAACAGGCATACCGAGATGTCATTAGGGTCATATCCGACGACCGAGCAGGCGTCCTGCTACGCTTCGTTTACCTCAAGGTCAGTCCCGAGGTTCTCCTGGCTAGGATCAAGGCAAGAAGCGGACATTTTATGAAGGATTCTATGCTCAAGAGCCAGCTGGAAAGTCTGCAGGAGCCACTCGTGGCTGAGACAGACGTCATTACTGTCGATGCTGATGCTGGACTTTCTGACGTCACCAAATCTGTCATTTCCAGCGTCCGGGTCTCTGTCAATGTATAACCCTGTTCGAAAAAGCTACAAATATAGAAAATAGAAGAAAATCACACGACTTTAAAACAAAACCATCGCATACGTTTAATTTGCGAAACCTTGTGGGTTAGGTCCCGTTTCATTTATTATCCTCGCCCAGCGGCTATTGGCAGGCATGCTTAGGTGGGGAGCCCGGCGCGGGGATGCACCCGTTTGCGTCTTCACCGCACGACGCCTGGGCCGTCGCTCTCCTCAGCTCTTCCACCAAGCAAAACAGGTCATTGACTGCTCGTGTTGCAACCATGGCGACCCTGACTCTCAACAACGTCGACAACCGCGTCCAGGGCCGACTGGCCCTCGTCACAGGTGCCAGGTGAGGGAACCCGTGCCATGCATGCGCAGCCCAGCGGCCCCCTGCTAATAATGAGCGGTGATAGTGGCGGTATAGGTTCAGGCTGCGCCAAGGGTTTGGCGGCAGACGGCTGCGACGTCGCCCTGCATTATTCGTCAAGCAAGGTGCGTGAACGGGCATTGATCGCCTTATCTTTGGAAGGCGATGAACCGGGGGCTTGGGGGTATTGTCGCTGACCAGCATTGTTTTATTAGGGCAAGGCGGATGCGTTGGCGTCGGAGCTGCAGGCGCAGTACCCAACCCAGCTGTTCGTCACCATCTCCGCGGACCTGACGTCGCGCGAGGCCACGCGGGCGCTCGTCGCCAACGTGCTGGCGCTTCCGGCTGTCGCGCAGCGCGGGCACGCGGCCGTGTCGATCCTGGTGGCCAACGCGGGCCTCGGACGGCGCATCCGCGACGTCGCCGACATTGGCGAGGATGACTGGGATGAGCTGATGGAGGTCAACGCGCGCAGCCAGTTCGTCGTCACCAAGACGGCGCTGCAGGGCATGCGCGCGCAGGGATGGGGGCGAGTCGTGCTGGTCGGCAGCATCGCGAGCCACGGCGGCGGCATCAACGGCTGCCACTACGCGGCGTCCAAGGGCGCGCTCTGCTCCATGGGCAAAAACCTGGCGACGGTTCTGGCGCCCGAAGGCATCACCGTCAACATTGTGAGTAGTTGTCAATGAATTGGAGATCGGCGTGTGTGCGTTGCAGGGGGATGCTAAATGATGAAATCACAGGTGTCACCGGCCATGATTGGCGCGACGGGCATGATTCCGGACCCAAAGTCGCGGTAAGTGTCGACTATTGAGGTGGTTTCAAAAGGAATTATTATTAATGATTTGGCAGGACTTGGATCAAGGGTACAGATATCGATGTGCTGAAGGAACAGGACCCTGGTCTGGGCATCGCGGCAAGCGTGCCGATTCACCGCCTGGGCCTTCCGGAAGAAGTGGCCAGCGTTGTTTCCATGTGAGTATTGAATCTCCCTTGCATTCCATTTTATTATGTAGATGATGATTTACTAATGCGTTTTTTCTTATGCTAGGTTTGCCAAGACCGGTTATTTGACAGGTCAGGATATTGTGCTGGGAGGCGGGCTGAAGTAGGGGAGGAGTCCGGACAACGGAGGACAGTTGGTGGGGGCGAGTTGGATGTGACAGCTCTTGATACAATTTTGCACAATTTTCTCAAGCTTTTCCAAATTTACAGCAATTCGGTCGATTTTAAATCCTTGAGTGATATGGTGTAGTTTTATCCTTGCCTCGAACGTGAACTGCTTTCATTTGCCGGGCTTGTCGAGCCCGGCTTCTGCTGTGTCTCGGCCACTCTCTGGCTGGGTGGCGTGTTTTGCCAGCAGGTGCTGCTAGCAGGGTAATTTTTAGTAGCAACGGCCCCCATACTTTTTTCCCCAGCAAATCGCCATCCAAAGCTCCCTCTCGCCCGCCCCCAAAACTCCCTCCTCGTCGGCTTTTGCCCCCCACAGAACTTGCCTCCTCCAAACCCCAGTTTATAGCCATCTCGGCCATCTCGCGATAACCAGAGAGTTTTGAACAGTAACCGATATGACCCACCCCAGCAAAGGGAAGCGTGTATCGCGCGCCTGTATATCGTGCCGGTCGAGAAAGACACGATGCGATCTGTAAGCGACCCCGTTTGATCTCGCACTAGCGCTGATTGCGTTGCCCGTTGCGCTCAAACCCTTCTTCACCAGGGAAGCGGACAGTCAAAGTTGACGCAACGGCCAATGCTGTGCCGCGCATTGGCGCCGACCTCGCCCGACACCTTACTCACTTTTTCCTTTTCAATCAATGTAGAGATTCTACTGGCTCGCCCGGGACGCCGCCGTGCCAGCGATGCATAGAGGAGAAGCGCGAATGCGTACTCGCCACCTCGAAGCGTGGCGGTCGCCGCGTCCGCAAGAAGAAGCCCTTTGAGGAATCGGGCGCGGGCGCGGTCACCGGCCCGAGCGGTAATCCCATGGCAGTCGGGTCCCTGCAGACACCGGTACGCCAGACGGCGCCGCGCGACGGCATGGACGCGTGGCCTCATGGTGCCGCTGCTGTCGCCGGACCGCAACCACAGCAGGATCCGTCCTGGACGGGCGACGGCTCCGCGTCGCGCACCGACGCCTCGCAGTCGGCGTCGCGCCGGAGCTCTGTCGCCCTCGATGGCCATCTCGCCGCCGCAGACCTACTGAACCCCTCGGACGCGCTAGACCTACTCGCCCAGGTCGCCGACCTGGACCCCGGAAGCCAGGACAAGGACGCCATGCCGGTGCGCGCAGCCAACGCGAGGCAGACGCCCCGCGACACCAATCTTCGATACCCGCCCATATCAGACGGCGCGCTAGGTTTTGCCGACGCCGCTGCCTTGATACAACAGTAAGTCGCCAAGGGGACCGACCGATGCCCTGTCGGCGGGCAAAAGTTTGTCTGAGCTAACATGTGGCTCGCTCTAGCTACCACGAAAATTTTCACCCTTTCTTCCCCATCGTCTACAAGTCCATCTTTGACGGCCACATCTCGGATTGGATCGAGAAGGAGCCGTATGTCCTCACGGCAGTCCTCACCGTCGCGTCAAAGGAGGAGCCTTCATGGCAGAGAGCTCACGAGGCCTGCTCGCGGCACATGGAGAGCCTCCTGTCGCCCCTCATCTACGGCGGGGTCACCACGGTCGGGGCCGTCGAGGCGCTGCTCATCCTAGCCGAGTGGGCGCCCCAGCCACCTCATGAGATATCATCTATCGGTTGCGGAAAAGAAGACTACGGTGCCTGGATGCTAGTCGGTGTCGCCATCAGGCTTGGCTACCTGCAGAGACTGGAACAGACGGGACTGCAGGAGCCTCCAGAGACCCCCTCGGAAAGCTTTAGTCGCAAGAAGATTGCCTGGGCTGGTAAGTTCCGTGCCGTGGATCCTGGTGGATGAAATCTAATATGTGCTGCTAGCTTGCTACATGAGTGATCGCCAAGTCTCTATTCGTCTAGGCAAGGGCTTTTGGTCTCGAGGACCGGGCCCGGCATCAAATCTGCGCGCTGTCGACTTTCCATCCCTGCATACACAGCAGCTGGGACCTGACAACATGGGACTGCTACTTCAGGCGCAGCTTGAACTGACCCAACTATTCAGCAACGCTCATGATATTTTATACTCTTCGACCAGCCATCGCGAGCAGCTATATGTTGGCGGTGAATATGTTCGATACATTGTATGCTGCTCCAATTGCTCTTTCAACTTCATCTTTAGCTGACACGAGTAGGACGATTTTGCCGCAGTTTTAAGAAAGTGGAAAATGACGTGGGGGAGCTATAGCTGTGAGTCTGCCATCTGCGCCATCCAGAGACCATCCTAACACCCCATTTCAGTCACACCACATGTGAAGGCTTCTTTGATCCTGTCGTATGACTTTTTGCGTTTATATATCAACGCATTTGCATTCCAGGCCACTATGAACAGGGCTGCGGCAAAGACACGAAAAAATAAGGGTCATGTCACAGGCCCGCTGTTTGCAGACCTTGCCGCAGCGCCGGACGCGCGCTTCATTTACGAGTCCATCGACGCTGCAAATTCCCTTCTCAGTATCCTGAACAGCTTTATCGATCCGATTGCAGGTTTGAAGTATATGCCGCTCAAGTATTCGCTCTTTGTCATTTACGCTGCTGTTTTCCTCTTCAAGGTACGTATCCACCGCATTCTCGCTACGACATGGTCTAACAGAAGCAGGCTTGGAGCGCTGGCGCCATTAGCAACGAAGGCATCACGGGCGTAAGGCGCGCCATTCTCGGCACCATTTCGCAGCTGCAAAAAACATCCAGCAGCACACAGAGCATTGGACACCGATACGCGAGGTCCTTGCGCCTGCTATGGAGGAAGCGGCCGAGCCGGAGGGGCGTAAAGCAAGACAACAACCAGCCGGCTCAGCCGGCTGCGAACATTCCTCTCGAGCAGTCGATTCCCGGGCCTCAGGGTGGCTTCGACAGTGGCCTGCAGGGAAGCATTGAACTGGATGCGTTGAATGGATTCTCATGGCGAGACCTGGACTCTCTCGGGCAGTACATCTCCAACGATGCATCCATCGCAAATGATGGCGTGTTAACCACGCCGGAATTTGATTCGGAGCACAGTGCGAATCCTGTGGAGGGGTTGCCTGTTGACTTTGCGTATCAAAACATGTGGAGTGGTGGTGATATTATTTTCTAGTGCAACAGCGAGATGGGATACGTGGTCTTATACCGTGCGTATGCTGCGGATAGTGGGTTTGAGTTATATGTTGGCACGGCCTAGTCAAATTGAATGAAAAAAGGCGATGGTTTGGCGCCATCTAGATCCAGGCCAGTGTATATGTATATAATAAAAATTACAAAATCGCCCGGGAAGAGTTTTCGGAGATGGTACCCGTCGCCTGAGGCGCAGGCTGCATGTCCACTTGTCGGCAAAGATGAACGAGGCACAGTGGACCTCGTGTAATCCTCAGCAAGTCACCCAATCATCACCCGTTGCAGAAGTACCTGCCTTTCTGCCTTACCTTTACAATAGCGTCACGTGCCCCAGCAGCCGGCAAAGCGACGGCGTGAACTGCCAGTATGCCGGTTCTCCTTTTTTTTGCGCCGCGCCTGATAACCAGCTTTTTTTTCTAACGCAACGCCCGTTCCGGATTGGCAACGGTGTGGTGTGCAGGAACAAAGTCGCCATGGCTTCCGCGGCAGCAAGCAATTGGACGCAGTCGCTGCGGGTGGCGACGAGGGCGACGCCGTCGGCGACATCGCCGGCGTGGTTGACGTTGCTGGCCAGGATTTGCAGGCCGGGAGCTGGTGCTGGTTGCTCAGCTCCGGCTCAGCGGCTGCCACCGGCATCAGCACGCTTCCTCCACTGTGGGCGCCGCGCAGTTGGGGGACATCAGTCGTAAGTCCCTACTAACCTACTAATTCACGAACATCCTGATCCCCATACGCCACCCATACAAAGACCCTTTTCACACACAGCCTTGTTACGCCGCATCCAAGTCCCCCAATGAGTCGGCCGATCCTCTGCCTATTGTTTTTGGGCCAATAGCGGATGTGCTAGCTAGTAATGAGCTAGTGATGGCTCGGTACCGGCAGGTTACAGTGCATCGCGCTGCAGCTACAGCTGACATGAAGTTGGCTGCGTGAGGAGGTGAGGTGACTCAGCAATCTGGACACGGCTGGTATTACTTGTATTTGTTACCTCGTTAGGTACATTTCTGCATACAGCCGACTGGTCACCATCCAAGTACCTTTTTTCTGGTCTCCGCTGTTGTCGGCAAAAGGTTGCGACCATTGGGCACAAACCTGCAGCGAAATCACTGCTACTCTGCTCTGGTGATCCACTCAGCCCATCTGCCCCTCCACGAACAGGAAGCAAGCACAATGCCCTTGTCACGACAGCCAACCCCGCCATGCCACTACTACCATTTACACCATCCCACCGCCACCTTCCACAAACGCTCTCATCACCCCACCAGCTGTTGCGGATTTCAGAAGTTCCTGCTGACAGCCTGTCCAGTATATTAGCTAGCCGACGTCCCTCACCTACTCTATCCATCCTTAGCTCTCTGCAGGCTGGCTCGCACATTCACCGTTTACACACAAGCCCAGTACGACCGTGCTCCTTCCGCCGAAACAACATGTGCAGAACTCAGTCCGGTGTCGTCCATGGTGGCGTCAAGGAGGACCCGACGAAGAATCGCGAGCTTCTTCCCGCCAATGTCGTTCCCACGCACTACGATCTGACCCTCGAGCCCGACTTGATCAACTTCAAATATGACGGCACTGTGATTGTCGACCTCGACGTCGCCGAGGACTCGAGCTCCATCTCCCTCCACACCCTCGAGATTACCATCCACTCCAGCAAGATTACCTCCAATGGCGAGCTTGTCAGGTAAGTTCTCTCAGGCTTAGAAGGTAGCATCTTCAACAAAGACGTCCCCTAATGCAGCGCAAATAGTGACAATGCCAGCGTCACCACCGACGAGAAGAAGCAAGTCACCAAGTTCGACTTCCCGGGCACCCTCGCCAAGGGCTCCAAGGCTCAGCTCGAGATCAAGTTCACCGGCATTCTCAACGACAAGATGGCTGGTTTCTACCGCTCGACATACAAGAACAAGGATGGCTCAGAAGGTGTGCTCGCTGTCTCCCAGATGGAGCCTACCGATGCCCGCAGAGCCTTTCCCTGTTTTGACGAGCCCTCCCTCAAGGCCAAGTTCACCGTCCACATCGTTGCTGAGAAGCACTTGACCTGTCTCAGCAACATGGACGTCAAGAATGAGACCGAGGTTGGCGCCAAGAAGACTGTCCACTTCAACACTTCTCCCCTCATGTCCACCTATCTCCTCGCCTTTGTCGTCGGCGAGCTCAACTACATTGAGACCACTGCTCACCGCGTGCCCATCCGTGTCTACGCCCCTCCCAGTGAGGACATTGAGCACGGCCGTTTCTCCCTGGACCTCGCCGCCAAGACTCTTCCTTTCTACGAGAAGACATTTGGCATTGACTTCCCCCTCCCCAAGATGGACCAGGTTGCCATTCCTGACTTCTCTGCTGGCGCCATGGAGAACTGGGGCCTTGTTACCTACCGTGTCGTTGACCTCTTGCTCGACGAGAAGGAGACTAGCATCAACACCAAGATCCGTGTTGCCGAGGTTGTGCAGCACGAACTTGCGCATCAGTGGTTCGGCAACCTCGTCACCATGGACTGGTGGGATGGCCTCTGGCTCAACGAGGGCTTCGCTACCTGGGTCTCCTGGTACTCTTCCAACAGCTTCTTCCCTGAGTGGAAGGTCTGGGAAGAGTACGTTGTCGATAACTTGCAGTCGGCTCTGGGGCTCGACTCTCTTCGCAGCAGTCACCCCATCGAGGTTCCTGTCAAGTGTGCTGAGGAGATTGCACAAATCTTTGACTCCATTTCCTACTCCAAGGGTTCTGCAGTCTTACGCATGATTTCCACTTACCTCGGCGAGGAAAACTTCCTCGAAGGTGTTCGCCAGTATCTGAAGAAGCACGCCTATGGCAACACTGAGACCGGTGACCTCTGGGCTTCCCTCGCTGCTGCCAGCGGAAAGCCTGTTTCCGAGGTCATGGGTGTCTGGACCAAGGAGATGGGCTTCCCTGTCGTCACCGTGACCGAGAACGGCTCAACCGCTGAGGTGACTCAGAACCGATTCCTTCGGACTGGCGATGTCAAGGCTGAAGAGGACAAAGTACTCTACCCTGTTTTCCTTGGCCTACGTACCAAGGATGGTGTTGAGAATTCCGCGACGCTGAATGATAGAACAACCAAGTTCAACATTCCTGCTGATGATTTCTTTAAGCTCAACGCTAACCATACTAGCTTATACCGCACGGCTTACTCACCTGAGCGACTGCGCAAGCTCGGAGAAGCTGCCAAGGCCGGTCTTCTCACCGTGGAGGATCGGGCTGGCATGATCGCTGATGCCGCCTCGCTGGCTGTTGCTGGTAGCCAAAAGACGAGCGGCATCCTAAACCTACTCAAGGGCTTTGACTCTGAGACTGAGTATGTTGTGTGGAGCGAGATCCTCCGCCGCCTATCTGGAATTGAGGCTGCTTGGATCTTTGAGGACAAGGCTATCAGGGATGGTCTGAGAAAGTTCCGCAGAGAGCTTGTCAGCCCCAAGGCTCATTCCCTAGGCTGGGAGTTTAAGGAAACCGATACCCACAACGAGGAGCAGTTCAAGACTTTGATGTTTGCTTCTGCTGGAGGCAGCGGCGATGAAAAGATTATTCAAGCCGCCAAGGATATGTTCGCCAAGTACGCCACTGGTGACAAGTCAGCCATCCACCCTAACCTCCGTGCCTCTGTCTTTACCTTGGCCCTTAAGCACGGTGGCTCCAAGGAATTTGACCAAATCATCGATATCTACCGCGCTTCGACGATTACCAGCGAGCGCAACACTATCTTGAGATGCCTTGGGCGTGCCGAGGACCCTGAGCTCATTAAGCGTAGCTTGGGCATGGTCTTTGGCCCTGATATCAAGAACCAGGACTGCACGTCCGCTCTTGGTGGCTTCCGCGCCTACCCCCACGGTATCGAGGCCGTTTTTGAGTACATGACCGGCAACTGGGACCTCATCGTCAAGAATGTTGGCGACAACGCATCGCTTATTGGCGGCGTCGTTGCTGTTGCCGCTGGCGGCGCTACCAAGGCCGAGCAGCTGAGCAAGATTGAGGCCTTCTTTGCAGACAAGAACACAAGCGCCTTTGATCAGACTCTCAACCAAGTCAAGGATTCTATCCGCGCCAGAATCGCGTGGCTAGAGCGAGATGGCGCCGATGTTGAAGCCTGGGTCAAGGACAATGGCTACCTTTCTTGAGAAGTTTAGATACCAAATAAACAATAGTGTACTAAAATATATGTAGTCATTTAGATGAGCTCTACAATCCAAAATGTAAAGAACCTGGGTCCTGCGATGTTTTAGTTGGTTAAAGTTGACTAGGAGTCGTTGCTGGAGCCATTGTTGTCCTCAATACCGGCTTGGGAGACGAGACGGTGCTGGGTAAATACGCGTAGATGCTTATCGGAGTTTCGCAGGAGGCGGTGCTGCAGGGAGTACAACAGCCAGGGGTGTTGAGGAAAACAGGAAGGGCCAGCGAAACGGTTTCTAGAATACAAGCAGGGCATACATACGTGGCGTTAAAATCAATCGGGATCGGGTTGTTTGCCTGCGGTTGCAAGTACAGGGTATGAGCTAAACGGTAGGCGGAGAAACGGCGCTGCGTGCCGTGTACTGTACCGTATGCAAGAAGAAGACTCTCCGCCGCGGCGGACCCTGGCCGGAGAGCGGAGATAAAGTAAATGAAATTACCGTGGAAGCATGAAACACTAGGAATGAGAAGAGGCTGTGCTTGATGATAAGGGAAAATGACGAAGCTGATGGAAAATATTTATGGATTGACTCGAACACGGGTAGCGGAGCCCACTCGGGGTCGGGGACCGTCGCCGTCCCGAGAGCCAGCGGCGTCGCCGGTGCCTGTCTCCGCGCGGTCGCCTTGCAGAAAAATTTCAGTTCGGTGCCGTGATGCCCGTCATCGCTGAGGGCGAGGCCGCGGATGACGCAAGAAGTGTCCATGGGCCGTGATGACGGTCGCGGAGGATGGGGGACTGGCCGGCGAGCGAGGCTGCTTCACGCTATCGAACAATAGTCGGGCATGGTAAAGATTTGTAGTCAATTTCACTGTCTTAGATCCAAAGACAACTAGTACTAGTTATTGGATCCTATTTTGTTATCATGTTTATTATTCTTCTTGTCTCAGCATTTGAGTTGTCGTCGCATAATGAAAAGAGTGCTTGAGCAACGAGCAACAAGAGTACTGTAGCTACTTATTTTTTTTTTTCTTCAAAAGAAGAACGTTTTCAGACTGATGCCGCATAATAATAAATGACAATTGCATTGAGTTTTGATCCCCACCTCTTCAACATACTTTCTCCTGTCCCACTGCATAACCGTGCTCCATGGGCCCGAGGCTTCCGGATACGCGGGAGACGCGCGACCTTGTTGGATCCAGATCCAGCAGGGCCAAGACGGAGACCAGGGAGCGAAAAACGCCGATTCAAGGGGTGGCGATGCACGTTCACGTCATTTCTTTCTATTTTGATTTCAATTGTTTTTTCTGGTCTTTGTTTTCGCTTTCGTTCTTTGCCAATGCTTACGGATTTTCCCGTTGGCATTACCAAGCGCTAATAGGTTTCAAGCCACTGAACTTGGGAAGAATAGAAACTAAGAAAAAGTTTGTTTTTGTTCAATGGCGGGGTTTGAGTAAGCGGAGATTCAGCAAATGGCCTTCGCAAAACCAGTACAGAAAAGGTCAACCTTGTCTTGCCTGTGCGCTATTCGTCCGTCTCAGTATACGTATTAGTTAGGGTCCTGTCTTGTTTACATTCCGAGAGGCCCACGCTGAAACCTCGCCGCCAGGGGTTTGAAGTTGCATGTGCTGATCCAGAGATTAGCTCGGATAAGAACAGAATGCAACCTTAGCTGTTATAGTTGGGCGTTATGCGTCGGCTTCTACGTATCTGCCAGGCTGCTGCCCAGCCGTGCATGGCTCGCCGCTGGCTGAAGACAGAGCGCCAAGACACCCTTCGTGTAGGTCAATTGAAGTGCGAGCGAACGCCATCGGTTTTTTTCTCAAGTCGGGCTGCTGCTTGATCGTCATTGAAAACACTAGCCGGAAGCAGCCCAGTCGACCACACTTGCTCAGACTGAACTACCAGTAACTAGCAGCGTCACCTCTACGATGAGCCAATCCCCGCCCTGCAAATGCCTACGGGGGTTACCAGAGCTCCGTCCCGAGGCGGCCGTAGTTTACGGCTTGCGGGGCCCGGCAGTGCACTGGGCTGGACTGTCTCTGATGGGGGCGTAAAATCCGCAGCCGGACAAAGGCCAAGCCAGTGGTCTGATCCACGCCCAGAGCTACCCAGGCTTGACCAACTCGAGCTGTCATGGAGGGTGGCCAATGTCCCCAAGGTTCGGGGCAACCAAACATTGCGTACCCAATTGCAATTGGAAGCAGAATGTCCGGTTTCCGAACGTGTCGGGGACCCTCCATCCCTGGCGAGCCCCCCGAGGGCATTCAAATACCCTTCCTGTCCCGCCACAGGTTGTAGTTCCCATCCATCCCCCTTCCACCAATACCTTTGACAAGATAGAGAATACGGACGGGGTTATAAGAAACGCAGCATACGATCTACACCCCGCGTACGCGTGCCCAGTAGACGAAGGGCTTCCTGTCAACACGCATTCGCCAGACCATCCCCAAAGACCTTCAAGATGGCGACCAACGACAGCAACAAGAGCAACAACACCGCGAAGCCGCTCGATGTGGCACCGGAGCTCGAGTACCAGCAGCAGCAGTCTGGCCCGGCCGCCGGCCAGATCGACGCCCGGCAGGATGTGGAGAAGCCGGTGAAGCTCGAAGACTCGGACTCGGATGAGCGAGAGGACCAGATCGCGCCGCTGACGCGACGCGACACCAACGCCATCATCGCCGACAACGACCGCGAGGAGATTATGCGGATCGCGAGCCAGATCAGCCGGCGGCGGTCCAGCGTGGCCAGCCTGCAGCAGGTGCCGTCGTTGGGGGGCGCCGGGCTGGACGACGACGACCCGCGGCTGGACCCGGCCAGCGACCGGTTCGATCTCGGCAAGTGGGTGCGGCACTTTGTCAGCCAGGTGCGGCGGGAGACGCGGGCGGCGCCGAACACGGGCATCTCGTGGCGGGACCTGGACGTGTTCGGGTCCGGCGAGGCAGTGCAGGTGCAGAAGACGGTCGGGTCGCTGCTGATGGCGCCACTGCGGCTGGGCGAGCTCTTCTCGTTCGGCAAGAAGGAGCACAAGCAGATCCTGCACGGGTTCCAGGGCATCCTGAAGCCGGGCGAGCTGCTGGTGGTGCTGGGCCGGCCGGGGTCCGGGTGCAGCACGATGCTCAAGTCGCTGTGCGGCGAGCTGTACGGGCTGCAGCTCGGGGAGACGTCCAAGATCTCGTACAACGGGATCCCGCAGCGGCAGATGATGGCCGAGTTCAAGGGCGAGACGTCGTACAACCAGGAGGTGGACAAGCACTTCCCGCACCTGACGGTCGGGCAGACGCTCGAGTTCGCGGCGACGGTGCGGACGCCACAGGAGCGCATCCAGGGCATGTCGCGCAAGGAGTACGCGCGGTACATGGTCAAGGTGGTCATGGCCGCGTTCGGGCTGAGCCACACGTACAACACCAAGGTCGGCGACGACTTCATCCGCGGCGTGTCGGGCGGCGAGCGCAAGCGCGTGAGCATCGCCGAGATGCTGCTGGCCGGCGCGCCGATCAGCGCGTGGGACAACAGCACGCGCGGGCTGGACTCGGCGACGGCGTTCAAGTTCGTCGAGAGCCTGCGCATGGTGACGGAGATTGGCGACGGCGTGTGCGCCGTGGCCATCTACCAGGCGAGCCAGGCCATCTACGACCTGTTCGACAAGGCCGCCGTGCTGTACGAGGGCCGCCAGATCTACTTTGGCCCGGCCCGGCAGGCCCGGCGCTACTTTGAGGAGCTAGGGTGGTACTGCCCGCCGCGGCAGACGACCGGCGACTTCTTGACCTCCATCACGAATCCCGGAGAGCGGCAGGCGCGCGAGGGGTGGGAGAACCGGGTGCCGCGGACGCCCGAGGACTTTGAGCGCGCGTGGCGGCAGTCGGCCGACTACCGGGCGCTCACGGCCGAGATGGACGCGCACGACCGCGAGTTCAGCGGCGTCAACCAGGAGTCCTCGGTCGCGCAGCTGCGGGAGCGCAAGAACGCGATGCAGGCCCGGCACGTCCGGCCCAAGTCCCCCTACCTGATCAGCACGTGGATGCAGATCAAGGCCAACACGCGCCGCGCCTACCAGCGCATCTGGGGCGACATCTCGGCGCTGGCCGCGCAGGTGGCCAGCCACGTCTTCATCGCGCTCATCGTCGGCAGCGCCTTCTACGGCAACCCGGACACGACGGACGGCTTCTTCGCGCGCGGCTCCGTGCTCTTCATCGCCATCCTGATGAACGCCCTGACCGCCATCTCCGAGATCAACAGCCTGTACGCGCAGCGGCCCATCGTCGAGAAGCAGGCGTCGTACGCCTTCTACCACCCGGCCACCGAGGCCATGGCGGGCATCCTGTCCGACATCCCCATCAAGTTCGTCACCGCCGTCGTCTTCAACATCATCCTGTACTTTATGAGCGGCCTGCGCCGCGAGCCCGGCCAGTTCTTCCTCTTCTTCCTCATCACCTTCATCATCACCTTTGTCATGAGCGCCGTCTTCCGCACGCTCGCCGCTTCTACCCGGACCGTCTCGCAGGCCATGGGCCTCTCGGGCGTCATGGTGCTAATCCTGGTCATCTACACGGGCTTCGTCATCCCGCAGCCGAGCATGCACCCCTGGTTCGCCTGGCTGCGCTGGATCAACCCCATCTTCTACGGCTTCGAGATCCTCGTCGCCAACGAGTTCCACGGCCAGGCCTTCCCCTGCGGGCCCAGCTCCTTCGTGCCCCCTTACCGGCCGCTCGTCGGCACCACCTTTGTCTGCGCCGTCACCGGCGCCGTCAAGGGCTCGCAGACGGTCAGCGGCGACGCCTTCATCGCCGCCAGCTACGAGTATTATTACTCGCACGTCTGGCGCAACTTTGGCATTCTCCTCGCCTTCCTGGTCGCCTTCATGATCATGTACTTTGTCGTCACCGAGCTCAACTCGTCCACCACCAGCACTGCCGAGGCGCTCGTCTTCCAGCGCGGCCACGTCCCGGACTACCTCCTCAAGGGCGGCAAGAAGCCCGCGGAGACGGTCAAGGACAAGGAGGAGGACGGCGAGAACGTCCCGCTGCCTCCGCAGACCGACATCTTTACGTGGCGCGACGTGGTGTATGATATTCCCTACAAGGGCGGAGAGCGAAGACTGCTAGACCACGTTTCCGGTTGGGTCAAGCCTGGCACTCTGACTGCTCTGATGGGTGTTTCCGGCGCTGGCAAGACGACTCTTCTCGATGTCCTGGCTCAACGAACGACCATGGGTGTCATTACTGGTGACATGCTTGTTAGCGGAAAGCCTCTTGACGCCAGTTTCCAGCGCAACACGGGTTACGTCCAGCAACAAGGTAAGGACCACACCACGTCCCTTGCTTGACTCTAACTGCTCCTGCTGACTAACTGGATGCTAGATCTTCATCTCGAAACTGCCACTGTCCGTGAGAGTCTCCGATTCAGCGCCATGCTTCGCCAGCCCAAGACGGTCAGCAAGAAGGAAAAGTACGAGTTCGTCGAGGAGGTCATCAAGATGCTCAACATGGAAGAGTTCGCCAACGCCGTCGTCGGCGTCCCCGGCGAGGGCCTCAACGTCGAGCAGCGCAAGCTCCTCACCATCGGCGTCGAGCTCGCCGCCAAGCCCAAGCTGCTGCTCTTCCTCGACGAGCCCACCAGCGGCCTCGACTCGCAGTCGTCGTGGTCCATCTGCTCGTTCCTGCGCAAGCTGGCCGACTCCGGGCAGGCGATCCTGTGCACGGTGCACCAGCCGTCGGCGATCCTCTTCCAGGAGTTTGACCGGCTGCTGTTCCTGGCCAAGGGCGGCAAGACGGTCTACTTTGGCGAGATCGGGGCCAACTCGCGCACGCTGCTCGACTACTTCGAGGCCCACGGCGCGCGCCAGTGCGGCGACGAGGAGAACCCGGCCGAGTACATGCTCGAGGTGGTCAACCGCGGGTACAACGACGAGGGCAAGGACTGGCAGTCGGTGTGGAACGGGAGCCGGGAGAGCGTGGCGGTGCGCACGGAGCTCGACCGCATCCAGTCGGCGCCCCGTCCGGCGGATTCCGCGACCAGTGCCGACGGCGCGCAGCTGACCGAGTTTGCGATGCCGCTGACCACGCAGGTCCGCGAGGTCACCTACCGCGTGTTCCAGCAGTACTGGCGCATGCCGAGCTACGTCGTCGCCAAGATTGCGCTGAGCGTCGCGGCCGGTCTCTTCATCGGCTTCACCTTCTTCAACGCCAAGGGCAGCCTCGGCGGCATGCAGATCGTCATGTTCTCCGTCTTCATGATCACCAACATCTTCCCGACGCTGGTGCAGCAGATCCAGCCTCTCTTCGTCACCCAACGCTCGCTGTACGAGGTGCGCGAGCGGCCGAGCAAGGCGTACTCGTGGGTCGCCTTCGTCCTCGCCAACATCGTCGTCGAGATCCCCTACCAGATCGTGGCCGGCATCCTGATCTACGCGTGCTTCTACTACCCCGTCGTGGGCGTGCAGACGTCGGACCGGCAGGTGCTGGTGCTCCTGTTCGTGGTGCAGCTGTTCCTGTACGCCTCGTCCTTTGCGCACATGACCATCGCGGCGATGCCGGACGCGCAGACGGCCTCGAGCGTCGTCACCGTGCTGGTGCTGATGAGCATCCTGTTCAACGGCGTGCTGCAGCCGCCCAACGCGCTGCCGGGCTTCTGGATCTTCATGTACCGCGTCAGCCCCTTCACCTACTGGATCGGCGGCATCGTCGCCACCATGCTGCACGGCCGCCAGGTCGAGTGCACCATGCAGGAGACGCAGATCTTCGACCCGCCGGCCGGCGAGACCTGCGGGAGCTACCTGCAGCCGCTGGCCGGGCAGGCGCCGGGCACGCTGCAGAACCCGGGGGCCACGGCGGACTGCCAGTACTGCGCGTACAAGGTGGCGGACCAGTTCCTGGCAGGGTCCAAGATCTACTGGGGCCAGCGGTGGCGCAACTTTGGCATCATGTGGGCGTACATCATCTTCAACATCTTCATGGCCGTATTCTTCTACTACATTTTTAGGGTTCGCAAGGGCGGCTTCGGCCTTGGCAAGCTCTTTGGCGGCAAGAAGGCGGCCAGCAAGTCCAAGAAGGAGGAGGAGGCTGTCACGGAGAAGACTGCTGCCAAGAATGGCTCGGCTACTTCTACTCCGAATACCAACTAATACGGTCGGTCGGCTTCGATCGACGATGTTCTCTCTTTTTTGATCTAAAAGAATTTCCCAGTGATTTTTGTCATTTATTCTATATTGTTTTTATTTATTTCAGTCTATCTAATACACGTACTTTCCTTCTCTTCCGTCAGATTCTGCTAGACGCTTCTCGCTGAGCTATGAACTACATTGGCTAGATACGCGGGCATAGACTCCGACAAGAGGCCATGAATGCACTTGTCCATCCCTGTCGTCCAATGTAATTGCTACTACTGACTCGGCTGTAAGCATCCGCTTTGTTTTGAGAGGATCGCTCGCGTTTGCTTTGACTCCCTCCCACCTCACCCGAGGACGGGCATGCAGGCTTCCTGATCAGGCAGCCAAGTCTTCGGCCCGGCATAGAGGCTTTTACAAGCCCGTTTGCAGGATTGACGAGAAATTGGCGAAGGTGCTTGCTTCATTGCAAGTGATCATGCCTGGGTTCGCTGGTGGACGGACGGCTGGTGCCTGGACGGGCCATCAACCGTTGTCGCAATCTCGGCGTGACCGAGTTTGCATCATTATCGCTCCACCGCCCACGAACAGCGAACCGGATGAAAGAATCATATCTCCATCCGTATAACTATGTACATAGCTTGTTTCAATATATGCCCCGCGTACAACCAACAAACGGAGTTTATGTGCCGTTGTTTGTCGTCACAACTGCACAAGACCGGCAACGCGACATGGGATGGTCTGACGGGATGCTGTCTATTCCCATTACCGTACATTGAGAGACAGAAGTCACCATTGTCGTCTGCAGAATGACGTCGACTCGGCAGCAACTCGCATAACGTAACGAATGGATACTGCAGCGCAAGTAGGTGGCCGCCCGGTGTCCGTCTGATCCGTAACATGCTGCGCATACCTGACGGATATTTGAGTTAGTTACTTAAACCGCGGAACTGAAAGACCGGACCGATAAGCGTGGCATTTCCCAAGCGAGTTTATCGCTTCTGCAGCCTGGTTTACAACGCTGCTCGTTTGCTGCACTGCATGCACAAATATTGGGCTGCGAGAGTTGTGCAGATGGAACAAATTTGGTAGCGGGATGGTATTTTTATTCAAAAAAGAAATTTCATATTCCGAAACTTGCATTTTCTGTTTTAAGAACTTCCGTCTACTCGACATAATAAGATGTTTTCGTTCTGTCCCTCTCTGTTCTCATCTCAACCTTGGGGGCTGTGAAAGGCTCTTCGAGGCAGCAGGCTGGTTGTCGAAAATCATGCGGTATTGTTTGTGTGACGTGCAAACAGAACAGTCAACTTGTGTAAACAGAATCAAGGCCAGAATATGTACAGTAGGTGCATATATGTGTCACCTCATCCGCCGCCGCTGCACACTTTTGGGCATGCAGCCTGGATATGCTGACTGTAAGACAAAATAGTCATTTATGAATGCTATCCAAAAATACAATCTGGAGAGTATGTTTGCATGCTTGCTCCGTGTATGCGGGTAGAATATTGGTTTGAGGTCGCTCCTAACGGCCTCCTGCATCATCTCCTCATCTCCCAATGTAGACTGTGTTCCTGTAGCCTAACTTGGGTTGAGGAGCTACATCTCAGTTGCAGAGGGATGTATATAATAAGTCAATTCGTCTCGCTGCTCAGAATCCACCAGTGCACCACAGAGTTGTCTCCAAACAACACCATGTCCTCACAAAAGTTCCTTTCCCTCTCCGTGGCGGCTTTGCTCTGCTCCCAAGGCTTTGCAAAGCCTACCACGGGGCCTCTCTCTATGCTTGGCATAGACTTTTCCAAACCAACGGAAGGTGAAATGGCAAAAAGAAATTCCTCTGCTCTCCGAACAGAACAGAGACTAGCTTTGAGCCGCCTCCAGTCAAACTTGCCGCCCACTATGTTGACCAATACCAGCTCCATGGCCGGTTCTCGGGCAAGAGCCATGGTTGACGAAGCGATTGACCAACAGGGCAAGTACAACCTATGGCGTCTCGTGAATCCTCGTCGAGGAGTTAAAGGCGACCCCAACACAGCCCAACTTCGACCGATACTGAACAGCGGCCTGCTCCGCCTCAACTCACGCCCTGAGCTCCTCAAGGCTGTGAAGCTCACCAACAACGCCGAGACACAGAACTTGTAAAACAGTGGTACTCTGAAACGCTACTAGAACGAGACCAAGATTTACATTCAAGATGTGTATCCGCCATTGAGAATCTCAGCCCTCTTGAGACAAGCTCACAGCTAAGATAGAAGTGACCGTATGGCAGATCAAGATCACAGGCTATCCCAACAGTCATTCCGTCCAGCAACAGGCTTCAATGTAAGGATTCAAACTCTTGAAGAAGAACAATGAAGACTTCAATTAATGCAGTTCAGGTCTGGCGTAATGTCAAGGACTATGGCGCTGTCGGATGCTTCACCGACGACACAGACGCCATTTAAGGGTCAGCTCAGATGGCAATCGATGAGGCCAAGGCTGCCCCGAGTCCTCTGTCAGCGGTGCCATAGTGTATTTTCTCGGTGGTGAGTACCCGAGGCAAGATGTCATGTCGGAGCATACTCTCATCATTTCACAGGTACTTACTGCGTCGACCGATCAATCGTGCTGTACTTTAATATGCAGATAGTTGGCAGTGTGGGAGGCACAGCTCCCACCATACAATTGTCAAGCAACTTGATCGGACTGTGCGTCTTCACGGCAGACGTCTACCTCTTCGACGGCAATTCCGAATGGTATATCAGCACGGTAAGTCATCCTCGCAACCATGGCGGGAGTAGGACATTCTGACTTTGTATCCTTCAGGGCAACTTTTATCGGAGCATTCGCGGAATCAAAATCAAGCTTCGCCTAACCAGGCAGGCGGGCACGGTCGGCATTCACTGGCAAGTGGCGCAAGCGACAACGATTGAAGAAGCCAGTGTGATGATGTCGAATGATTCCTCAACTACGCAGATTGGAATCTGTGAGTCGAAAGGTTCTTGGTGAAAATCACACGAATGCTAATTTGTTTAGTCGCTGAGAATGGCAGCGGAGGCTACTGTAGATGGGGGACATCACCATCACCAACGGTGGGTATGGCATCCTGGCTACAAGTCAGCAGTATTTTGCTTCGCGAATCAGCACCGCCGGCTCGCAAAAGTGCATTGGTATGAGTTGGAACTGTGTCTGGGTGAGTACTTTGTTTGCTATTCCTTTTTTTCTGCTTTTTCTTCCTCCATTTTGGAGGCCTTTGTCTTGAACTGATGGGTTAGGGTGAAAAGCTGGTGTTGGACTTACATTTTGCAGTTTTTCACAAGACTTAAAACATAGAGCAAGTCGTCGCCTTGACTTTTTGCGTCTGATGCGTTCAACTCTGTGATGGCGATGAGTCTAGTGAGTAGTCGGTGGATAGAATTATCCGAGTAGTTGGTTGAAGGAGCTATCCAAGTAGATGGAACTATCCGAGATTAAAGAAAGAATCCGCCTACAAAACATAGTTACAAGCAAGAAGTTGCCGTCTGCGATGAAGCCGGCAGGGCTGCCTGTTGAACAATCGAGTGGATGCACTCGCGGCCAAGACGCGGCGGGCCTCCCCATCGAATTCATTTATTAACTAACGACGCTATTGAAACTTCAAGATGGAGGGATGGATGTCGATTCAACTGCCGAGCGGCCGGGGATAGGCGGGTATTTCGGACAGCAGAGGAAGCAGAGACGGCCGGAACACTGTGGCGGTCAACGAGGCGTCCGCCTCGTCTCGTCTCGTCTCGTCTGGCTACCTCGTGCCTTGTGGGCTACCGTCAGAGCACATTTGCGGGCAAAGTGGAAGAATCTCAGCTGATGATGGTGATCAGGGCCGACGGGTAGGGTGAGGGGCGGGACGGGAGGACGTGGCTGGCTCACGGACAAAGAAGCCCGAGCGGAGCGGAGAAGGCAAAGACGAGTTGCGTGAGAAATATCCTGATCTTTATCTTTCGCTTTACTTGTTTATGATCCATAAGTCTGTGTGTATTAACCAACTCGTTTATGCTTGGGTGATCAATCGCATTACTGTTTCGACAACCGCGCGTCCACTTGGTTTGCATGATGGTACGCTGTTCCCTTGTTACAAAGTTCTAATTATTCAACTATAAAGTGGCGTTTTATTATAACTAGTTAACTAGTTGGCTTTCGAGGAGAAATAGCAAGAACCACAATTATCATTCTACTCCAACCACAGACATCCAGTGGCGGCGCCTTCGGCAAGTGAGGGCGGTCCGCCGCCACCTTGTCTGTGTACAAGGTCGGGTCGGGATGGCGCAACTTAACCGACGGGCTTTTTTCTTCCTACTTTCGTCTAGAAGGAATGTTGTCTGCGAGCTTAATTGTCCGCGATTTCTACACTATTCCGCAAGTTCGTTGGTAGATGCAAGCAACCCACCAAAAGGCCCCTCTGTTTGGCTTTGAATTAAACTCAACCTCTGCAAGATCGGCGGCCTGTCACCGAAGCGAGGCGGCGGCGTGGCTTCTTTTTTTTTTTTTTTGGCTTAAATTTCCCCCCCTCTCGCTTGGACTCCGAAATAGGCAGTTTTCGACGCAAGTCATTCAGAGCGTCCCACCTTTGTGTCGCAGATTTCAGCCAGGGCTTGTTGTGCAAGATGATGATGGCCTGTTTGGTGTTTGGTAGTGTGGCTAGTTATGGATGAAAGGGGCAATGTGATGGACAAAACATGTACGACATGTCCGCAAAGAGATCGGATGAAAGGGTTCATGTGAACAGAGCTTGAACCTGACACCTCCATGCGACACCAGAGAGTTGAGAGGTTGACGCTAGAAGCAAGGCCAAGAAACCAATAACCAGCTAGAACCTCCGTCCCCCCCCCCTCCCGTCCACGAGGACCACAACTGACCTTCTTCATTTCCCCTAGTTGTTGTTGAAACGGCCTCGGTCTGCGAGTTTTCCTCGACCAACTAACTAGTCTTGGAACCTCTTGGGTGCCAGAGGATCCCTGCCCACACACACACGTTGCCAAAGGAGCATGGTTCACGACTCATGAGCCCGGCCCGAAAAAGGTCAAGTCCACACAGATAGAGCTTCGCCTCGTCGAGAGCCAAGGGGGGAGGGGAGGGTCGAAAGGTCAAGAAGGGGGGGGGGGTTATTAGTTGACCAAGACTTATCGTTGTCGATTTGATCTGTAAAGAGAAAGAAAAAAAACCATCATCAAGATGATGTCTTGAAATCCCATCTGTATTGTGCTTGACCTTTCTCTCCTCTCCTCTCCGAGGGTTCCGTCCGATATCGTCGTTCGCTATTCCCGAAATTCCAATCATGAGTGATCCCAAAATCGTGGCGGCAATTGCGAGCGGCAAGGTGCCCAAGGAGATCAGCGAGGCGTTCCTCAGCGAGAGCAAGGACCAGCCGGCGATCATCGCCATCGTCATCGTCGCGATCCTGACGAGCTTCGTGGTGCTTTCCCGCCTGGCGTCTCGCGCCTTTGTCGTCAAGCGCGTGGGCATTGACGATGGCCTCGCCCTGGCGTCTCTGGTACGTCGTCACCGTTTCCCAATGGCACCTGGTAATGGCGACAGACGTGTGGCCGAGATACTAACCACCGGCGATGATAGTGCTGCTTCATCTCATTCGTCGCCCTCTGCATACACCTGATCCGCCTCGGCTCCGGCCGCCACTTTGCCTACATCCAGTACATCCTCGACAACGACACGATGCTGCTCACCCAGCTGCTCGACTTCATCGCCCACATCATCTACACCGTCGCGCTGCTGCTGTGCCGCGTCTCCGGTCTCGCCTTTTACTGGCGGCTGTGCAAGATGCACAGCCGCTTCAAGCTGGTCATCCAGGTGGTCTTTGGCGTGCTCATCGCTGGCTTCCTGCCGCAGGTCTTGTTGATCGTCTTCCACTGCCGGCCGGTGACGGGCTGGTGGCCGTACGACTTCCAGCCCGAGTTTGACCGGTTCGTGTGCCTGCAGTGGGGGCTGGTGTACAGCGTCAACTCGGCGGTGTCGCTGCTCTGCGACCTGCTCATCTTTGGCATCCCGATCGCGATGCTGTGGACGCTGGAGATGAGCCGCAAGAAGAAGATTCAGCTGGGGTCCATCCTGCTCCCGGGTATCCTGTGAGTGCAGTGCATTGCGCGACTGTCCAAGGTCCCCGTGTATGTTCAGTCTAGGCTAATTCACCACAGCGTCATTGCCATTTCCATCACGCGACTGATTCTGGTCATTCGCGGGCAATGGGAGGCTGATATGGTAAGTAGAGAGGGCAATCCACGTTTGGGCAGCAAGCAACGGCCTACTAACACCACCCAACCAACAGTCCTGGGAGTACAACCCCATGCTCGGCGTCGAGGTTGCCGAGATTGGCGCCACGCTGATCGCGCTGTCGGTGCCCGGCGTCAAGCCCGTCTTTGACAAGTTCGTGCTGGGCAAGAAGGACGCCAGCTCCGGGTCCGGGTCCACGAGCCACCGGACGCGCAACAACAAGACGAATGACTCGAACGCGACCAAGCTTGGCACGCTGCGGCAGCGGAGCCAGCACCTCACCAGCCAGGACGAGATTGACGGCGGTGGCGGCGCCGGCTACGGCACGGCGGTGAGCGCGAGCCACTCGCCGAGCACCGACGACTTTCACAGCGCCAAGTCGACGGACGGCATCTACGTCAAGGTGGACTTTGATGTTCGAGAAGGACGGCCTCATGCTCTGTGAGGGGGGGGAGATGACCAGATGGAGGCGGTGTATTCCGGATAACTATCCGTACTGTACATGGATATGTGGTTACGGATACGAGGTCTCTGTCTACGTATGTATGTATGTATGTATGTACGTCTGCATGTCTGTAAATGTATACTCTAATCAGCTGTCAACAAAGAACTACTGCGCCTCCAAATTAATTTGCGACACTCTTAATTTACAGTGACATGAACTCACTATACTTTTGGTGGGTTAGGGGTCCTGGGTTCTCCAACTGTATAGCAGTTGTAGTCAGACTTGTACTAACTCTATACAGACAGCGCAGCGCAGCGCAGCCTGAGCACCAGCCTAAGCACCAGCCCAAGCACCAGCCTAAGCACCAGCCTACCAGCCAAGCTACCCTCTCCACTAGCAAGACAACCAAAATGACCGCTAATTCCAACTAAATGACTCGGTTCATTACAGGTAAGAGGGGGAAAGGGAAGCTTCGACCACCTTGTTCACCTTGTTGAGCTAGATAACACCGTTATTTCGTCTGCCGGGTTGGCCGGTGATTGATTTAATTAATTGACAACCCTGACTAGCGACAACAGGCCTGACGTGCTGGCTCGCCGGACCCTTGAGCCCGCGGAAAGAAGGTGTCGTAAAAAAGAAGGAAAAAATGGAAGCAGATTTCTTCAACGCACCCACAGCCCCCGCCGAGATATTGAATATTGCCGGCCTGGGCGCGGGGAGGGGGAGTTTTTACCACGCGACAGCAGGGATTGCCTGCCTGGTCGAGTCGAGGGAGGGCGGCAAGCTTGGCTGGGTTCATTGGAGAAGCTGGGAGAGTTGAGGTCTGTGATGGAGTAAATTTGCACTTGACACATCCTTACTTCTTCATTTACCGCACGTGGTGGACGCAATATATGTAGAGCTCGTGGCCGCCTTCTCTCCCTCATCTTGTCGCCTTCTACAAGCAGACAGAGACAGTCAGTCAGTGGTGCCAAAGGGACTTGAATTAGTTCTTTTTTTTTTGGTCATCGGCAAAAAGCAAAAATAGGAAGCTCTTTCTTCCCCTTTTGCATTCCCTATTCCCGCCAAATTTCCAGCCACCAACCCAACCTTTCTCTCCCTCACCATCCGGATCGGCATCACAGCACATCACATCACCATGCGTGTCTCCATCCTCTCCGCTACGGCGCTCCTCATCGGCGCCGGCAGCGCCATCGACACACAATTCACGCCGCCGCTGATCCCCCTCATGAAGGATGCCGGCTCGACCGAGCTCTTTCCCATGGGCGACTGCCACGGTTTCACCCTCGAGGAAGCCACCATTGACCAGATGCAGCTGGCCATGAACAAGACCCAGCTCACCTCGGTCCAGCTGGTCGGATGCTATCTTACGAGAGTGTTTCAGACCCAAGAGTATATCAAGTGAGTTTATTCTTTTCCTCCGCTGCCCCTGTGCCAATTGTTTCGAAAGCAGCAGGGTCCAGTCAGCTTGCTAACATGAAACCCCCCCCCCCCAAAGCTCCGTCCTCCAGGTCAACCCCGACGTCTTCGCCATCGCCGCCCAGCTCGACGCCGAGCGTCAGGCCGGCAAGGTCCGCGGCCCGCTGCACGGTATCCCCTTCACCGTCAAGGACAACATCGCCACCAAGGACAACATGGAGACGACGGCCGGCAGCTGGGCCCTGCTCGGCAGCGTGGTGCCCCGTGATGCCCACGTCGTCGCCCGCCTGCGCGCGGCCGGCGCCGTGCTGCTCGGCAAGGCCACCCTCAGCGAGTGGGCCGACATGCGCAGCAGCAACTACTCCGAGGGCTTCTCCGGTCGCGGAGGACAGTGCCGCAGCTCCTACAACCTCACCGTGAACCCCGGCGGCAGCAGCTCCGGCAGCGCCGTCGGCGTCGCGGCCAACGTCGTCGCCTTTTCGCTCGGCACCGAGACTGACGGCAGTGGTACGTCATCTTCCATACATGTACTTGTTGTATATACATCTACGCATGTACTAACACCCCTCAGTCATCAACCCCGCCTCCCGCAACGCCCTCGTCGGCTTCAAGCCCACCGTCGGCCGCACCTCCCGCGCTGGCGTCATCCCCGAGACGGAGCACCAAGACTCGGTCGGCACCTTTGGCCGCACCGTGCGCGACGCCGTCTACGCCTTCGACGCCATCCACGGCAAGGACCCCCGCGACAACTACACCCTCGCCGACGGCGCCAAGGCCCCTCCCGCGGCCGGCTACGCCTCCCTGCTGCGCACCAAGTCGGCGCTCAAGTGCGCGCGCTTCGGCCTGCCGTGGATGAGCTACTGGCGCTTCGCCGACGCGGAGCAGCTCGCGGCGCTGACACAGCTGCTGGACCTGATGCGCGCGGCCGGCGCCACCATCATCAACGGCACCGAGATCACCGACCACGAGACCATTGTCAGCCCGGACGGCTGGGACTGGAACTGGGGCGTCACGTCGCGCGGGCGCGCCAACGAGTCGGAGCTGACCTATGTCAAGGTGGACTTTTACAACAACATGAACGCGTACCTGCAGGAGCTCACCAACACCAACGTGAAAACCGTCGACGACATCATCCGGTACAACTTTGAGAATGACGGCGCCGAGGGCGGCCACCCCTGGCCCCGGGGCCACCCGGCCTTCTACTCGGGCCAGGACGTCTTCCTGGACTCGCAGAAGACGCGCGGCGTGCAGGACCAGACGTACTTCCAGGCGCTCGAGTACGTGCAGGGCACGGCGCGCAGGGGCATCGACGACGCGCTGCGGAGCAACGGCACGCGCCTCAACGGCCTGCTGGTGCCGCCGGCGGTCGGGCAGAGCTACCAGCAGGCGGCGCAGGCGGGCTACCCGGCGGTGACGATCCCGGTGGGCGTGAGCAGCGACTCGGGGATGCCGTTCGGGCTGGCGATCTTGCAGACGGCGTGGCGCGAGGACGAGCTGGTCAAGTGGGCGAGCGCCATCGAGGACCTCCAGCTGACCTCGGAGACGACGCTGAAGCGCACCCGTCCGACCTGGAGGGGGTACCTGACGCGCAACGTTCCGGTGCCGTTTTGAGGAAGCAGAGGGTTTGAAAGTGTGATGTGTAATGAATCAAGGTTACAAACATAGACATAGACCAAGTATATATGAATTTTCATCCGCATGCTGTTTTCTGCATTGAACTGAAATCACGAGCAAGTAAAATAAATCATCAAAGCGTACCGCGGTAGACACGCCCGTTCCTTGTCAAGTTTCAGGTCCTGCCTTGGCCTTATATGCCGCGTGCTATAGATACCCTGCACCACCAGGGAGTTGCCCATCTACCTCAAACACTCTGCGCAGCCTGTTCGCGGAGATCCATCCGACAAGACCTCTACCCTGCAGCTCCTTGACTTGGGGACGTGATGCGCTGATTCTTTATGCATCGAGGACGCTTTATCAGGTAGTGTCGATTTCGTTAGCCCCCCCTTTTAGTTTCGGCAGTGAGCATCGCAAACCAGCATAGCATAGCATTGACAGGCTGCAGAACGGAGCACGAGTCATCATCTCCTTGGCATGAATATCTAGGGCAACTCTAAATCTGCGTCGTTGCACATCACCGTTCGATCAACGTGAATCATCATCGACCCCCCCCCCCTCCTTCCCTCCGGCTTCCCTCGGCTCGATCGACAATCCCCCCGAGCGCAGAGGCCGCGCCACTAGGCCCGGGCATACTCGATTAGATCCCACAGGTTGCCGTACAGGTCCTTGAACACGGCCACCGTGCCGTAGTCGTGCACCGCGACCGGCCGCGCCCACTCCACCCCCGCGGCTGTGAGGCGCGCGTGGTCACGCCGGAAGTCGTCCGTCGCCAGGAACAGGAACACGCGGTCGTCGCCCGTCTGCCGCCCGACGGCCGCGAGCTGGTCCGGCGAGGAGGCGCGCGCGAGCAGGATCGTGGTCGCGCCGGGACCGGCCCCGGGCGGCGCGACGGTCACCCACCGCTTGCCCTGCTCGGGCACGGGCCGGTCCTCGACGAGGGTGAAGCCGAGCTTGTCGACGTAGAAGGCGAGCGCCTCGTCGTAGTCGCGGACGACGACGGAGACGTGGGCGAGATGCGGCATGGCGTGTGTGCGTGCGTCGTGTGTATCTGATGTGGTTGGAAGAAGGGAAGATGAGCCACGTGGGCAAGTACGTGGGGAAGCTCTTGGCGGAGACGTCAACACTTGAGGGGAAAAAAAAAAGAAAATAGTTATACATTTCTCATTCAGTTCAAGTCGCTTTTTATATACATGAATAAACCAAATCCAGGCTACTAACGAAACAGCACACATTCAGAGCTTCGCAAACAAGCCGGCGCAGGCGCCCTTGCCCAGCTGAATCAGGGTGCTCTTGGTGCGCATGTAGGCGCGGATGCCCTCCTCGCCGTTCTCCAATCCCAAGCCGCTCATCTTCCAGCCACCGACGGGCATCTCCGCGGGCGACTCGCCCCAGGTGTTGATCCAGGTGATGCCCGCGTGCAGCTGGCGGACCACGTCCTGCGCGAGGCCGACGTCGGACGACACCACGCCCGCCGCGAGGCCCATCGGCGTGTCGTTGGCCCGGCGCACCACGTCGGCGAGCCACTCGTCCTGCGCCCGGCCGCGCACCTTGTACGGCAGGAGGCACATGACCGGGCCGAAGATCTCCTCGCGCGCCACCCGCATGTCGTCGGTGCAGTCGGTGAAGATGACCGGCGGCACCCAGTAGCCGTTGGCGGTCGGCCGCTTGCTCTGCGCGGCGGCGGCGCCGTCGTAGAGGACGCGCGCGCGGTCCACCTCCTTGCCGTGGCGGATGTAGCCGAGCACCTTGTCGCGGTGCGCGGCGGAGACGACGGGGCCAAAGTTGGTCGCCTCGTCGCGCGGCATGCCCATGCGGATGCCATCGCGGCAGCGCGCCACCAGAGCCTGCTCGAGGGCCGGTAGCATCGCGTCCGGGACGAGCACGCGCGTGCCGTTGGTGCAGACCTGGCCGGTGGAGAAGAAGTTGGCCGCCATGGCAACGTCGGCCGCCTCGTTCACGTCGGCGTCGGGCAGGATGACGACGGGGCTCTTGCCACCGAGCTCCATGGTGATGCCCTTCATGTCGGCGGCGGCGGCGGCGGCGACCTTGCTGCCGGTGCTGACCTGGCCAGTGAAGGAGACCTTGGCGATGCCCGGGTGGGAGACGAGGGGCGCACCGACGCTCCCGCCGTCGCCGTAGACGACGTTGAAGACGCCCGCGGGCACGCCGGCCTCGAGGTAGATCTGGGCGAGGGTGTTGGCGTGCAGCGGGGTGACCTCGCTGGGCTTGTAGACCATGCAGTTGCCGGCGGCGAGGCACGGCGCCGACTTCCACAGGGCGATCTGGATCGGGTAGTTCCAGGCGCCGATGCCGGCGCAGACGCCGAGCGGCTCGTGGGTGGTGAGCACGTAGGCGTCGGAGCGGAGGCGGGTGTGCTGGCCCGGCTGGCCGCCGGCGACCATGTGCGCGTAGTACTCGAGGACGTCGGCGCCGGTGGCGACGTCGACGGTCGACGTCTCGGACCAGGCCTTGCCCGTGTCGAACGTTTCGGTCAGCGCGAGGGCATCGTTGCGCGCGCGGAGGATCGCGGCGGCGCGGAGGAGGATCTCGGCGCGCTTCGGCGCGGGCGTCTGCGACCACGCGGGGAAGGCGGCCTGCGCGGAGGCGACGGCATCGTCAAGCTGCTGCCGGGTCGAGGTGTAGATGGTGGCGAGCGGTTCGGCGGTGCTGGGGTCGAGAGACTGGAAGGTTTGAGATGCGGAGGAGCTTTTCGGCTGGGGCTGGCCGGAGTGGAAGGTGTGAATCTCTTTAGCAAAGGTCATGGTGGCGGTCGAGGGTTGGTGATGGCTTCGTTTGTGGGCAGGTTGGAGGAGTACCAGCAGTGCGAGGTGCTAGGTAGAAAGCTGGGTGAGCTGCTGTGACGCAATCTGGACAAGACGCTGCAGGAGTCACAGCGGGGAGGGGAATTATGTGTGTTAGCGGATGCTATGTGATGATTGCGGCGAAAGGCACGAGAGCTATTGCCGAGCAAGGCAATTGAGCTAAGTTGGCGGTGATGATGATGGAAGCTCCAGAAAGAGGCTGGCCGGCGGATGCGCGGAAGCCGGAGGAGCGGGCACCGTAGTGGAGAATTGTAGATTTTGGCAGCTACAGTGGTTGTTGGAGGTATTTACAGCGAGGTGGTTACAGTGGTTACAGTGGCTTCAATGCCCGCACAGCTTTTAGGCTAGATTTGTACAGTGGCTGTAGTGGCTGGGCATAGTGGCTACAGTGGATCCCACTATGAAAGAAGCTCGTTGCTGTCGCCGGCAATACTTTGGATACAATTGCTGGCTGAGCTGTAAAGTGTAATTGTTGCTGCATTTATTGTAATATTTACGAGACATCAATATCAAGATATTGAGAATGCTGTAGCAGAATGGGTTGGGCAGAGTGAAGCGGGACGAGTTTAGCTTTGATAACTGTAAATAGATGGTTAGAATTTACTTTGACCACTGAAACTTCGGCAGGGATGTTTCCAAAGTATCGAGAAAACTCTGCTAGAATCAGGCACAGTCAATCAACCCCGCATGCAAGAGCAAGTACTCGGTGATTCGTCGACGTTGGAAAAGCATGCAGCCCGTGTCACAAGAGCTCCATGGGGCAGTGCCGTGTTGCATATGCAAGTCGCGGTGCGGAAGCACTGACATGCAACTTCTCTGCTTCGTACACCGGCACGGCCGCAACACGGAGCACGGCCCGATCAGGTGGTTTCTGGCCGGGGTTGCTGGCCTTGTTATCTCTCAAGTGTCGGCCGGGGTTGCTTCGGCATTGGTTAGTTAGAGCCAGCCATCAGACCAGCTGGTCAGCCACCATGGCGCTGGCAGCGAATTTAAATCATGCAAGCCCGGGAGATGGTGCCACGAGCTGAGCAGCAGGTTGCGACGAAAAAGAAGCTTGCCGTGAAATGTTGTTATCGCGGCCGTACATGCCGTCGGGCCCGGCAACTTACAACCAAAAAGGCACCCCGGCTCGGTGCCACTCCGAGGATGGAGTCGAATTCCCAAAGGGGTCATTGACTAGCATTTGCAGTCCACAGGGATTTAGGGAATACAACTAGTTAGTTAACCGAAAGTCAAGGGAAAAAAAATCGAACTCGAAAGTGAGGAAAAAATCCATCGACTTGGCGGGGTTTGAGACGAGTATCAGGCAAAATGACATCAGCGACCCGCATACCTGGATGTCGGGCACTCCGCCGGCCCCAGCGGGCGCTGCACCGCTTCTGCAGTGCTACGAGGTAACCAACCACAAGTCATAGTTGTATTTGGGTTCAAGGCTCAATGAATGTTTGCCCAGCTAAAAACTGCTGGCACAAGCCACTAACGACAACGTGACAGCAGCGCCAGGTGGTTTCAGTGCGGCCACAGCGCGGCTACAGCGAGGCCTGAGGTCAGTGGAGCTGCATGCTGCACCCCACTGGAGCACCATGGACCTACCTGCATGCCGCAACAGTAACGGTGTCGTATCGAACGGGGCAACGACGAAAAAGAGAAGAAGAAAAATCAAGAAATCTTCCTGTCCGGACGATCGGGAAAGCTCAGAAAGAAACGCTACCAACAGTAACAAAAATTATGTACTGTGTATTCCTGCAAGCTCCCATCAGCCTCCCAGGTACTGAGTAACCTCGAGCAGGCTGCGGGGGCTGGTGTGACAAGCCCCAGCCCATCCAGCCCCGCCCATCGCGCAAAATCTACACCGTGCATCTCTCTAGAATATCCGCACTGTGAATTTGCATGTCACTCACCACTTGTTCCACAGTGTGCACAGTGCCTCCCAAGTAACCTCCCTACGTAATACCCTGTTTGCCATCACCACATCTCGAACCCAAAAAGCTGCCGCCACGACACCACCACCAGCCTATCAACCAATGTCGGTGAGACGTCCCTTTTTTTGGCTTCAAATTGACTGACTCTCTCTCTCCCACAGGATCCACCCCCCTGCTCAGCCAACTCGCGTGATCGCAATTAGCAATTCCGATGCTCCGCCTCGGCCAATGTTCCCTCCATCAGTTTTTGGCTCTTTGGCCGTCGCCAACCAGCCGGGAGCCATGAATAATAGCGCCGAACTTACCAAACGACTACAAAGTGAAAAATAAATAAAAAATAACCTAGCTAATATCTTATCTACTGGTCCCGTCCCTCCAATTCTCCAAAAAGTATCCCACGTTTCCCCAACTCTTTCCCTCCATCTTTCTTCTACGACATCCTCTCTTCTCCCACCACCACACCAATAGCTTCCATCCTCACATCTCCCTCTTGCAACTCCAAGTGACGTTCACTCGTCTACCTGACTATTATTAGCTTCCCGTTTTGCTCGCTCCGTGGCCCGACCTGCATATCCGCTCCGGTTCCGGTCAAGCTCTGTTTCTGCTTCTCCACCCGGACCTTGGACCCTTGCACCTGTCGTGCTTATACTTAGTTCAGGCTTTTCCCGGTTGTGACAGGCTCACGACGCTCTTCCTACAATATTTTTTCGCTCTGAAATTCCAATTGTCACTGCCAACATGACCACCCAGGTTCTTTCCGCCTCCGCGGCTACCGACTTTGACTATATCATCGTCGGTGGTGGCACTGCTGGCTGCGTCCTCGCCTCCCGGCTGTCCAGCTACCTCCCCGAGCGCAAGATCCTCCTCATCGAGGCTGGTCCCTCCGACTTCAACCTCTCCCAGGTGCTCAACCTGCGCGAGTGGCTCTCCCTCCTCGGCGGCGAACTCGACTACGACTATCCCACCACCGAGCAGCCCAATGGCAACTCCCACATCCGCCACTCGCGCGCCAAGGTCCTCGGCGGCTGCTCCTCCCACAACACCCTGATCTCCTTCCGTCCTTTCCGTCACGACATGGACCGATGGGTCGAGCAGGGCTGCACCGGCTGGACCTTTGAGAACGTCACCCGCCACATTGACAACCTCCGCAACACCTTCCAGCCCGTCCACGCCCGCCACCGCAATCAGCTCTGCAAGGACTGGGTATCGGCCTGCTCTACTGCTCTGGACATTCCCGTCATTGACAACTTCAACCATGAGATCCGCGAAAAGGGCCAACTCACCGAGGGTGCCGGCTTCTTCAACATCTCCTACAACCCCGACGACGGCAAGCGCAGCAGCGCCTCTGTCGCCTACATCCATCCCATCCTCCGTGGCGATGAGCGCCGCCCCAACCTCACCGTCCTGACTGAGACCTGGGTCTCCAAGATTCACGTCGAAAACGATGTTGCCAACGGAGTTGACATTACCCTCAAGTCCGGCCAGAAGATGACCCTTCGCCCCCGCAAGGAGATTGTCCTGTCGGCCGGTGCCGTCGACACCCCCAAGCTGATGCTTCACTCTGGCCTCGGCCCCCGCGCTCAGCTCCAGTCTCTGGGTATCCGCGTCGTCAAGGACCTCCCCGGTGTGGGCGAGAACCTCATTGACCACCCCGAGACCATCATCATGTGGGAGCTCAGCAAGCCTGTCCCCCCCAACCAGACCACCATGGACTCTGACGCCGGCGTCTTCATTCGCCGCGACGCCACCAACGCTGCTGGCAACGACGGCAACGCCGCCGACATCATGATGCACTGCTACCAGATCCCCTTCACGCTCAACACCGAGCGCCTGGGCTACCCCCTCATCCCCGACGGCTACGCCTTCTGCATGACCCCCAACATTCCCCGCGCTCGCTCCCGTGGCCGCATCTACCTCACCTCCGCCGACCCCAGCGTGAAGCCCGCGCTCGACTTCCGCTACTTCACCGACCCTGAGGGCTACGACGCCTCGATCCTCGTCGACGGCATCAAGGCCGCCCGCAAGATCGCCCAGCAGGCGCCCTTCAAGAGCTGGCTCAAGCAGGAGGTCGCCCCCGGCCCCAAGGTCCAGAGCGACGAGGACATTAGCGAGTACGCCCGCCGCGCGGCCCACACCGTCTACCACCCCGCTGGCACCACCAAGATGGGCGACGTCGGCAAGGACGAGCTCGCCGTCGTCGACCCCGAGCTCAGGGTCCGCGGCATCAAGAAGCTTCGCATCGCCGACGCCGGCGTCTTCCCCGAGATGCCCTCCATCAACCCCATGCTTACTGTTCTCGCCATTGGCGAGCGCGCTGCGGAGATGATTGCCATGGAGGAGGGCTGGAAGCCCGACGCCAACAAGTCCCGCCTGTAAACGCGACGACTTGTGGCTTGTAAGAGTGTCGCTAGCGCCGCATTTTTCGTCACGTCATTTTTTTTTGTTCTTTTGGAAACGGCCATGTTTGAAATGTTTTGGAAACCAAGAAAAAAGGACCCTCGTGTTGGTGGTCATGGGATCGCGCGAGGCACGAGTACATGTATATACCAGTCGATGCATGACATCGCTTTTGACATGAATTGGACGCAGATACGCTAGGATAGCTGAATGAAAAAAACAGAATGATCCAAGACTCTGAGACTGTGACTGTGACTGGTGAATGAAGCGCCTCTGTTCTCACCAGCTGCGGGCGCTAGAACAGTGGCCAACAATGCCGACGACCAACAAAATGCAGGGCTCGATCATGGCAATTGTGCCGTGGTTGCAGCTTCTCTACATTCAAATATCCCTCAATTTCTATTGGCCATTTTGTACACCCCGCATATCTGTGGATTGATTGTGTTACCGTGTCACAAAGATCGTAGTGCGACTTGCGACTCGAGGTATGTGTGTGTATGTAAATGCAAGAAGAGAAATCTATGACGCCTTTATCCATCCGGAAATGTAGAACAAGGAAGATGAAAATGACAAAAGACCCCCAGAAAACAAAAATAAACCAGAAATAAAATCGCTCATGATGCCCGCTTAAATGACAATGTTCAATCTCCGCACCACATCATCCACCAACTCGTGCGCTTCCTCGTCGGTGACGAGCCCGCGCGGGCCAAAGACGCCCATGTCGAGGCGGCCATTTCGTACCGCGAACTCGACGTCCACAGAGTCCTGTATCCCGTCCGTTAGCAAAAGTGTTTCAAAGAAAATCGTATAGAATAATAATAGGCTAAGAAAGACAACTTACGGGATAGGCGTGACGGACTGCATTCCCGGCAACAGACGCGTCGTAAATATCGCCGTGAGCTTCCATGCCTTCGCTCAGCAAGAGCTCCAAGGAAGTGGTAGTATCCCCAGACGCAGCGAATCCGTTCTCCTTTCCGGAACCAGCGCCAGGGAGCGTCAAGAAGTTGACAAATCTGTCGACCGTGACGCCCGTCCAGCGCGCCACCTCCCACAGGCCGACCTGCGCCGCCTGGCCGTCGGCCGCGATTCGTCTGATGTCTTCGTGTATGCGCCGTGCTGACTCTGCAAGGCTGTCACGCTCGTGTATGGCGATGCGGAGCGGGACTAGATTCAGCGTGGGCAGGATGTCCGGGATACGCTCGTCGGAGCGGTTCGCGAGGTAGATGCCGAGCACGACGCTGTCGGGGGAGGACTTCTGGCGAGGGATGATGGATCGTGCATAGGCGGCGAGGATGAGGGACTGCAGGCCGATGCCGTTCTTGGCAGCAAGGTCTCCAAGTGCGGTAATGTTGGAACAGGCTCCTTCTTTGAAAAGGGATGTCCGCGGCCCGGTCATGTCAGTCCCATCCGGAAAGGTTTTGTGTCCGTCGAGATACTTGGTCCAGAATGCCCTTCTCGAGTCCGCACTATCTTTGCCCTCTCTAGAAGTTGCCAGGTTTGCCCATTGGTCAATCGATGTTGACGCGCCGCTGGATAGAATTCCTTTGATATGATCAACAAGAGTGTCCATGATGGCAGGCAGACTGACTCCGTCGTAGAGCGCGTGATGAATTCGTAGCCGTAGAATCGTCTCCGACGAGTCAAGGGCCCGGTCAACCTCGGGGTGAGCAAATGGCTGTGCGCCAGTGGATGATAGACCAGGTTTGAGAAGAACTTGAATAAAAGGTAGGTCTTCCTGTCCGGTGGCGAGGAGACATGTGCGAAGCATTGGAACCTTCTTTACCACGCGTGCCCAGGCATCGTAAATCTTCGATACGGCGTGTGACCCGGAAAGCCGGTAGGTAAACTCCGGGTAGAATATCTGGCCGCCAGTATTTTGCCACGTACTCATCATGTACACTTGCATGGGCAGCGCGGGCAGGACCTCCTCGACCTGTTCCTTTCCAATGCCAGCGTCACCCAAGAGCCCGTTGACGTTGACTGATTTCGGTGCCTTCCAGGACTGCCAGCTCGGCTCCGTCGCGGATATCTCGGGTTCAGGCGGTGTGTTTGCCTGCTCAGCCATGTGCGCGATGCTGGTAGAGCGCACCAAAGCTGTCGGTCGAAGAAAGATTCCTCTCTGCTTCAATAGCGTGGACACCTTGATGGCGGTGATGGAGTCCAAACCGAGATGGTAAAGCGTGCTGGAAGCATCGATTGCATCTTCTGGGATGTTTGAAACTTGACTCAAGACCTCCCTTATGGCTAGACACGTCGTGTTCCACTCATGCGATGTATTCTTTCCAACCTGCAGACTTTCATTATCATCGTCAGCCAGGGTGATGGGCTGGGATCCGCAGATTTGGGCGCCAGTGTCGGAGAATTTAACCACGTCTTCATCCGCATGACGCAAGATAAACTCAAGGGCAGAATCCAGCTCCGAAACCAAGTCCTGCGGGAATTTCCCGTCCTTCGACTGTCCCTGGCAGGCTACCGTCCACTCCAAAACATCCCCTCTCGTTGCCGCTTCCACGCACACGGGATAGTCCACGCCTGATGATCCTTCCAGAGACTGGAAAAGAGACTCCGAAGCGCTTTCGCCAGGGGTCTTTTGCAACAGGAATAAAGAATTAAACAAGTCTTTCCCAGCCGCCACCTTGGCGGCCTTCAAGGCCGTGCGCAGAGGAAACGTCTGATAGGACCGCAGCTCGCCGAGATTGTCCTCCATGTATCGCAGGAACGAAGAAATGGATCCGTGCAAAATACTCCTGACGGCGACGGTGTTCATGGTTGGGAAAAGGAGGTCCTCGGCCCCTTCAAAGTCACGGCCCGAAAGGATGGAGCCAAAGATAACATCGAGCGAGCGCGTTTTGCGCGCGAGGATGACGGCCCAGCAGGCTTGGCACAGCGATTGGAGGCTGATCTTTTGTTCTCGACAGAACTGGCCAATTTCGCCCAATTTAATCGAAGAATCAGCCTCGACTTTTACGACACTGGACGAGTCCGGCTCTGCTGGGGGGACGATTGTTGGCCGCGCCCCTTCGAGATAGTTTGACCAGAAACCTTGGGCTTCAGAGGCGATGGAGGTGCAAGACTTGAACAAGAACTGGTCTGGAGATGGTCTGGACACGGGTTCGTCGTAATAAAGGGCCCTCAAGTCTTGATGAAGGAGTCCAAGAGACCAACCGTCGTACAAAGCGTGCGAAATTGAAAGAACGAAGAATATCGATTCTCCAAGGCTAACACGCACAACGCGCGCGAGGTTCTTCTTTGCCGCACTCTGGATGGCGCTAGTTTTGCTTTGCTCCTGAATAGTCTGCAGCTCATCCACAGACGTGATAGTCACATCTGAGATGATTAGGGGGGAAGACTTGTAAACAACCTGCGCGTAGACCGCAGACGCCTTGGGGTCGACAAGCTCCACGAAGCCCGTTCGCAGGATCGGGGTCGTTTCGAACAGCCTAGACCATGCAGCCTGGAGCTTAGAGACATCGATGCCAGGTGCAACTTGGAGGATTTCATGATTGAAGTACCAAGAGAAGTCTGACTCGACCATGCCAGAAACCATTGCGTCCTGTAATGGCGTTGTTGGGAGGATATCATCAACTTCGGTCATGTCAAGCCCGGTGGCCTCGACGTAATGGCGGAGCTGGGACTTGATGTCTCGCAGACCGCGTACTTCATTCGACTCATGACCGTTCTCCATTAGCCTTATTGATTTTGCCAAAGATGCCATTGAACGCCCCTTCATGATGGCAGAGGGAGTTATCATCATGTTGTGTCTCTTGAGGCGAGCAGAGAGCTGAACCGCATCAATGCTGTCCAGACCCAACTCAAGCCAGGTGGTAGAGGGTGCAACATCAGCAGCGGAGATACTGGACAGAAGTGCAATTTCCTGTCGCAAAGCCTCGGCATTCGGGCTCCAGGTTTCCTTGTCATCCACACTGATGCCGTTCACTTGGTCTGCCTTTCCTGCATCCAACTGGCTAGATTCAACCTGAACCGGAATTTTCGCACCCTCTTCCATACTGGTGAGCATGTCCTCGAATTCATCAAGCATTTTGTCCAGCGCCAATTCATCTGCCAAGCCACTCTTTGCGACCAAGAGGAGCCGCATAGTGCCATCGCGGCGTTTCGTCACCTCCAACGCCAAGGGAAAGTCGGGATTCAGACCACCATCCTCGACAACCCACGGCACGTCATCTTTCTGCCTGACTTGACCCTCTATTTGATAGGAAAACAGGCTGTCAAAAAGTGATTTGCCGTTCGCCTTCCACTTTTGCAGCTGCTGCAGGGGCACATGAGGATCATCGAGCACCATTCCGTTGAAATCTTGGCACCGCTGAAGAAGAGCGCGCCAAGTAGATGCGGATGAGATGTTGGCAAAAAATGGAAGCGTATTGAACAGCGGCCCAATAGTCTTGTCCACACCTGGTAGTGCAATTGACCGGCCTGAGACGATGACGCCAGTCGTAACATTGCCTCGGCTGTACTTTTGCAGAGTCGACACCCAGAGAGCGATTAGAAGGGACTGCATGGTAACATTGTTGGTCGATCGAAGCTTTTCAAGTCTTGGTAAGCTCAACACTCGCATCTGGGCTATCGGAACAGCGCTTTTCGCCTCGCGGGGAAGAGATTGTGGTGAGGTAGACCAGCCTTCAAGATGCCTCAGCCAGGCTTGTTTTGCATTATCGTGATTCCTCAGTGGTCCATGGAGGAGAGTATCTGCAAATGAGCGGTCTGCTTCGACTTCGACATTTTTATAGAAATCTACGAGCCTGTTCGTCATCAGTTCGAAGCTTGTCCCATCGTACAAGCCGTGGAAAATGTGCAGCACTATCATTCTCGTGTCCGGGCCCGTGACGAGAGTGACCTTGACAGGCGTGTGCATGCGCTCACTGTTGTCGCTTATCCAACTGGCTCTCAGAGACTTAATGACCTGATCCACATTCTCATCTTCAGCAAGGGTTCGTTCTTCCCAAAATAGACCGATGTCACGGCGGGCGACTTGGACATATCCATCGGGAGTGTGCAAGAATGTTGTCCGAAGAATCGATTCCTGTTCAAAGAGGGTGCCGAAGGCAGCGCGCGCGGTCTCAACGACGGCATCGGGTCTCAAATAAAACTTGAAGACATTAAAGTATGCACCCTCGCCATCCTCAAGTGCAGTCTTGGCGAGCATACCCTGCTGAAGCGGAGAGCACGGATAGATGTACTCGATAGCCGACGGCAGCGCATCCAATTCTCTGCAGACACGGGCTCTATTCTTATGTTCAAAAGCCTGTAATTTTTGCCTAGTCCGCTTCACCTCCGCCAAGGTGTCAGGGGAGGCGTTTCTTGATAGCGCGACGGCGAGATCAAGCACGAAGGGGTTGCGGAGGATCAGCGCTGGTGAGGCTGTGGACAGTCCTTGCTCCACGAAGAAGGCGGACAGTGACAGAGCCGTTATCGAGTCGACGCCAAGGTCAAAAATGCTTGTTGAATCGTCAATGACAGAGGCGTCCAGACTGCAAAACTGCGCGAGCAGGGAAATGAGCTTCTGATAGCTTGGGCTGTCCTTGGCCAGGTTGCGCTTCGCGGTAGCCGAGCCAAATTTGACCAGCGCTTCTTGTGACAACTCAGAAAAGAGTTTCTTGAGCTGCTTGGCTTCTGCTTTGTTGTTTGGCGAGAGTGGGATGAGCGGAAGCTTCAGGAAGTAAGAAGGGACCATGTATCCAGGGAGTTTGTTCCTGCACATAGTTCTCGCGTCTGCGCCAACACCGGTACTGTCTTCGAGGACAGCAAGTGGCATGTCGTGGGCTTGGTCTTCAACAACAATAAAAGAGACAAGTACGTCCTTTCCACTGAATCTATGCTTCGTGACGAGGGTAGTCACGTCCCGGATATTCTCAACGGAACGAATAACGTGGTCAATCTCACCAAGCTCCAGCCTCTGGCCGCGAAGCTTCACCTGATCATCAGCACGGCCAAGGAACTCAAAGCACCCGTCGTGGAGGATGCGAACCAAGTCACCGGTCCGGTAGATTCTCTCACCAAAGACGTCGAGAGTCGGAAACTTCTCAGCCGTCAAGTCCGGTCGATTCAGGTAGCCTTTGCCCACAAGCTTGCCGCTGACACAGAGCTCTCCGATAGCGCCTCGAAGAACAGGGATCTCAGTATCCTTGTGGAAGACGTATGAACCGACATTTTTAAATTGTCTGCCGATATTGCTAGGCCGGCCGTTCTGCGGTACGCGCTGGTAGGTGGTGACGCCAATCGTCGCTTCCGTCGGACCGTATGCGTTGTAGATGACGGCCTTGGATCCCCAAGCATCTAATATTTCTTGCTTCAGCTGCTCACCACCAGTGATGAAGACGCCACGGCAGAGACAGGGGACTGTATCGGGATGGGTGAGTCTGGCCAGGCTTGGCGTCAGGTCAATGTGGGTAATGTCGGCATTGTTGATGAAGCCAATGAGATCATCCAGGATTAAATCCTTCTTCGCCGAAACGACTGTAATCCCGACAGACCAGCTCCAGTACTGTTCGAGCACCGATACGTCGAAATGCAAGGCCGCAAATTGAAGCCATCGAGAGTCGTCCGCCCAGTGACCCCGGAAGAGATCTTGGAAGGCCATCATGCATTGGACAGTGTTCTCGTGCGTGATTTCGCATCCCTTCGGTGTGCCAGTGGTTCCTGAGGTATATAAGCAGTAGCAGGTGCTACTAGGAGTGAGACTTCCATTGATCTCGCACGGCGTTTCCGGGTAGTCTCCGAGAAGAGCGTCGTCAATCACAATGACAGGGCAAGGCACCTCAAAGTTGATGACGCTATCCTCGCTGGTGAGAAGACAAGGGGCGTTGGAGTCTTGCAGAATGAATTCTTTTCGAGCACTGGGTGCGTTGAAGTCGAGTGCTACAAACGCGGAGCCAGACTTGAGGATGCCCAGGATTGCAAAGTAGGCTTGGGGGCACTTGTCAAAATGAATGGCAATGATGCTACCAGCCTCGGTATGGCTTGACAACATATTCGCAACTGTGTTTCCAATGGCATCAAGTTGAGCAAACGTCCACTGTTCGCGAATCGGCTCTTTGCCTCGGAATCCGCTCACATGTTCCAGTGCAATCTTGTTCGGGTTGGCCTGCGCCTGAATTTCTACAAACTGGTGCAGCATCTCAACTGGCGCTTTCATGGTGGGCTCCAGGGGCGGGGAAATGGCAAAGATGTCGGGCTGATGCTTGTGCAGATCATGCTGATGGCCATCAGGATTCACGAGAAGATCTTCCATCGTGGCGTCGAACTGTCGCAGCAGCATCTTGGCTTGGTTTGCCGGCAAAACGTCACTGAAGTACGTCAGGCGCAAGCAGAGGCCACCATCATGGGTGGGCTCGACTTCCAGCGACACGGGAAATTCAGCAGCTGCGTCATCTTGCTTTTGAACCCACAGACAATCACCCGTTTCACTTTCAATCTTCTGGTATGCGATCAGAGTGTCGAAGACTGGTGTTGCGGGATAGCCCATTTCCTTCTGAATGCGACTCAGAGGAAGGTGCTGGTACTTGTGAATATCCGAGACTGAGCGCATCGTCTGATCCAAAAGTTCCTTGTTCGACCCAACATTTTGAGCAACAACTGGCACAGTCGCCAGACAGGGGATGGGGGTATTAAGTGTTGCTTCACATGTCCTGCCCGAGAACGTCACACCAAAAACGACGGCCTCTTCTCCAGTATAGCCCGCGAGAAGCCTTGTCCAGGAAGCTAAAATGGCCGCCTGTGCGGATATTCCCAAGCTCTTTGTCATTTGATGCAAGTCAGAGCTCGTAAGTGTAGAGGCAATTTCCTCAACCAGGATATCTCTCGTATTTTCTCTCAATGGTGTGAGAAGCGGGAAGCGATTAATGGTTGCTTGCTCCCCGACTTGACGCCAGAAGGCAGCGGCGTTTTCCTGTTCTCCTGTGCTCCGTTGCAGCACCATAGAGAGGCCGGCAGAAACATCTTGTACGGGATGGGCTTCTTGGTCATTCAAAAGTCTTCCAAAATTCGACAATAGTTCTTGCAGCGAGGTTGCGTCATAGAGGGCGTGGTGGATGATCAAGTGAACAGTGACTACATCATCCACGGTCGCGATAGCCAATCTCCATGGGGGCTGACTCAACTTGGCCAATATTCCAGCTGTTGCATTCTCTTTCCAAGATCGAGAATCGAATGCGCCAGTTCCAGTAATTAGAAGATCTCGGCTCTGAATACTCTCGTATTGAAGCATGGCGTATGCAGAATCCGCATGCCGAACGGGAGCAAATCCCGTCCTCAGCATTGAATGGTCCGCGACCAATTGTGTCCACTTGGCCACTATCAACTCAGCATTAATTCTCTTGTTCATCTCGAGAATTATTTCGTTCAGATAATGCACTCCGCCGGACGAAACATAAGCAGACAGCATGGCGGACTGCATAGAGGTGCAGGGGAAGACTTGAATCCCGTCTCCCTCGATGCTCAGCGCAGGGCGCACCTCGGCATCGAATGCGGAGAAGTCGAACATCGTTTGCTTCATCTTTGGTTGAGAGCCGTTTTCTAGAATGATTTTTGCGATTTTCAAGCAGTTCTGGCAGTCAATGATATCCGACGCAGAAACCGAATAGTCCTTCTGACGCAGAAGTGCCGCCACCTGAACAGCATTGATACTGTCGAGGCCGAGCTTGAATAAACTTGTGGCTTTCTCGACTCGATTGGCGGGTGTTTGAGATAGTTCAGCCAAAACACCCCTAACGGCAAGTTCCTCGTCAGTCCAGGCAGAGTCACTGTCGTCCTTGTCGTGTCCCTCTTCTTCCTCTTCAAAGAAAAAAGGTCGTTGGGGGCGCACTTGGTCAAGCAGTGTCTCAGGAATGCTTTTTCTATCCAATACTGCATGCGGATATTCTAGGATCTGCGAGAGTACATGCTTGAACAGTTCCGCAATGCCAGCGGCCAACGTGAATGGCACTGCAGACATGTCGTAATGGACGTCGAGCACCAGCGTGTTGAGATTCGGGCAAGGAGTGACTTCGCAGACAAGCGGTAGATCCATGACCCCCGCGTCTTCTTCCAGCGTCCAAACATTGACGTCCATTTCTCGAAGGGGCTGCTGGACGAGAAGAAGGGTATCGAACAAGGTCCTGGACTCCGTTGCAGCAATCTTCTGGACTTGGCGCAGCGGCGTGAATTGGTGCTCCAGCATGCTCGTATTTAGAGTCAGCAAATTCTTGGCTAGTTCAATGTTTGAAAGCGACTCAGGCATATCCTGGCGAATAGGAACAGTGTTAAAGCAAGGCGCTACCAGACGCTCGATTCCTTCGATGCCGATTGTCCGTCCGTTCATGACGTTGCCAAAGCATACATCAGTTTTTTGACTTGTGATAGCCAGCACTCTCGCCATAGTAGCCTGGCATAGAGAAAGGAGAGAGATTCCCAGCGACTTTATTTGTTGCTGCGCTTTCTGAAGTGATCTCTCAATCGTAATCGTGTGCGTGACTTGCTGAACCGACTGGCCATGGGGCTTGCGAAACATCAACGAGGGCTGAAAGTGAGCAAATTGATGCTTCCAAAATGTTTCGCTTGTACTTGGTAGCTTCAGCATCTCGTTAACGAAGGGGACTTGGGAGATTGGGGGCTTCAGCTGCTCGCCGCGGGCGAGGGCCTCGACCTCGCGCCATATACACTCCATCGCAACACCGTCATACAGCGCATGATGGCAAATAAATGACAAAAACCCAGTCTCTCCATATCGAATCACCGCCAATGACAGAGGAGGGGAGTTGGTGTCCAGCGGCTCCGGGACCAGAGCAAGGTGGTCCCGAATAGCATCCTCGAGAGATGGCTGCGTCACGGTGAATCTATGCCAGGGCAACTCCCATTTCGCAAGCGAGACCTGCGCAATCGGGTATTTTGAGCTATTAGTAGACAAGAAGACAGTGCGCAAAATGCTGTGGCGGTCACACATTTGCTGCCAGTAACTTCTCATTTTGTAGGGGTCGACTCGAAGACGCAACAGCGACTTATTGTAATAATTTGCCTTTCCTCGAGAGACCATGGCCTCTTGCAGCGGGGAGCATGGAAGAATCTCAACGGCTTCCTTGCTTTGTTTTGCAAGCTTGGCTGTAACAGATTGTTGGAAGTTGGCATCAAAATATTCGCCGGTGCCCGCAACGCCGTTCCTTGTTTCACTGCTAGAATGCAATTTCCGGGCAAGCTGGGCGACAGTCGGGTTCTGCAATACAGACGAAATCGAGACGGGCGTTTTGAATTTCTTGGTCAAGCTTTTGCAAACTTGAATGGCCGTGAGCGAGTCCAATCCCAGAATTGCAAGTGGCGTCCATCTACCAATGTCGCTGCAGGAGACCTTGAGCGAGCTGGCCATGAGCGAGGCAATAGCCAGCTCAGTATCGTTCCAGACCTCATCGTCTCCCTTGGATATATTATGCGCAACTGTCTCCAGGTAGTCGTTTGATAGCTGCGCGAACACGGCATTGATCGCTCTCTTGTCGACTTTGCCGCTCGGGGTGAGAGGAATGCGCGAGACAGGGATCAAGTAGCTCGGAACCATGTACGAAAGAAGGTTGGTATGCAGCTCTGAAAATACTTGGTCTTGCGTGTCTGCCTTTGCATCCAAGACGCAGAACTCTTCCGCAACCTTGTTTTGGACGTAAAAAGTCACCAGCAGTTCACGCAGGGAGTCCTTCTGCTTCAGGACAAGTGTGACAGCCGCTGTTGCGGAAGAGACTCTGGAAACGATGCCGTTTATTTCTGCAGCTTCTATGCGCTGACCGCGTAGCTTCACCTGATCATCGATGCGGCCCAGAATGACCAGGGATCCATCCGGAAGCATGCGGCCAAAGTCGCCCGACCGATAGAGTCTGCCGTAGTACGGATGCGTAATGAACTTTTCAGCCGTCAGGCGTGGCATATTGAGATATCCGGTCGCAACTTGATCGCCACCAAAGCAGAATTCACCTGCCCAGCCAATAGCGAGAGTTGACAGGCCCTTGGGTTCCAGAACGACAACAGATGTGTTGTCAAACACCAGTCCGAGATGCTCGATGTAGTCATCCGGTGACATTTTCTTGACAGAGCAGATATTTGTTGTTTCCGAAGGGCCATAGCCTTGCCATAAAAATTCGTTCCATCGCTCACTGACAGCATTTGTCATGGGTTCGCCAGCAGTCACTAGGAACTCGACGCTGGGGACATTGGCTGGATCAATGAGCGATGCTATGGTTGGTGTTAAACTCAGGTGGGTGACTCCAAACGTCCGAATAGCCTCTTCGATATCCGTAAATAGCACATCATTTATCGCAGCGCAGAGACACATGCCCTTGTGCCATGCAAAGAAAATCTCAAAAACTGAGACATCAAAGGCTTGGGAGCAAGCTTGCAGGAATTTTGAAGGTCCCTTGGCGGCGTCCGGGTACTCGACTCCGAGGTATGTCACGTTGCTGGCAATATTTTTGTGGCTGAGAGTGACGCCTTTTGGTGTCCCTGTTGTTCCAGATGTGTAAATGACGTATGCTGCGTTACTACTGTCGATATTGACGGGTGGGTTGTCGAAAGGGTACTCTTCCATCGACTCCTCGTCGATGATGATTATGCAGACAGAGATTGAAGGAGGAATGTCCCTCCAAGAATCCTCATCAGTAAGGCAGATGCGAGATTTCGACTGTTTAAAGATCTCCAATATGCGTGCATTCGGTGTGGACGGTAGCAGCGGTAGGTAGCCGCATCCTGCTTTTAAAATGCCCAGGATCGCGGTATAGAGGCCGATGGATTTGTTCATGATGATGGGTATGACGTCGCCGGCTTTAACATTTTGAGTTAAGAGGAAGTTGGCAATGCGATTCGCATTGTGGTTGAGGTCTCGATATGTGATGGATGTCGTCTCTGAGGAACCAGCCGATATTTCGGTGGCAAAAGACACCGCCAAGCGATCACCATAATGCGCGGCAGCTTCGTCCACAATAGCAGCAAGGTTGTCTGGCTGCGCATTGGGGTCCATCTTCTCCAATCTCGTATTATAAGCCGAAGGGTCCGACTTTGATGAGCGTATTGACACCAAGGACGAGTGTGTGTTCTCAACGATGGCCGCAGCTATTTCGGCAACCTGGCTTAGTAGCTTGTCTACCATATCGGGCGGGAAGTAGTCATCGTGGAAAGTCGCCTGCAGTATGACAGAGCCTTGAATTGGCTGTACTTCGAGAACCAACTTGGTCTCCAATCTGTCTAAATGCGCAATCTCCCTGACCACGCTGGTGGTGTGCTTTCGCTGCTCAGGAGACTCTTGGTAGACAAAAAGTATATCATATAAATGTTCGGCCCCGTACATGTTGGCAATCTTCTTGACGGCGAGTTGCGACAGTGTAGAATGCTCCATCATGTGCCGATTGCTTGATGATATGCTGTTGACGAGATCATCGACGGTAGTCATGCGCTCCATATTGACGCGGAGGGGTAATGAACTGATGCAAGGCCCCATGATGTTTTCGACGCCTTTTACTGGAATGGTTCGACCAGAAGTCACAGATCCTATCACGACGTCCTGCAGACCCAGGATACCTCCCCATACCAGCGCAAGGGCGGCCTGAAAGGGCACCTGGGCGCTCCCATTGTACGCATGGTTGGGCAAGCCCGGAAGCGAATGTCGATAAGTCGTGGACTGAATCTTCCCGCGGGGCACCGACCTAGAAAGAAGTCTAGGGAATGGAGGCTTGTTCCATCCAAAGAGGTAGTCGGCCCAAAATACCCTGGCCTTGTCGTCATATTGTTCACGTTGCGACGACATGGAAAATGCGAGAACGTCCCGAAATTGAGCCCGCAATGGCAATCTTTCGTTACCAATAGCCTTCGCAAGATCGGATTTGAAGAGGTCAAGAGACCATCCGTCAAAAATTGCGTGGTGCAAACGTATTTGGATGTTGTACAAATTGTCCGCTGCCACTTTCCTGATGCGAATCTGCAACGGGCGCAGCAGATTGAAGTTGGCCTCGTCCAGTGTTGTTAGCCCAGTTCCTTCTGTAATTCCGATGCTCTCAGCATGTATCACATCAAAGATCACAGATAGGATTGTAGACTCATGTTGCACAAATCCTGTTCGGAGAATCTCGTTTTGTTGAACGACGGCGCCCAGCGACTGACAGACATCCTCAGCAGACGCTGTTGTGGACAGTTCAAGATCCACCGCGTTCCAGTACGCCTCGCAGCTGCGTATCGTTTCGGAGAGCATTGCAATCTGCAAATCTGAGCAAGGAACAATATCTTGGACTTTGCGGTGGGCCATCTCGAGCTCGAGTTCTTCAGACTGAGACTGAATCTCAGTCAGCTTCCCAAGGCAGCTAACTGATGCTCGAGCTTTCTCGGCATCCTCTGCAGCCGCGTCAATCTTTGTGATTGAAGAAATAAGGTGCCCCATATTCTTCATCTTTAGCAGAGACGCGGCTTGGGTATCGTAACCCGCCTGCCGTAAGCTGGAGGACAGTCCAATCGCCGTCAGGGAGTCGAGACCGGCCCGAGCCAATTCGGTCTGGAGACTCAGCTGCGACCCAAAGTATTCTTCCAGCACATGTAGTAGCCCCGGCTCTGTAGAATTTCTAAAATCGTCAGATCCGCCATTTTGGGTCCTTGATTGCTCAAATTGTCGTTGTAGCTCCTTCGCGTTGACTTTGCCGCTGGGTAATCTCGGCAGCTCCTCCGAGAGCACAACCTCGCCGGGTCGCATGAACTGCGGCAGCCACTGCTCACAGCTTTCGAAAATATCGTTCTCAGAAACGGAGGCGTCGACTGCGCAAAATAACACCAGTATCGCGCCAATCACCCTCGCGGTGGCGCCGTGACATCCGCTCGTTCTTAGTGCCGCATGCTCAATCTCTCCGAGTTCGATACGCTGGCCGCGTAGCTTGACCTGTCCATCCGAGATGCGCCCCAAGCATTCAAGCGTTCCATCTGTATTAACTTTGGCCTTGTCGCCGGTGCGATACACGCGCCCATACGGCGAAGCAATAAAGGCATTATTCGTTTTCCGCTCGTCGTTCAGGTAGCCAGTTGCAAGTTGGTGCCCGCCAACTGCAAGCTCGCCAACCTGACCAATCGGGAGTAGTTCAAAATTTGATAAATCGTATTCGTCAGTTGCTGGCTTGATAACGAAGCAGGACGCCGTTTCCAGCGGCGTTCCGATATTTCCAGTAGATGACTCCGACTGGAAGTCTCCTTGTAATGTGCTGTTCACGTCAAGGTCAGTTTGGCTGGCGGATCCCCTTTTATTCTCTCTTGCACTTACCAGTGAATTGTTGCCTCTGTCGGTCCATACATCGCCCACAGAATACTCCTCCTGTCAGCGGTGCCACCAAACTCTTTCACAACCAGTGGATTCAACATCTCTCCGATCGTCATCAGGAGCTTTAGCTGTGGTGAATTCTCTCTCTTTCGCAGCAAACTCGCGGCCACCGTCGGCGTCAGCTCACAGGCGTCCACATTCATTTGTCGCAGTACCGCTGGGAGATCATTCAGCGTCTCTTTCCGGCTGGCACTGACAAGCGTCTCGCCGCGAAAGAGTGGGAAGAAGATCTCAAAGACGGAGACGTCAAAGGTTGGCGCCGCGAACTGAAAAAACCTTGAGAAGCGTGGGATGTGAGGGTCGTGAGCGAGAACGGCTTGGGTGGCTGCAGAGTGGGATATCAAGACACCTTTGGGCGTGCCAGTCGAACCCGATGTGTACATTACGTATGCGTGGCTTTCAGGCACGGGTTGCCGCGCGATGGCCTCATGCTGCTGACCAACAGCTGCATGACTGTCAGAGGTGAGAAGAATCGTGACTCCCGCGCCTTGAGGTATCCTGCCGGCTAGCTCTGGACTAGTAACAACCACTTTTGCACCGACGTCTCTCAATATAAATTGAACTCTCTCTGCAGGAGCGTCTAAGTTTAGGGGGCAGAATGCACCTCCTGCTTTGAGAATAGCTAGCAGCGTGATATACAAGTCCGGAGACTGCTGTAGAAGAACCGGTACAATAAGTTGGCCTTGCGCAGGATCGCAGGACAGGGCAATCTGAGCCGCCAGTGCATCTGACGCTTGATGAAGCGACTTGTAAGTGAGCTTTGTGATCTCGCCTTGGCAAAGATGCTCCAGTGCAATGTCCTCGCAAGCGTCCCGTACAAGATGGTGAAGTAATGCCGGTCCAGATACCCTCGCGGGTGACGGGTTGAGGACGGACAGGCCCGAGGCGACAACGGCACTGTCCATGGCTGCGGCAGGTAGGCTTGTTAGTCTTGGTGTGGTGTGGTAGCTGGTCGTTCTTGGAATGGATGCTTGGCTTGAACCTGGCAAAGGTCGAAGCCTGACTGTTCTGTTTAAGAGCAGCCTGTCTTCATGTGGAGTCTTGGGGAGAGCAGCTGCTGCCGGGTAGAGGGTATCGTTGAGTTGTCACAAGCGACGCATGCGAGGAAGAGGGACCGCGGAAAAAAACAGTAATTTCTCATCAAAAAAGCCACATCAAGAGTTGAACTCGTTTAACTGCGAGAGGGGTCATGAGCAACAAAATCATGCTATTATCAGGCGTCGTTGCCAGGACCATGCGCGGTTGCCTTGATTCGGCACATCCACCCTAGTCCGTTGTCAAGGACTGAATCGCAGGGATGGGGTGGATGCGGTTCGGGAAATCGGGCAGAGTGGAAGAAGCAAGACAAGTCGACGTAGCGAGCCAATGAGGAGGGCGATATAACAAATACTATTTCGTGATCACGAATGCAGAGCAATGTGTTGGATGTGCTGCTCGGCGTTGGCTTGCTTGTATAGTCTAGGAAGGTGTGGGCCCCCCTTGCATCGGGCGGTGACCTGTAAGAGTGAAGCAATTATTCAGCGCGGGGTCGTGATTCGAGAACGGCAGGACAAACGGGCTTGTCGAGTGAATCACTTGACGAAAGGCTGCAGCTAGGGCGGGTAGTCATATGCGATGCAGCCGTTGTGGGAGGGTAGGTTGCTTTGTATACCTTATTCAAGGTTTCCTTGGTCTCGGGGTTAATGTTCAGATTAGGCTGAAGAAGGGAAGGATCAAGGCTGCGGAGTTGAGGAGGACAGGTGGTGAACAGGGGCGCCAGGAGGGATTATGGAGCACGGGCGGCGGCGGCGGCGGCAAAGCAAGCCAAGAAAATGGGTGGCACCACCGAGAACAGGCGTTTCGCGTGGAGTTTCTAAGTTCGGTTCGTGTGAGATGAATCGATGCCAAAAATTCGCAAGCGTGGCTGGGCATTTGCATGGATGGATCCTCCACAAGAACTGTATGAGATGGAGGTATCCGTAGATCGAGGGACGATGCAGCGCCGCAGCAGGCTGGGCAGCCAGGAGGAAGCGAGGCGGCTGAAAGTTCCCTTGAACAGTCTGTACCTAGGTAATTTGTGGTCGTAGTTACTTGACTATGGATAGCGGCGGCGCTGATGTGTCTGCGAAAAGGACAGTACAAGAGCTTCCGCCTCTCTCACTAACTGACTCTCTCTTTCTTGTCAGCCGAGTTCATGGTTGCCGGCAAGTCGACGCGAAACAAAGTACTCTGTCCAGACTATTTGTATTGCTGCAGGCTGCAGGCGAGTTCAATAATCCCAGGCAGGACTTTTTGTTTCCGCGTTCCCACGGGGAGCATCACTACCCATAAGGTCCGTCCCATGCAGGTAAGTGGTAACTAACGTTAGTTACTGTTCGTGAAGGTGTACCAGTACGTACACAACCACGCACAACGGAACGTGTCTTTTTTGTCTCTTTGTCCATCACTGATCAGCACTGAGTCAATGACGAGGCGATGCGCCGAGCCTAATAATAAACTACCGTGCCGTTGCATAGCGGCATCATATCACACATGCAACATACAGTACATAAATTACAGCTCATGTGGAGCTATCGGAGGACAAGCCTATTCTAAACGGTCCTGCGACCGTCGCCAATCATCGCCAACGGCTGTGAGTACTGAATGACATGACAGGATGTTACTCGGCCCAAGGTCAGCGAGGTGGGACACAAGCTGAATTTTGCACAGACATGACTTTTGCTTGGCTAGCGACGTCGAATGAACTTATTGTAACGCAATTATCGCTCAGCTCGATGCAATACATGCATAGCTCTCTCACTTCCGGGTAAGCTATGGTAGATGACTAGTAAATCAAGCCCGCGGTCTTTCTCTTTCGCAATACAGCCATGTACGTATGAGTTACGGTGCTCACCTACCTACGGAGTAGTCACCAGACATCCCCGAAGCTCCATACCAAGCTTGGCCAAGTGGTACGGATACCTATGCAAGCAACGCGCCATCGCACAAAAAGGAGGCGTCATGCAGGGAGAACCTGTCCTTGGACTGAACTAAGAAAAACCACCAGTAGTAAGCCAAAGGCAAGACAAAAGGTCCCACCGCCCCGGCCAGCGGATTTACGTCGCTTCGCTTGTGGACGGCCTGGCCAAGTTAATGGTCAGAATGTGAATAATAAGTAGACACCGCCACCCCGTCACAGGGTCAGGAACTCGGCGGTTCGAATTCCCTCTCCCACCTCGTACCTCACAGTCAGGATGGGCAGGCCAGGGTTCCGCAGAGCTGCCAGCATCGACCTGGAGCAAACCTTGGCCAGATGTCTTCCCCTTTGTTTCCGAGGAGCGGACACACGGGCAATCAGGTGCGAGTGGGCCATCTTCATCACCCATCATCGCCGGCAATTGACCGCCGCGGTGGGCTGCCTATCAAAAAAAGTCTGGGTTACTGTGGAGTATCAGACAGCTTGCTCTGCCTGCCTTCACCGTGAGGAAGAACCCCCCCCTCCTCCAAGGGCCTCGGAGCGCTGAAGATAGCGGCAGGTGAAGAAAATTTTTTCATCATGATGTGGCCCAGGGGGACGGGAGGGGACCGTGCAGCGAACAACGCAAGAGGGTGGATGGTGCCTTGTGGTGGGTGACCAGGTTCTGGATCTTATCAGATCCTTTTTTTTTATCTGATCATCAGATAAAAATTCGCTCACCCCCCACATGGCGCTCGCAGAGAGGACATTATAAGTGTTTCGCGCCCCTCCCGCCAGAATCACAGGCACTGGCTGCGTGGCTCCTTCTGGCGCTGAAATTAGCTTCGTTTTTGGTTTCCGTTTCTTTGGGTTTCTTTGGTGTGCTGCGCAAGTATAGGCTCACATTGAGAGCTCACCAAGGCGCGACGTGGTGCATGGTGCGATTCCTGGAGCTGACAGCGCAAGAACCCACGCGTAGGGTTCTACCTTCTTGGTTCAGGTTTTTGGCGGCTCCTTGGCGGAGACTGCCGTATAACACAGATCCAAAACAAGCCAGCAGAAGCGTCGCCGGTATCCTCCAGTCCCCCTGCCCTGTCCTCCAATTCGGACAGCTGAACGGAGCAGGCTATCCCGCCAAGCGGCACATGTGGATGTTGCACTGGTTGGAGCATCCTAGGGGGATCCGCTTACTTGCTTTCCTTGTCTCTCTCTTTCATGACCACAGCAGGCCGTTCTCCGAGCTCATGCGGAGCGATGGACTATGTCCGAAGGCACTGACTGGGCCAACCTGTCAGCCAGGGCGACGGATCCATCGAACAACCTTAACAACTCTGCGTCCAAAGACCCAAGGGTCGCTTGTAAAGACGAGGCAGAACCAGGACCACAGCTGCCCTGACAGCTGCAAAACGACTGGCTTAATGTCACCCTATCTGCAAACTCTAGGCGGAGAATTTAGCCCAATGCACTCACTCAGTGATGGCTAAACGTGGCCGCGTGGGGTTGCTGAATGCCGAACAACGGGCCCGCCGCGCCGCCGCGTACCTTTCTTGCTGCTTGCTCAATTTCGCCTCTCCTCGCTCCTCTCACACCGGCCCTCATCCATGCGCTCCCCTAGAGATTAGTAGTGCCAGCTAGACGCAATAATGGCCAAAAACAAAGCCCGACTAAAACAGCAGCTCCATCAGCGCAATGGAGACACCCCTAGTCACGGCTGAAATCGGCAGACGCTGCTGGCCGTATGGCATGTTCTTGCGAGCCGCCCGTCTTGCCCGACCCGGTGACCGGCATTCCCATTGCCAATCAGTGGCGTCTTTCCAAGAGATCCGTAAATATATATGTGTAGGCTTGCCCCTCCATGCAAGCCAGCTTGGACCCCTCCTTCATCTTTTTGCACCTTGTCTCCCACCAACCACTCCCACAACCAACGTGTGCTCAACCGAGCTCATTCTTTATTCGCTGTGTAAGGATCTTTTGGCTTCGTATGTGCTTGCTTCTTGCACGACGCATGTTAGTATATAACTGACCCTCTCAAGAGATTTCTTTTTCCGTACTTCATCTTCTCCAGCAATTGTCATTTTCCGAGTTCGCAAATCACCATGTCTCCCCACCGAGAAACCAGCTCCGATGAGAGCACCGACGCCACCGTCCACCAGAACGGTACCAACGGCGCCGCCGCTCCTGAACTTGTCGCAGTGCCTACCAACGGCACGGCAGCCACTCCCGAGTCAGCCGCTCCCGAGTCCCTTGCCGTAAAGAATGGCGTCAAATCCCCAGCCAAGCCTGTCCAGCGCTCCCCTCACCTAGTCGCCGCCGACCTCGATGCCGAATATGACCTCGTCTGTGTCGGCTTCGGTCCCGCCAGTCTTTCCGTTGCTGTGGCTCTCCACGACTCTCTCGCCGCCGGCAAGAAGCTCCGTCCCGATGGCTCGGCTCCCAAAGTTCTCTTTTTGGAGAAGCAGACTCGGTTCGCCTGGCACGCTGGTATGCTTCTTCCCGGAGCCAAGATGCAGATTTCTTTCGTCAAGGATCTCGCGACGCTTCGTGATCCCCGATCACACTTTACTTTCCTCAACTACCTTCACCAACACGACCGTTTGGTGGACTTCACCAATCTCGGCACATTCCTACCAGCTCGCATCGAATATGAAGACTACATGAGATGGTGCTCGGCTCACTTTGAGCACCTCGTTCAGTACGACCACGAGGTTATCTCGGTGACGCCGGCAGTCAAGAAGGCGGATGCTGTCAAATTGTTTACCGTAGAGGCCCGTAACAACGCCAGCGGACAGACTCAGATCTTCAGAGGACGAAACGTTTTGCTCGCCACGGGTGGCAAGCCAAGCTTCCCTAAGAGCTTCCCTGTCAAGCATCCTCGTATCCTGCATTCCTCGCAGTATGCTTACATGGTGCCCAAGATTCTTACAGACAAAAACGCGGCATACAAAGTAGTTGTCGTCGGTGCCGGCCAGAGTGCCGCTGAAATTTTCCACAACATTCAGAACTTATACCCCAACTCGAGTACCCAGCTTGTCATGCGTCAGGAATTCCTCAAGCCCAGCGATGACTCGCCTTTGTAAGTGCCAATTCCGTCATTTTTCTTCATCATTAAGCAGCTGGTTGCTCACATTTTTCTAGTGTCAATTCCATTTTCAACCCCGAATACATCGACTCGTTGTTCCCCAAGTCGGCCAAGGATAGAAGCGAGTTCCTTGTGGATGCTCGAGCCACAAACTACGGTGTGGTCCGTCTAGAACTCATCGAGGAGCTCTTCGAGCGTATGTATTCCCAGAAGCGGGTATTGGGTCCGGATGAGCGTACCTGGCCACACAGAATCATGGGCTGCCGCCAAATCAGCAACATTGAGCCAAACGGGGACCGCCTGGAGGTCAAGATCCACAGCCTCTCGGATGGCATCGTCAACTCTGCGGATGAAGAGGTGCTATCCGCTGACCTCATCATCGCTGCGACTGGCTATCAGCGCAATGCGCACATCGATATGCTCAAGAGCACCTGGGATATGCTGCCCAAGGCCGTTCCGGGAACTGCCATGTTCAACAAGGGCGTGACAGGATGGAACGTGGACACGGAGCAGGGAGAGCGCAAGCTAGCTGTTGGCCGCGATTACCGCGTCAAATACAAGCCCGGCTCGGTAGCTGCGGATGCTGGCATTTGGCTGCAAGGATGCTGTGAGGGAACTCATGGTGTAAGTCGAAACATGATGCCATGAATGACGCACAGAAATGCTAATTAAGCTGGTTTAGCTGAGTGATACTCTTTTGTCGGTCCTTGCTACAAGGTCCGGAGAGATTGTTCAGTCCATTTTTGGACCCGAGCAGTGAGGAGGGGTTTGAGTTAGTCCCACGAGCCGGCGGAAGAGAAACGGCCACTCTATTGGGGCGTCAAGTTTGGAAAAGTAATTGCTCGTATTCTTAGCGAAGATGCTGTGCAACCGAGCCGCATCAAATAGTTCTTTTTGCGTTGGGATTCGATAATTGTTTGTCAGTTTACCCGTTGCTGCGCTGCGAAGGTTATAGAGGATACACGCATATGGTATTTAGAGTCGATGAATTCATGGCACGAATTGTGTACAACCGGAAGCTCGGAGTTCAAGATTTTGGTCGATGATATAATTTCGAGTTAATTCCATGCGGTTTGACACCTTTTTCTATATTCCGAGGCTCGGAATTAAAGACCTCGCGATGGTAAATCGTGATCGGATTCTTGGGATGAGGTTGAGTAATAAATTCCAAGCTTTGGAGTCGAGGCTTTGATCCCGTTGTTGAGTGATGACATTTGAGTTAACTTTCACTGAGTTCATTTTCCGATCCATTTTAAGTCAAGTTGGAAGCTCTTTTTCGTTGATACAGAGGTCTGGGTTCGGCGACAGGGTCTGATCCGCGCCTGTCCGATTGGCGGTGACGCAGTGTGCAATGCTCCGGATGCATGTCTCTCATTTTGACGCAAAAGAACCATGCGGGATCGACATGTCTCATGTGGCCCTGCGTTTACGCAGCTGCTGTTTCTGGTAAGGGTCTGGTAGCATTGAGTGGGCAAAGCTGAGGTGGAGCTCGCCTCAGAGAGTGAGCTAAGGTCCGAGCAACGGACAGGTAGAGGCAACAGGCAGGCGATTCGTAGGATTGTAGCGTCTTATGCGGGCTCCGTACGGTCGTGGTGGCTGGATTGGAGGCCGTATATCGCTCCCAACCTGGAGTATATTACGTGTGAGAGTCAACTACAAGTACGTTGAAGGCCGTTATGAGTGTGGCTGTGCACTGGCGGGAGGACGGACAGTGCCAATCTTGGCTGATCAATCGGGTTCTCGAAGCGGCCGAATACCCATACAGGGTCCGTATAGAGTTCAGTGGTGAAATAATTGGGCGTAGAAGGGGCAGCGTTGTGGCCGCGTGGCTCAAGGGAGGGCAAGGCCAGGCTAGGCGGCGCCTTGTAGGGCGAGCCGGATGATCTCAGAACGGCAATCCAATATCAAGATGAGAAAAAAGGCGGGATTCGATGAAGGACACGGATACTGCATGGAGATAGACCGGGGAACGGGGACGTGTATTCGTGGTGGTGCGTAGAGTCTGTCGTAGCCCTGTGACGCGGCATGGAGAGGGACGACGCGGCAGGCCTCGGTGGTGTGTTGTGTGGGTGGTCTCGTTTGCAGGGTTTTCGATGACACTGGTTAGCTTGTGAGTCACGCAGCGCTAGAAGGCTAGAAGATGGAAGGATGGCGTTGACCAGGTTGCAGGCTGGCCGGATTGATTGGAGAGTTGAAGCAGTGGTGGTGTTTGTGTGGAGGAGAGGCGGGATGTGGCGGCGACTTGATTACTCTACCTGTATGCCTGGGCCATTACATGTTCATACGTGCTAAAAAGACGCGGGAGTCAGCTTTCAACATTTTAGTGGCGCGGATAATATATTGTGCTCTACCCCACTTCATTCGAGGCGGGGATGGAAGCGAGGCTGGCTTGGTGCAGAGGCATGCTAAAAGAGAAAGATTCAATGCGGAGAATTGGATGCTGAAGGTGAGAAAGAGGTTAATGCGAATTTGGTTGGACATGTCTCTATGAGAAGCCCAAGGTTTTAGGCTTAAAAGGCAAAAAATTTATAGGTGAGGAACCCGTCGGAAATAGTCACGCTCACCCTCCTTGCCAAATATTGGTGCCAAAGACGCTAAACGAAGCAGAGAGCAGCCTAGACCAACGAGCCTGAAGTCCTCGACCTGGCACCGGCCAGTGCAATGGTACAAATAGCGCCTCTGCCCCGCTGGATTGGGGTAGGGTGGGGGCACGGAGAAGGCTGGCCACTCGTCCGGGTGGCTTTCGCTCTCAGAACACAGCCCAGGGCAAGGGTCAGGGCCTGTTCCGTTCAAACGGCAGCGTTTTCAGGCGTATCGCTCCCCTGCAATCTGTAAACTGACATCGTCCAGTTGGCCGAACCGCCAACTTGTCTATATTCGTAACACCCATAAAAAACTTAGGCCACTACCTGCCCGGACATCGTTGCCCGCCCGTCTATCGGTTGGAATTTTCTGCTTACAAACCCACCTTGTCAAACAACAAGTCAATAGATGGATGGGTTCGAACTGTAAATTTTAGTCGACGCTGCAAAAGTTCACCTTATCTGCATTAGTAGGGCACTTTCGTTATCACTCTCCATATCCATATCCATTTCAAAAATAACCCCAACCAAAAGCCCACTGGCCCAGCACATCCCCCGACCAATCCAAGGCATGCCCATGCGTCGGGCCTTTTGTAACCTTGTCCGTCGAATGGATACTAGGTAATCCGTACTAGTATCCATCTTCTCTCTCTGCTCTCACTCTTCTCTTGCTCATCATCAATCTCTCCCTCCTTGTCATACGCCATCTCCTTCTACACACATCCATCCATCCAATATATCCTACCACTCTCAGGCACCTTGTCTCAGCCGAAACCCTCCCGTCTCCACCCCCGTCCATTCGTTTCCCCAATCTCCTCCCACATTTTTCTCGCAGCGTCAACGTCAACCCTTTGTCTATTCGCAATCCTCTTGCGAATCCAACCTGCACACTTGCAGATGCCCAGCCCTACCGCCGCCATCCCTTGCAGTTGACGCGACGACTGCACTCTTTGCTTCTGCAGCCTGTCTATCAGCCAGGTTCATTGGACCCGCCGGGCGCCACACCTTGCTTTGGCCTCTCTCTTTTCTGGCTTCCTGGTACTTCTACCACAACATCTGCTCGGCCATCCTCGGCCCTAGCTGCCTCTTTGCTCTCCTCAACGCCAGCCTCATCCCAGGTTGGCTCATGATGGACAATTTTATCCCTTCTATTTCGTGACGCCATGTACATTGCGACCTCGCCTTGGTAGATTTCTAGTGATACCCCAGCTTCGATCTTATTGCTCTGTCCCGCATCTCGAACCCCGCCGTCATTCTTCGTCCTCCCCGAGCAACACTGCTCTATCGGTCCCTCACCATCAACCGTTGCACTTCTACTGTCTTGTCCCTGAAAAACGACAGCTCGAGTCTCTGTCTTCGCTCCTACATTCTATCTGCCTCTCATCTATGCAGATCGACGGTGAGCGACGGCCCTCTCAGAGGCTACCCGTCAACCCTCGCCGACACAAAGTAGCTCCAGAGCAGCGCAAACGCGTTGCCAAGGCGTAAGTAACTTTGCCCTCAATTGACACCCAAGGCCATATTTTCTACCTTCAACCTTCGGCTTTCTAACACATTCGCCTTACCCATCTACAGATGCAATAGCTGCAATGTCCGCCGCATTAAGTGCTCTGGCGAAAAGCCCTGCGCATCATGTGCCTCGGCCAATCGCGAGTGCATATACCCTGCGCCAGTTGAAAAAGTGTCCGTCTCCAAGACAGAGCTTGAAGACCTCAAGAAAAAGGTCGAGCTTTACGAAAAGGCTCTGCAAGATGCCCTCCCAGACCCCACCAAACGACACGAGCTCCTGCAACACGCCGCTGGCAGCCCTCCTTCGGCCATCTCGCCAATACACAGTCCATTCTCCACCAACAACCACTTTGCCCCGAGCGTCTCCGGCCAGAGCACCGTTATCAAGTCCGAGCCTATAGACGACGACCACACGACCGGCCGACTCCTGCATGACGCCGATGGCACCGCCCGTTTCCACGGCGAGACCAGCGGCGCCACCTTCCTGGACCATCTCAAGGAGCTCATTGGTGCCGTGCTGCCGCTTGCACATCATCAACAGCCCGCTCCCCATGATGGAAGCGCATTCTTGTCCACCCTCGGCAAGTGCCACACAGATGAATCTCGGCCATTCGATGAAAAGGACGTGAACCCGCTACTGCTCCCACCGCCAGAATCAATGGTCTCTATGCTTTCCGAAGTGAGATACGTTGTCCAAGATGGCAACGGCTCATGGCCTAGCGGCGGCATTTACTGGTTTGGCGACCTCAGCCAGCCACCTCAACCGCCGCTCATCCCACAGAACCAGGCCTCGTTCGACCTCGACGCATATCGATTATTAGCATTCCCGCATGCTGCCTTTGCCGTCGCCGCGTATAGTACCGGTCCCTGGCCGCCAGTCAGGGAGTCAGAAGACATCAAATTCAGCGACTCATTCTTTGCGAGAGCCTCGATGCTGCTACGGAACCCCCTCGATATCGGCCGCTGTTCCATTCAGGATGTCTCGGCCTTTGCACTCATGGCGTATCACCTTGTCGAGGTCTGCAAACGCGACTCTGCCTACATGCACATCGCCGCCGCATCTCACCTATGCATCATGCTTGGAGCTCATCGTGGATGGGTAGACGAGAGAGGCAAGCGCATTTTCTGGACAGTCTACATCCTGGATAGATGGCTCAGCTGCCTAATGGGCCGCCCGCCCGTCATTGCCGACGACGCTATACGCATTCCTCTTCCCTCCGATGCTGCGTAAGTTTTGCCCATACCTTATTTTTCATCTAGAAATGAACTAATCTGACTTCTATAGCGGCATGCCACCCGCAGCCGGGTTACGCGCCCACGTCGAGCTTTCACGCATCTCCGGTTACGTCGTTTGCAACACCTATAGAATAGCGCCTTGGGATTCTATCAACGGCTCCGGCGACTCATCACAGAGCCCCGGAAAGGTTATGTGGATGTTGGAGCAGTGGAAAAGCACTCTGCCCTTACGCCTCCAGCTTTCACCGGACGGCTTAAGCAACGATCCAGCCTGCGCCATGCTTCACATGCGTTATAATCAACTCATCATTGTCGCTACACGACCGCTTTTCTTCGTCGCAGTCAAGAAGTCCGTTGCAGAGCGCCTTATGTCCCAAGGCAGCTCAAAGGAGTATACCCTGCAACTCGCCCATCTCAGGCTGTGCATTGAAGCCGCGCGAAACAACATCAAGCTTGCCCGCCATTTCATGACGATCAACCGCCACCCGAAGCCGCTCCATGCCATGCTGCACTATTGTTTCAGCGCAGCAGTGTGTTTGATCCTGGAAAGCCTAGTTTACCCGCAGCAAACCGCGTCTCTGGAACAGAATGCCAGCAGGAGCGCGGACATTCAATTCACACTCGAAATCCTGCAGGGCTGCGAGCCTCTCAACAGCGATCCGACCGATAAATCATTGACCGAAGCGCTGCACGACCTGCAGATGCTGGTGGCGAGGCTGACGACACCGGTCCACGTCGATCCGCAGATTGGCAACATCCACCTGCAGGCACTGGGACTGACAAACAGCTTTTCGCAGCCGCCGCCGCCGCCACCGATGCCGATTGAATCAGAACCTGCGCTGTACAATGAGCTTGTCAACTGGATGGACGATGACTGGTTCATGTATGAGACGTACATGGACTAGGAAGCAGATTCACGAACGGAGACGCATTAGACGACGACTCGGGATAAGACACGCTTTTCTTCTGTTTTTTCTTTATTGACTGCGGCATACTCATATTTTCCATTTCATACAAACTTCAACAAGGCGCTGCAAAAAAGGCATGGGCCAGCAGTACATACATGTGTGGGCGAGACGAAGAGCCAACACCAAGTCTGAGCGCGATATATCATCTCCGACCACACATTTATTTCCATTTTATCTACTGTTTTCATTTTTGTTCAGTTGATTCCCCTTGCCGACACGACAACATATATACTGGTTGTGCGGAGAGCAATTTCGTGTGTTAAACATTATTTGCAGGTCGGTTATGTCATTAGTCTTATACAGTAGTACTATGGTGAGCAAACAAGCAGTCGGTGGAAGTAGCTGCAGTACAAAAATAGGCGCTTTGACGACTTCTATATTAGTCAATATATTTTTATGCAACTACGTTATCAATGAGCAAAGTGAGTGGCAACGGCAGTCTGGGCGACTGTGGCGAAGTTTTGACCGAAACTCGCGTACAAGACTCAAGTACAAAGAGTATGTGTAGGTAGGTGTCCCGCAGCGACACAAAGTGGCCGGGTGATGTATTTATTGTTCAGTGTTATCCACGCCTCTTGGTTCATTTTAGTAAGGACAAAGCTTTTACAAGGAAAACTTTAATGATATGAAAGCTTCTAACACGCAGCTACTATGTAGGCTGCCGCCTTTGTTGGCGTCCTTTTTGGTGCTCTTCTACCGGGCTTTGCTATCCTGAGTCCACAGCAGTACATATATCCACACATCAGACGGATCCCGCACACCAACGGCGTCTGGAAAGAGGCAGTCAAGAAAGTACGTGACCCGCTGGCGCGCAGCGGGCATCACCAAGACGGAGGAGAGAGTCAAGCCCGAGGTCAGCCCACACCACGGTACCTTTCGGAATCAGAGTCGGACTCTGAAGACAGTGTGCGGGAGACCATGCCCCCGCCCAAGCAGGACCCCGAGATCGTGCCTTTCGAATGCCGGGTTTTATTACATAAGGTTCTAGAAGGCATTTACTAGAGGTAGGTAGATGAAGAGTAGAAATAAATGAGGTAGGCAAAAAAATAGATAGTAGGAAACTAAAAAGACCAACAAGGATAGAAAGATAGAATGGATAGAAAAGATAAGAAGAACCAGAAATATAGAAGGGACATAAAAGACAGAAAAGATAAGAAAGATAGAAAGGAGGAGAGTTTTCTCCAAAGAGAAAAGAAAACTAAATTTCCAGCGCGAGGCACGACTATTAAAAGCGACATCCGTACACCTTAGCCATTTGCTTCCCGAACATTGACTTTTTCTTACTCTATAGCTCAGAGTATCTCGTCATATAAAGGAACCTATTTCCCGACTATCCTCGCCTGTCAGCAGGCTTTTTCGCCTTCCATGTCAAGGTCGAGTGCGAGCAAATCTGCAAGTAATACAAACGCGCGCATCGACTGCCCTCGACCGCCCTCGACGCCGAGGCCGGATCGCGACCTATCAAGATGGATGAACAATTTGTACTTTACTGGTCGCCTTCCAAATCACCCGTGTCCTGCTCCTTCCCGTGGCTCGAAAGCATCTGTCTTGGCCTGCTTGGCGTCAGCACCACCACGGCGTTCGCATGTTTCCAACACAGAGACATTGTCGCAGGGTATCCGGTTCCGAACGCCTACGCCTTGATCATGACGCTTCTGATCCCGTTTCTCGTCTATGCAGACGCTAAGCCCGAAGCCCTGTTACCTCTGGGAATGCTGCTCCGTCCGCTCACTCGGCGATGCAGCGGCCGAGTCGTTTGGGTCCTCATGTTTCCCCGTGTCTGGCTCTACATGGCTCTGTTCAAGTGGCATGTCTTTGAGCTTTTCAATCATCCTGAACGATTGGTCTCCACATGCTTCAAAATTTCGTCCTCTGTCTTCATATTATAAAGCGCTGATGTGAGGTATGTCTCGCTCAAGGAAGCGTCGTCCATAGAGCCAGGCCAACGGCGTCAGCAGGAGAATACATTATTCAAGCCCAAGCCCACTTCCTTCTCAGCTATTTCGAGGTTGCTCATGCCTTCCTTACAATAGAAAGATTTTGGGTCAAGAGAAATGCTGCGTCGCGACCCTAACAGCCAGTTTCTATCGCCAGCCAGCCACTACTTCCAAAATGTTTCCGCGGGTATTACACGCATATTTATATGTAGAAATCTTTTTAGGCCAAATAAAATATATTTTACTAGCATGCATGGATATCTTCTTCCAGTTCCGTACCATATTTGACCTCCTTCTCGTCCCCCCGCCGCCATCCTACGTACTCTGCGGCGCCGGTGGTGGTGGCAGGCTTTGAACAAGCGCCTCGATGAGAGGGTCTCTCACACTCGGCGGTAGAGAAATATACCGCACGTCGGCGAGGACGGCGCTTGGGAGTGCGTCGTTCCCGACGGACGCGCTGTTAAGCTGCGCGACGGGCTGCGCGCGGAGCAGCGCCGTGAGATCCGCCCTCAGCGTCGCCGGCGGCATCTTCAGACGATTTATGTGCTCGCGGTACAGCTTCTCCCTATCCTTGTCCGGTAACGCCGCGTCGCGCATCGCCTCGTCTTTGCGGTATTTGCGCTTGAACTCGGGCCAATACAGCTTCGGCGTGGCCTTGTCCTGCAGTAGTGCGAGGTAGGCGACGCGCGGGTCGCGCTTCGCCTGCTGGGCGCGCTGGGCCTTGTGCTCGGCAATGCGTGCGCGCGACCACCGGTCGTGGCACTCCTTGCGCGCCTTGGTCGTCGCCAGTGCCGTGTAGCGTGGGTCGTCGACCATCTTGCCGTCCTCGAGCAGCTTCTCCCACGAGCTGTACGGGCTGACGCGAAGGTCGTCGAGGAGGTCGGCGAAGAGTAGCTCGGACTCCTCCTGCGAAAACGCGAGGCCCTCGGCGCCGTCGGGCAAATCCTGCGGGTTGCTTCCGTCATCGTACTCGCCTGGTTCGAGCCCGTATTCTTCGCCCATCATTTGTAGCTGCATCGCGATGTCGTCTTCCGTGAATTCGAGAGGGCCGGCATCCTGCTCCAGCTCTTCTTCTCGTTCTTCTGGATCGTCGTTGTCGGTATCGCCAGTCCGTAGTCGTTTATTAGGGTGTGTTTCGACGTCGTTCTCTCCGTCGCCCTCGTCATCCGTCACTTCGACTTCCTCGTATTCCGACCCGTCGCCAGCATCGTCGCCCTGACCTTCAGCCGTGTCTTGATCCCCAGTAGCCTTCTGCTGTATGCGCTTCTTGTCCATTTCCAGGATGGCTGGCATCAGCTTCTCGGGTATGCGCCAGTAGCTCGCGTTCTTGGCTGAATTGTAGACGAAGCGTCGCGAGTACTTGGTGTACACGAGGATCCATGGCTCGTGACCTGGGATAGGGACCTTTCTCCGAGGTTTATCTATGGGCTGTGGGCGAGGCCGTGTTGCGCCTTTGCCATGATCCTGACGCTGATGCTGCTGTTGTTGCGGCCCGCGGTTGTGCTGGGCAAGAAAGGCGTTGGCAACCTTGGGGTCTGCCAGCGACGGCATTCCAGCATACGGGAGATAGGACTGTGGCTGTTGGGGTGTCGGTTCGGGGGTGGGAGGGGCGCCGGGCCGCTTGTATGTCGACTCTCTCGTCTCGGCGTTGTAGTAATATGTATGTCCGGTCGGCGCCGTGTGTTCTGTCCAGTCGGGCGGCAGTGGCGCGTTGCTTGCTGCGGCTGCCGCCGACGGCACGTAGGTCGATTTGAGCATCGCAATCAAATTAAGAATGCAGTTCTTGCCAGAAAAATGCGCCCATTCGTTAGCGGCCCCGTTGGGGAATCAGGGGAATCAAGGTTGTGTCTGGAGAAGAAAGCTGATGAAGATTGGAGACGGCAGAACAAAAGTGAATTCGTTCCCTTCTAAATTCGGGTCTGTGTCAGGCCCTGAGCAAAGCGCCACACTACCAGGCTAGGTCCCTGTTATGCGATTCACCGATGGGCAACTCCACAAGCATGTTACTCAAGACGGAATGACCCCCTGATTTTTTTACCAAGTAGTCCAATTGGTGCTGTACTTCAAGTTAAGCAAAGTAACTGTAATAATATAGCTTTAGGGAAAGGAAAATGGCTGTGTCTAGGTATTTTTCACACTATCTGTTCTTTTGTTCCAATGGAAGGCTGTAGCGCTGACAAAAAATACATGCAGGCCGGTCCACCATGTCGGCCTCATAAACTGTTCTGTGACTGTCCTGATTTCTCAATAAATTGACCTTACAACCCCCGCCCTTACCTCGAGCGCCAATTGATACGATTGAGCGTCATATGCTCCATTGGTCCCATCCACTCGATTGATTTCATCGGCCTTTCCCAACGAACGCAACGAACGCCATCAACATGGTCGAGAAAAAGGCGGACGCCCCGGCAGCTGGCATGCTCTGGTGAGGCAGATTTACAGGTTCGAATGTCTTGGAAAATAAGCTTCGGCTGCATAATACTGACTTCACGACGCGTAGGAGCGATTGATCCTCTCATGCACAAGTACAATGCCTTCATCCTATACGACAAGGCTCTTTACAAAGAAGATATCCTTAGATCGATTGCTTTTACTAGAGCTAACTTAAAGTATAATCAGTGAAGACAAGTTTAAAGCGATTAAGCGTGGTTTGCTCTAAGTGATGGAAGAATGGAAGCAGGGAACTTATGTCATGATGCTGAACGACGAAGATGTAAGACCCCGCTCAGTACGACTTAATTTTCTAGGGCTAATATCATCGATCAGATTCACACGGTAAATGAACGTCGTCTAGGAGAGATCATCGGCAAGGACACCGCGGGCAAGCTGCACACTAGTCGCAGCCGCAACGAGCAAGTTGTCTGTGACATGCGCATATGGCTGCTTGATCGGATCAAGAAGATAGCCTCCCAACTTGTTGCGTTCCGCAAGGTCATCGTCGCAGGCGCCGGGTCCGAAATGTAAGCTCAGCATCCTCCCTGGCCACAAGCAGCTCCCTCGTGGCTAACAAACGAAGCGACTACCTCATGCCTGGTTACACTCACAGCCAGCGTGCCCAGCCAGTCAGATGGGGACATTGGCTAATGGCACACGCCTCTGCCTTCAAGCAGGATCTCGAGCGACTGCGCCAGGTTTACGAAAGGGTCAATCTTAGTCCACTTGGTTGCGGTGCTTTGGCTGGAAATCCATTCCAAATCGATCGAAACGCCATGGCTGAGGAGCTTGGCTGCAGCGGGATCACTTTGAACTCGATGCACAGTTCCGCTAATCGCGATTATATCATTGAGTTCCTCACTTGAAATTCAATCTTCTTATGGAACGAGTGAATTTGGATTTGCGCGGCTCGCCGATTCTTATTCAACAGGCTCCTCAGCGATTCCCAACGTAAGTCTTCTAGGCTTCTCATAACCTATTAGCATAGGTGAAGTGTCAACGGCGCTAACAAGACCTTCAATTTGAAGAAGAAGAATAGCGACTCGCTTGAGCCTTTGCGCGGCAAGTCAGACCGTGCCTTTGTTCAAATGGCCGGCCTCATGATGGTGAGTTTTCATTTTGATATCTTAGCCAGCTGCCTGGCTTGGGTGGTGCTCAAGAACGTATTGAGAATAGCAACTAACTATCACCTTTGAAGACTATGAAAGGTCTGCCATATTGCTATGCCAAAGACTCTCAGGAGAGCTGGGAACCCATGTTGGATTCTGTTCAGTCTGTGGACATGACGATGCTTGCCACTGATGTCGTAGAGTGGCCAGTGAGGAAAAGCATCCCCTTCAGGGAGGCTCACCACATCTCTAGACGCATCGTTGCCCTGTCTGAGAAGACGGGGGTTTCGACCAGCTGACGCTGGAGCAACTTTAAGCTATTGACTCTCGACTTACAGTAGATGTTGCAGCGGTATTTAAATATAAATTGAGTGTTAAGACGAAATCGGCTCTGGGCGGTACCAGTCGATCAGCCGTGCTGGGGCCAGATCCAAGAACTCCGTGCTATTTTGGATTAGAGGTATGATGTCCCCGTGTAGGATGTGAGCGGAGCAAGGGGATTTGGGACGGACAGCACAAATTACGCTTCATTTTCGTGGGAAGAGATATGCTCCAAGAAGCCTAAAGGAAAAGACATGACAAGATAGCAGATAGGAAACTTGCGGATATCCGCAGACGATTGGCAGTGCTTCGGCACATGCAACCTTCGGACTTGGATGCATACGCATTGCATACGCATTGCATACAAATCACTTTTTTACCAAATTTGTCCTGGATTTTTTTTATTATATTTATCAATAACTTCACGTTTTTATCAAGTTCTTGACGACTTTTTACTGCTGGCAGAGGTCCGTCTGTCTGTGGGGTAGGTTGGTGCGCCACGACATTTGTGACAGAACACCTGAATCAGCGCCCCTACCTAACCTTTGTCCTGACACGTCTTCCTTGCTCCCAAACACGACACGGAAGCCCAGCGTTCAGCGACATTCTACGAGTTGATATGGCGTAGAGGGAGTAATCAGCTCGAAACGCACCATACTAGCCCCGATATAGCCAAAAGGATGCCTTTACGCGGCACGTCCAGCCCCGTCCGGATTCCGTCGACGCCGTTTGCGCGGCTCTGGCTGGTAAGCGAAACCGTTGCCATTCGCCGCGTCATGGCCGGCAGACAATTAACGAAAGCAACCCGCAGACATCTCACGCGCCTGAATATGTTGGATCCCTTCTGCTGCTTGCCGGCTGGATATGCGTAAGCCGCTCTCCTTCCGACCTCTCCAAGAGCACGCGACACTAAACGCCTGCCCTAGCTGGTCCTCTTCGTGACGCCGTTTCATCGCATGTTCAGCGTCGACGACTTGCGCATCTCATTTCCACACGCAGAGCATGAGCGTGTGCCTGTTGGTAAGACAAAAAAAAAACACCGCCTCCCCCTTGTTCATCTACGGTCTTCCCCCCTAACGTGGCCTGCAAGTCATGAACTTTGTGTACGCCTTCTTCATCCCGCTCGCCGTGCTCATCGTCTACAACCTGATCGCGCGGTCGCCGGCCGCCAAGCACGAAGTCACCTACCTCTCCTTCTTCATCGCCGTCGCACTGACGCTGTTCCTGACGGACGTCATCAAGAACGCCGTGGGCCGGCCACGGCCTGACCTCCTGGATCGGTGCCGCCCCAAGCCGGGAACCAAGGCCCACACGCTTGTCACCGTCGATGTGTGCACCGCTGCTGACGGACACAAGCTGCAGGACGGTTGGCGATCGTTCCCTTCTGGCCATTCGTCCTTTTCCTTTGCCGGCCTCGGCTTCGTGAGCCTGTACTTTGCCGGCCAGTTTCAGATATTCAGGACCGCCACGGGCGGCCGCGACCTCAGCCGTGCCCTCTTCTGCCTGGCGCCGCTTGTAGGGGCGGCCCTTATTGCTATTTCTAGATGCGAGGATTACCGCCACGATGTCTACGACGTCTGCGTCGGGTCGGCACTAGGCTTTACTGTCGCGTACTGGAGCTACCGCAGGCATTGGCCTCCGCTGACCAGTCCTCTATGCTCGCAGCCATATCCGCCGCCTGGCACTGATAATCAAACTTGGCAACGAATACGTGATGAAGAGGCTGGGTCCGAGGACGCGGGCTTTGAAATGGGCCAACTGAGGGGCAATGGCAGGAACTGATCATCACGTCTCAGAGCATGTAGAGACATTTGTGTAATGTTTGTTGTACATAGTTAAGAGAGGAATGCCTTCCTCATATCTATCAACCCGATCCCTTGCATGTGCATTTATTTCTCCTCGGCCTCCTCGTTCTTGGACAGATCGTGCTTCTTTAGCAACGCAGTGATTTCGTCTGCGCTCCATAATCTGTGGTACACCTTGCCCTCCTCGGTCTTGCCTACTGTAGCAAACTCGACTAGCGACATGTTAGCACAAAAGACAAACCCGCGGATAGTTCTGGGAATACTCACTCTTTTCGCTGCTCAGCTTTGTGGAGTCCATGGTCTTGCTCAGGACCTTGACGGCCATGGCGCAAGCCTCGTCGAGCGTGCAGTCTTCCTTATAATCCTGCTTCAGCAGGCTCTGTGCACTGGCATTGTTGGCGCCGGCGCTGGTGGCCTTCCATCCACCGTAGTTTCCTGAAGGGTTGCTGAGGTACAGCTGGAATTCTCTGCGGGGGTCCCAACCAGCGTAGATGAAGGAGACGCCAAAAGGTCGGAGACCACCGTGTTGGGTGTAGCCCTGCTTGAGATCGCAAAGTCGGCGGACGAGCTGTTCGCAGGGAATGTCTTCATTGTAAGTAAGGAGATATCGCTGGGCGGCTTGGCGGGCGTAGTTGATGAGGATGTTGGCATCGGCCGTCATGCCAGCGACGGCGCAGATCATGTTACTAGAAACGAGGAGTTAGCAAAAGGGGAAAGTTTGCGGGGAACACGGCGTAGGTTTCCCAGAAACGTACTCGTTGAGGACGTAAAGCTTCTCGGCAGAGGTATCCTGTTCAAGGAGCTTGGATGTGACCTTGCGCTCGGCAGCGAGAACGATGCCGTCCTTTGCGAGAATACCGATGGCGGTACCGGCATGCGAGATAGCCTCGAGCGCATATTCAACCTGGTAGAGTCGGCCCTCGGGCGAGAAAATGGTTGTCTAAGGAGCGCTGGTTAGATCGGGGGAATCTTTTGATGCAGCTGTTGCAGCGGAGGAGCGACATACTCTCGAATCGTAGCGACGAGACATGATGAAGGCGTCGCGAGCGCACAGAGGCTACAAACGAGGATGTCTAGGTTTGAATTTGGGAAATGGCAATGCGATCCAATGTCGCGGGTGGTGGTGACGGTCTTTTGTTGCAGAGGGCCAATCGGTGAGGTCTCGAAGCTCAGGATGATGGGACGGGATGCTGGTTCCAAGCTCCAGGCACGGTTGCCGCGTAGCTCGTTGTGAGGGCAGCTGCTGGCTGGTTGACGGACTAGTTAGCTTGGGGCATCATTCAAGCTAGCCGGCGTTTTGCCAGTGTTAGTCAGCGTTCCCTACTAAGTAGGTATGTAGCTGGCTGGTGGGCACTTGGCTGGGTGGTACTGGCGGCTGGTAGTTGACAGGACACAAACAAAGGTGTCGCCCAAACTATTGCCTGATCCGTTAGGCAGCTAGCTCGTACCAGCGGCGCCAGGCTTCTCCTCGCGTCACTTTGGCTTTTCCACCACCCAAAGTTGACGTATCTTGCCCCTTGCTTTTTGAATCCCCCCCCCTCTACCAAGCAGCTTTTCTTCCCCTCGCCACCTTCAACACCGCCACTCCATGCTCCTAGAGCTTTTCCAGCTCTTTAGCATCATTTTCTATCTATTCCACCCTACTTCTTCTTTTTAATCTCCCCTTTTCTTTTCCTTCTTCATCTTTTCCTTCCATTCCTGTCGAGAGGTGACGTCTAATAGCTCAGACACGGCCGGGCAAACCCACAGCGGAAAAATCAAAAGGGGACGGACCACGGACCACTCCAAATAGTTGCGCGCGCACGTCACATACGCGACCTTGGCGATCACTACGCCAGGCTACGCGATCTATCTCCGCTACCTACTACAAACTCCATTATAGATACGGACTGTTGCACCTCGTGGCGCGGGGAAACTTTCGCGTTTAGTTCTGCTTAAAGCTCTGCCTACTCCGTAAACTGCCCCAGTCCCGTTGGACCAGCCACCTAAACAGTAGAAGTCATCGCGGGCGAGCGTCCTGCGACTGCATCCCGCGCTGCGTTGGCTAAGTAGCCATGTCTGGTAAGCTATAAACCATTCCATCACCCAAACACTTTGCGCAACGTTCGCGCGCTGCGATCACACGCGGCGTTGGTGTGTCGCGCGACACCATGCACTCGGTGCAATTCTTCGAGCTCATGCTAACTCTTGCCTCGCAGGCGAACCCGAACCAAGGCGCTCAGTGCGCGCGACAAAGGGCCAGCACACAAAGTCCTTTGACGAACTCGAGCAGCCCATTGTCCCGAAACGACGCCAAACAAAGAAGTCGAGGAAGGCACAGGACGAGGCAGAGCAGTCCCAAGAGCCCGAGGAGATCATCCGGTGCGTCTGCGGCGCTACAGAGCAGGACGAGGACTCAGGCGAGGCCTGGATCTCGTGTGAGACATGCTACGCCTGGCAGCATAATGTTTGCGTTGGTGTGAGCTCATACGAAGATGAGATCCCAGAGTACTACTGGTGCGAGCAGTGCCGCCCACAGGACCACAAAGAGCTACTGGACGGCATTGCCAAGGGAGAGGAGCCATGGATTGCTCGGCGCAAGGCTCACGAGGAAGAGGTGGCAAGTAGAAAGAGGAGGGGCGGCAGGAAACCCAAAGCTAAGCGTACAAGTGATCCCAAAGACGAGGTTGAAAAAGATGGCCGTGGGAAGGCCAAGGCGTCGCCAGCCCCGGACGCTTCAGCGAAAGACAGACGGGAGTCTGGTGGTCGGCCAGGCAAACGAAAGTCGCGAGACGACTCTCAGGACGGCGACTCCAAGGTATGTAATTCAACAACATCGCTTCGCCTGAACTAGCTGCTAACTTCGCTACAGAACTCCAAGTTGCGACGCGTTTCCGCAAATGACTCAAATGCCAGCGGCGTCCAATATACGCCACCTGTTGATCTTGCCACATCTATATCCGACTTGCCAACCGCCAGGGCGGGCCCCGCAAAGGCCCTTAGGAAGTCAATCTTGCACGTACTGTCATCAATGGAGAAGAATAATTCCCTGAAAGTTCCCAAAGATAGCACGGCGGATAGCATGGCGGAGACATATGCCCTCCAGATCGAGCGAGCTGTCTTTGACACTCACCCAGCCACCAAGGGCCAAAAGGAGTACACTCAGCAGATAAAGTCGCTGTCGTTCAACCTGAAGAACAACCCGGAACTAGTTGATGGGTTAGTTCACAAGGCCCATTCTCCGGCTGGGCTGGCCGTCATGACTTCGGAACAGCTTGCGTCTGCAGAAATGCAAAAACAAACCGCAGAAATGAAGGCGCGGGCAGAGAAGCAGTCTATCCTGTATACCGGAGATACGGGCCCGCGCGTTCGCAGGACGCACAAAGGCGAGGAAGTTGTCGAGGACGATAGTATGCCGAATACGAGCGAGCTCCCGATACCTCGTGGAGGTGGCGCTCGACGCGGTGCCAACACCGACGCCAGCCAAACAATAAAGCGCGAGTCGATGAGCACTGACTACGACATGGCCCAATCACCCAAGCAACACGAAGATCAGCGCTCTCCCAGCCAGTCCAAGTTTGACATCTCAGAAGTCTTTTCTCAAGTCAAGTCACCGACTCAAGCACACCGTCGCCGGCCATCCGCGCCAGTCCTCAACACGTCCGGCCCCGGTTTCGACCCGGACGTCGACCGGATGCTAGAAGACGAGAATGACTCGCCCCCTTATTCGCCTACTGAAGACTCAGCCGACCCTGACATTGTCTGGAGAGGGTCCCTGGCCATGAGTTCGATTGCTGACTTCCACGCGACCGGAAAACACGTTGGCGGCGCCAACTTTGCCAACTTGGGACACTGGTCCAAGCTCATTCCAAAGCGCATGGCAGTAGCTGGCCGAATTACGGAGCAGAGTGCCATTGAATATCTATGCAGTCTTCGTTATAGCAGCCTGACAGATATTGTGGTCGTCGGGTTGGCTCCCACCTCTCCAGAAGCGCAGCCTGAATACAACGCGTTGGTGGACTACTTTGTCAGCAAGAAGCGATACGGCGTTGTCGGAAACAAGGTCGCAGGTAATGTTCGCGATACATATCTCGTGCCTGTTCCTCCTGGGGAGAATAACCATCCAGAGTTCATGTTGAACCTTGTGGATAACTTTATTCCCAAGACACGAACCGAACCCATGCTACTGGCAGTCTTTGTGTACCGAAACGATCCTTCCGAGACTATCCAGCCAAAGAATGAATCTGCAGCCTCTCCCTTGACGCCTGCAGTAGCCACCGCGCTGAACACTGCGGTCCCTGCGCAGCGAAGCAACTCTATACCCGGCCCTGCATTCTCCCCCGCCACGCCGCAAGGTAGCTTTGCCGGCTCTCCGTCCAACGGAAACACACCAGGACACTTCGCAACACCGATTCCGTCGCATCTTGCGCAAGGGCACATGCCGCCGGCACCAACGCCGCCGAACGCCTCGAACCTGACCAGCCCCCCGCCACCATTTGCTCAAATGACAGAGGCCCAAAAGGTCCAAGCACAGCAGGCCGGCCAGCACGTTGCCCAAGAGGTCTTGGGCGCCTTTGTCAAGGTCCCTACCGTTCAGTTCCTCCTTCCTCAAGCGCACCAGATGTCTCGCCGCGAGTGGGAGATTATCAAGTTCATCTACGAGCGGGAGCCCAAAGCGCAAGAAGATCTCCAATACCTGAGCGTGCAGTTGGAGAAGCACGGAGGGCCAAAGAATCCGTAAGTGATGGGGTCAAAGCTCACCATGCCTAGCTGTTTATTTAATGTGGTGGATTGTGTGTTAATATAGAGTTTGCTCCTGATATTGTGGTCATGGGGAAAGGGCTGTCTGGTATAGCGGCGACACTTATGAATGATAATGGTTATCCCTTTGACTGTGCGAAGACTTCGCAATTGTAACTCACTCATAGGGGCATTGACTAATCAAAAGCGCATAATAATTTAGGTACTTGATTTTTCGTTTCCCTAGTCTGTGAATGTGCGTCTTACATCCAAACCTACGTGACTGCCAGAGTTGCCTCGCAGTGAATTTGACGAAGCCGGGGGTCTCCGTCGCAGTTCCTAAAGCGAAATATGTTCCCGAGCCGGCGAATGAATGAGTGCATCCGCGCGTGGCGCCAGCGGCACAAAGGACAGAAAGCTTGGCCGTCTTATTACCGTAACCGCACGATCCTCACGATCAAGACTTTCTACTGAATTGACTCGCCATGGATGCATCTTGCTCCAGGCTAGTGATTTCGTGTCGTTCCTTTCATTTTCAGCTCTGATTGGGGGCAGGAACAACCCGAGCCGCAAGGCAAAGTCTTGACCTAAACCGAGCCAGCCGGCGACACTACGTATTAGGTACTCTTTGTTAGCCAGCTTTGCAGGTCTAGCGAAGAATCAGCAATCCTCAGCCTCTTTGCACAGTTAATCCATCGACGGGGAGATGGTTGGCTAGTTGGTTGAGGGCGGTGGGGGAGCAGTTGCAACGGAAGGTGCTTCCGGTTCCTTCAACACCTCAGCGCACCATTTACATCTCCCTTGGCAGTGATAGCCGCGGTTGGGCACTTATACGCATGTCTTAGCTGCGGATTGCCCACTGAATAGGATGTTTGAGACTGGCAAAATGTCGAGGTTTTGAAGCAGGCAGGATGCTGCGCTCTCGGCGCTCGGGAAGCATCCGCCGAAACCCGAGATTGGCACCATGTCTCCGGCAGGCAGTCATCCCCCCCCCCCAGTTTGTCCCTAAATATTACCGTATCATATTCTGAATTCCCAAGTATGCGTGACTACAATGTCCCAAGGACCTCAGCAAGGCTGGCGATGGAGGGCGGTTTTGCTACAGAAAAGCTTCTGGGCTATGTAGTAGGAACTGCGAACCGCCCCTAAACGCGGCTGCCAACCGTTTATTAGCCCCCGCCTAGCTACATTGCACGGGTGCATGCGTGGGTGTGGAGGGTTTCTTGTGATATTGGATAGTTTGCTGCCATTCTTGTGGCCGGGGAGCGTTATACATCGTTCTATCATGTCCCCAGCCAACCGGCTTAAGCCGGCTGAGAAAGACACTTGGTATTCCATCAACCCACGCGACAAGGGTGACGCCGATGCAACTCTGCAGGTTGTCCAAGAGTGAACTTGCCTGAGAGAACATGGCTGGATCCTGTATTGTTTGTGTACTTGTAAACTCAGAGCGAGTGGGAGCTATTAATACGACTATAATAGACAGACAAACACCATCACTCCTAACCACTATATATACTGAACTTAAACTCCACGCTCACTACTCTGCTCGGCTCTAACTGAGAAACAATTCGGTGGCCCCGGACGAGGCTGGAGTTATTCAATATTCTATCACTTTGCATGCAACCGTGGAAGCAAACAAACAAGGAATGTTAGCTTAATGCATGTAGACTGCAGGTGACAAGTATCCTCGCCGAGTCTGACGAAGGAGGTCTGGGACTGGATTTGTTATGCAAGGATGCTAATAGTTTTGCCTGATTCAACACTCATCCGTCTGGCGACGGCACGAAAACTATGAAAAGGGTTGCTGTACCGCAAAAGAATCGCTTTTTTAAACATCTCACAGTCAACATCATTCAACACACGAAAAGCTCATCTGCGCCACTCTTGCTCCCATCCCTTCTATAACACCATGCATTTCTCAACTACCGTTGTCCTTGTAGCCTCAGCTGCTAACGCTGTAAGCCTATAGCTATATCCGTCAGACTCTCTACTTGAGCTAATTGATATGGAGAGTCGAGGTCTTCCCCGGAGAGTTCCAGTCTTTTAAGGGCACTTCTGAGGAGGTGTATGCCAAGCCTCTCACCGTGAACCGCTACTTCAAGGCCCCGAATGTCGTTGAGACTAGGGGGCTCAAAGAGAAGCGCAGCTAGGTTGCCTGTGGTGGCCAGCAGCCTGCCAATAAGAAGGCTATCGGAGACGGTGCGGCCTACCTCCGTAACCTTCCTCCCGGACACCCTACCAACGGACCTGGCCCCAACAACTGTGTTCGAGTCAGCTGCTCGTATAACTCTGCCATCTGGTGGTGCAACGATGTAAGTTCATCTGACACCTTGTCAAACCGTTCTGTTTACTACCTCACCCTACTCCCTCATCCATCGTCACCATGAGAACACACTAACATTGATACAATCCACCTCCACCAAGAGCATTGACGGCTGGAACTGGATTGCCAACAGCGCACAATATATCACCGAGGTCTGCGATCCTGGCTCTGATCAGACCTCCGGGAGCAACCATGAGGATGGAGACTGGAGCACCATCGTTCAGGGCCACCGTTGCCAAGTAATTTGAGTGTGTATATTTGGCAGTGGCCAAGTTATATGGCTGCACATTAAATCAACTACTAGGTGGTCCTCAGGAGCAGTGTTCTGCAAAATGCCAGTTTGGGCATTGCAGCTGTACCAAATTTTCGCTTCCATGCTATGTGGCTTGACCGCTCTGCTCTATCCTGAAGACTTCAATGTACTGCCAGAATTCCATACTTAGCTAAATACAACACCAGTCCTTACCGTATTTCTTTCGCGCCAGGGTTAAAACACAACCCAATTTCATATCAGGTCAAGCCATTCGGCTGTGCTCAGCAATTCTGAGTTCTCTGTTTTGGTGATGATACTGCACCGCCCGCGCACTCCGTCTGCGACACTCTAGCATTAATCGGAATCTAGGCTAGTAGCAACTTGAGTGCTGTCTTGAGAAACCCGAAGTAGCTGGCAGCTGGGACAGTTTCTCACTGATGAGGGGCAGAGTCAACGCTCGAGCAAGGGAATGCAATGCAAGATATTTATAAATTCTAGAGAAAAAAAAGGGCTGGGAAGAAGGCTATCCCTTATAACAAAGTCAGGGTGTTTTCTATTCAGTCAGAGTGTTGCTCCCCTTGAATCCTCCACAAATGCTAAACGATGACGGTTATCATCCACTACCCGTGCATACTCCAGCAATAATCTCCAGACATACAACTTGATATCCTCTTCTCTGTATACTGCATTTGCCTAGTTCCTACTCTCTGTGGCGATAGCTTCTGCATGTGCATCGTGGCCATTGAGGAAATACTTCATAATACCGTAAATATCTTTATAGGACATATCCAACGGCAAAAAGTGAACCCACGGTACCATACGGTCATCATGTCATTCGGCGTAGATAGTAGATAGTAGCTTTGAGGGGCATACTCGTAGACTTCAGGAATGCCCGCCAGCGGCCGCTAAAGGAGTTGCCATCGATATCCGGCAAGTACTTATAGCGGTACTGCTGCTTCATAGGCATAGGTTTCGCTCTGGACATGTATTTTTCTGTGTAGGAACACGTGCCTTGAAGCTTCTTTGGCTTCTTGGGGGGGCTCAGGGAAGCACTCGAGGTGGACAAAGACCACGTCAGAAAACGTCGAGAGCCACTCGCCAACTGTACCTTCCATCCCGCTCGGTAAACTGTAATTTTCGGCAGAGAGGAGGTTGAAGGTAGGGCTACTTGAATTGACGGCCGCTTCGGCAAGAGGGATGGTGGTCCCGTTCATCATTTGCACCCAGCGGTGACGGTGAAAGTGCCATCAGTTATCGACCCTATTGCGGCCACCCAACGCTATATCGCACCATATAAGACCGTTTTTCTTTCGGACCATTCCCCCCCACCGCTCCCTCCATCATTATAGAATGCTCGTGATGAAAGGTACATGGCCACCGGGATCAGTATCTCGTTGTTGGTGGGGAGTTTAGAGCCAGCAAATAGGGGGAACAAGCGCTTTATAGTCGACATACTCACGCTTTCCACGAATGTGCCATGAAGACTGGGCAGATGTGGTTGAAAACACGGATCTTGGGCTTGGGTAAAGTTTTGTATAAAGCCATAGTGTGTATACGGCATTTGCTGGCTCGGGTACTCTACGGGCATGTTGAATGACTCGAAGACGGTGATGTTTCGGGCCGGGCTATCGGGCGGGCATGTTTCGCGGAAGTAATCCCAGTAGTGATTTGCATCGCCCGATATCCAGCCAGGGTTATATGCTTTGAGTGGCTCGCTGTCGACGTCTTGTAGGCTATAATATGTGCTAATAGCTAATTGTGGTGTAATGAGCTCACGGCGTTGCTGTTTGAGTTTCACGTACTGGTTGATTGTTTCTATGGTGTTAGGATGTGAAGCTTGGTTAGCCCAGGATACGGCAAACGGCGGACCCGCCATGAATGGATGTAGAGGGCTGCAAAAGCCAATATATCAGGATCGGAATGAGACGCCTACGGCTAGGCATAGACCTCAACGCAGTTCCAAGCAGACTGCGCATAGCTTTTGGTGTTTTCCAATACTCATTCGTCTCAGCCGCTCGTGGGGTGGAAAGAAGAGCAGGATAAGATGCACTTACTTGCAGCCTTAAAATTGCGGGCGTGGCAAGTTGACTGACTAGTTAGTTACATAACTGTTGCAGAAACCCCTGATGCCGCTGACTCCTTCACCGCTTTCATCAAATCTCAAAGGCGAAAGTCGCCCGAAGCAGGTATATAGGGAAATGTTAAAACGATTGGTTAAAATTATTTAATATAGCAAATCAAAAGTTAAATTATATATCATCAACTACTGACCCATTATTATGATATTAGTGATAGGCGCACATTCTGTGTAAGTGAGGCCATGATGGAGCGATTCGTGAGCATTAAATCACCAGTTCGGGGAGGGCTCAACGACCGAGAAAAGTGAGTAGTATCCATGCTTGGGCTCCACAGGACTAGCGAGTGCGCAAATAAACTTGATTTATGATGTGAATGTCAAATGAATGCTTACCAAGCAAACAAAGAGGTTCACTTTCCCACTCGACAAGTCCGGCTATCACCATCCGGGTCGATGCATCGCCACGTCGGACTATCCTCGGTCAGATACATCTGCCTCCCATCATTATCCGCATTTCCTGGTGCAGTGACGTGGTCGCTGCAGAATGTGTCTTCGTAAACTGCAGCGCTTTGCTGGAGATTACAAAGCTCACGACCCACCATGTAAAGCCTAATTGCCAGCGTCTTGTAGTGCAAGGCGTCGAAAATGCCGCTGATTGGTAAGGATATTTATTTGAGCGGCGTTGGCTGCATCTGGGGCATCTCATCAGTATACTAATAATCTACTTCCTCTTAGGTTCGAACTGTTTATGTTGCTCTTTCGTTTGCATCGACTGGCTCATATCCCCCACGCAAGACATCAGCCAACATGTCTCATCTCACCTACACGTCCTATGAAGGTTACGGCGAAAGGGCCAAGAAGAACCTATGGTACAGCCAGGCCGTCCGAGTCGGCGACGTGATTGAGTGCTCCGGGCAGGGTGAGTTCCCCATACCTGCCACCTCTTCTCACTGCCTCCTCCTCCTCTGACAATTGGCCTTTACATAGGTGGCTGGGACCGCGACACCGACAAGATCGACCCGAATATCGTGACCCAGATCGAAAAGGCTTTCGAAAACGTTGAGAGAACCCTGAAGCTGGCGGGAAGCCGAGGGTGGGAGGATGTCTTCTTCCTCCGCTCTCATCACCTGCCATGCAACCAGGAGGCCATGGACACCATGGTCCGCTGCCTGAAGCGCTACTGCCCCAACCACCAGCCTGCTTGGACTGCTCTGGGAGTCCCGCGCCTGGCATTCGATGACATGAGGGTCGAAATTGAAGTCCGCGCCCACGTCCAGAACTGAGGCTGGCGGCGGTCGACTGGCTTCGCAGGCCAGGGTCATGACCCAGGACGTCTTCGTTCCCGCTCTGACGTGTGGACTAAATTCATCCACCTTGACGAGTTTATTCTTTTAAAACAAATCAATCATTTAAACCATATGTTACAAATGTTCCTTTATTATTAATTTTTTGCTTTCCTGTCAAAGCGTCTTCATAAATTTTTTAAACTCTATATACATGTGCAAATTGTGGTGGTGCCGAGTCTGAGCGGCGGCGTGAACAACGGCAAGGACAAAAGGCAATCAGGCCGCTTCACTATGGCCGCTGTTATTATTGCTGGTACTATTCACGCGATCAACTGGAGCCTAGCTAGCACACGCCCCGGACCGGAGACGGGGAAACGGGCAACGTCAGCGACGGAGCCCGGGGCCGGCTTCTTGGCGTTGTTTCATCCCCCGGTATGCCCAGCGTCGGTGACGGCCCCGCCCAACCCGAGGGCCGCCGTCCCGGGGAGCGCAGACTGGCTCTTACCAACGTCCGCGTATCTGCTCGCGATGGGCCGGGCGACAACCTCGGCGGCTCGCCATATCAAACTACATGTCGACGAGACCTCCTTACACATCAAAGCATGTTAATGTTTGGAATGCGTTATACATTGGTACTTGTTTGTTTTATTTAGGCTTGCAACTGCCAGCCTTGTGACTTTTCTCTAGCCTCGTCCGAGTGGTCGATAGTTTGCTAATCATGCATAGTTTTGCTATATCATGCGTTAATAATCGGTTCTTCCGCATGTCGCGAAGCCCGCGCCCTCGGCTCTGCGTCTCTGGCAGTGGCACTTGTCTTGCAGTGCCGCCTGCTTGTCTCGAGCGGCATGGATGGAGCCAAGGGCTGATCATGTGCTCGAGATTCGTGCACGTACGGTCGTATCAATATTGCGATGCTGCCTCAGAGAAGTCGAGGGCTGTTGCGTTCTGTCGTACCGCTGGAGTGAGCCGGCCCATTGCATGTCGTGGGTATCATATCTGGCCCTCCCAATGAAGCTCATGAAAACAAGTCGTCCACAGACGCCCAAATCCGCCGTTCCATTTCCCAATCTATGCCGTCCGCGCCGCCCTTACCCTCAGCCGCCTGCTGCTGCTTTCGCTCCGCCGGTCGCTGCTGCTGCGTCGCGCCGTCGCCGCCGAGGCTCAGGCTACCGAGACCCTCCAGCAGACGCTTCGCCTTATCGACCTGCGTCCGTATCGCGAGCGTCTCAGTGCGGGTGCGGTCCAGGTGGTCCTGCATCATCTCGATGGCCGACTCGCGCGCCTGGTGCGGGCGGTACTCGTTGAGGATGTGGTGCACGTTGATGAAGAGCGTGCGCAGGTCCTCCACCTTGGCCTCGGCCTGCGACGGGCTGCGCGACAGCGCGCCTGTCAGCTCCAGGAAGTTGAGCAGCAGCGACTTGGACAGACGCTTGAGCTCAAAGGCGCGGTCGTAGTGCTTGGCGTCGCGCGCGCTCGACTGGCCCGTCGCGGGGAGGTTGGTGATGCCCTGCTCCTGGAGGGTGGGTAGCTGGTCGTTGAGCTGCAAAATTTTACAACGGTTAGATGCCAATGCGATGCGGAGAGCGACGGGGCGACTGCCGAGCTTTCATCATACGTACCATGTACTGATCACCAAACACGCGCCATCGTCCATCGGTAGGCTCTGCAGGCGGCTGCAGGTACGTCAGCTCTTCGGGGAGATTTTCGATTCGCGTCTGCGGCCTGTAGCCTTCATCGCCAGTCGTCCTGCCATTGGCTTCTCCCTCATCGTGTTCGTTGCGCAGCTGCTCGTAGCGCGCAATCTTGTCGGGCGTAAAGTCTCTCCAAAACGACGGCGGGTTGGGAAAGGTCGACGACAAGGAGACGGCCTCCTGTTCCTCCATGATTTCCGTTATGAGAGCGTCGAAGAGATGGCTCGCATCGTCATCGGAGGCTGCCGATCCAGGTGGGGGATATATCGGACCGGGATTGTTGTGGTTGTTGTTGAAGATGGGAGGGAGTGGACTATCCGGGTCCTGCGAGCCGGGAGACGGCGTGTGCAACACGTCGGTTAAATTACGGCGGTGGGATCCCGCCATCCTTGCAAGCTCAATGATGATCCAACCTCTTGAGTGTGTTCAGGGCAATTTAAATTTGAGCTAGGAAACTTTTCTAAAATGTTGCAATTCATCAGTTCTAACCATTGAGCTTTATACTTTTTCTTTCTTGTTTGCGAAACCCCAAAAGGACGGGCCGAGAAAGTCGCAAATGCTTCGTATACTTGGGTGCACCAATCCATGCATTAGCGGTGGCACAGACGAAGCTCCACGACTCTGTGCTCCTCCTCCTCGCCAGCTCCTCTCCTCCTCCCCAACCAAATCACGATTCAGCATGGCCGACGTGCGAGCTCTGCTGCGCCAGCAGCGACAGTCCCGCCGCATCGACCACCCGCACGCCGCCTACTCCGACGGGGGCAAGCTGCTGTGCACCCTCTGCCGCGAGCAGATACGAGCCGAGAGCCAGTGGGAGTCGCACACCAAGAGCACAAACCACCGTCGACGGCAGGCTGTCGTCACCTCCACAACCGAGCCGGGTCCGTCAGAGGCCGCCGCCGCCGCCGCGGATGGGGGGCAACACAAGGGGCGCACAGCAGCCGCGCAAACACATAACCCAGAGGAGGGGGGGGCCGTGGTGGTGGAAGGCGAGCAGCAGCAGCGGCACGAGGAGAAGGTCGTCGATGCTGCTGCTATCATGGACACGACACGGACGACGCATCCTCACAAGCGAAAAATTAGCGAGGACGACGACGACGCAATGGATCTAGACGAGGCCGTTCGGAGAAAGCGCAGCCGCGGCGACATCTCCATCGACGTCTCCGCGGCCAACCACCGCCGGACAACAGACAGCAGCAACAGCAAGGACGCGGAGCCCTCCTCCTCCTCGACCAACGTCCCGACGACCGCCCGCCGCGAACCCAACCGCACGCCGCCCACGCTGGCGCGACGCATGTCCTCGACGCCCTCCCGCGGCGTCGAGCTGCAGATCCCCTCGCGGCCCGCCACGCCCGCCGCCCACCGCGACTCGTCCTCGTCCTCCACGCCTGGCCTCTCCTCCTCCGCCGCCGCCGCTACCGCAACCTCTACCACCGCCACCAACGGGCGCACCACCACCACCACCGAAAAACTCCCCCCCGCCGCTGCCCAGGTCGACGAGGACGAGTGGGCCGCGTTCGAGGCGGAAATGGCCGTCGCTGCTGCCCCCTACGCCGACGACGCCGTCATCTCCGCTCCCGCGATGACTGCCGAAGAATCCGCCGCTGCCGCCGCCGCCGCCGCCGCCGCCGATGGTGACGGTGGTGACGGTGGTGGTCCGCGCAAGAGCCGCGCCGACCTGGACATCGAGGGTGAGCGCGAGGACGCGGCGCGCGCGCGCGAGGAGGAGCTCGACGACATGCGGCAGCTGGAAGAGCGCGTGAGGCGGCTCAAGGAGAAGCGGGAGGAGCTGCGCAGGCGGGCGTCGAGCGTGAGCCAGCAGGGCAACGGCAACGCCCCGGCGAGGTTGCAGAGTCAGCTGCCGGACGGGGACGGCATGGCCGTCGTCACAGAGGATGAGGCCAAGGGCGGCGCTGAAGAAGAAGAAGAAGAAGAAGAAGAAGACGACGACGGCGACAACGACAACGATGAGGAGGATGACGATGACGACGATGATGACTGGAATGGCTTTAGGTTCCGCAAATAACGGACCTTTGAATCCTGCGTTCATCATCTTTTTTTTTTGATACTGTCTGCCTGCTGTTGGCCAACAGCATCGTAGACAGGCACTGGTTGATCTTCGGGCACGTCATGGAGTCACTTTGAAGTTTACAGCTGGGAAGTATATAGCAAAAAAAGGCAAAATGCTGTATTGTACAATTGAGGAGCAGTTTATTCTCCGTGTATCTAATAGAAACTATCCCTAAACCAACCCGCATCCTAGTCATTAATCATTAAAACATGGCAGCGCATGTCTTCGCAAAATAGCACAGATGGGCTTTAAGCACAAATAGCAAACAGCCTGCTTTCCCGGCCCAGATGTACATGGAACTTAATCAAAGAGAACAAAAGCAAACCATTGCTGCCTAACGCATGGCTAGACGATGCTCATCACGACCAACCTGCTCCCAAAATCGAGTAAGTCGCCAGACCCGGCCGACGCCACGTACCTCGTCTCGGTGGCGAGCCCTCTCCTCTCGCTCTTGTACCTCCCCACGCCACTTGGCAGCAATCCACCGCCTGAGACCATCCCTGACTCTTTCCCTCTCAATGGCCCTGCGCTTGGCCACCAGACCGGGGACGACGTGTACAGTTGCCATGCCGGGGACGCATTCCGGAGGCAACACTGCACGCTGGACTAGTGCCTCCGGGGAGGGGCGAGCGGCTAGACGACGGGACAGGCGGATCGACACGAGGGACCGGGCAAGCTTTCGAGACACGACTGACGTGTGTGTGAGGAAGATGGAGCGGGTGATGAGATCTTCTAGGGAAAGCCGGTTATGCATGGCTAGTAAAGGAGGGAGGGTGAGCCGAGTGCGCCTGAGGCGGTGTTGATGGAGGACTGGGTCCGCGCAGAGAGCGCGCAGAGAGCGACATGCCTGCAGCCAGGTGCCCGAGTCAGCAACGTGTAAGTGTATGTACACATTCAAGGTCACGGTGTGTGTGGCGCAAAGGCGAGCGTGGTCTCAATTCGACCGAAACGGAAAAAGTGACATTAGGCTGCCCGAGGTTCTTGGGCACCGCGGGCAAGCGCATTGAGTACTCACCCGTGAAGTAGGCAGCAGATCATCCACATCAAGATAGCCCAAGATATGGAGCATGATCTCTGCCGGTAGTGTTTGCAACGAAGGGTCACGAACCAAAGGACCCAAGCCGCGTGCTAGAGGCACCGGGGTGTAAGTCACGCCGCGGGGTCTAAATACACTACCTGGTGCGTTGTGGGAGTCTTGGTAGACTGGCAGGGGAGGTTGGGCATCAGAAGAGCGACAAGTACCTGCTAATGTCGGCGCCGCGGTCCCTGTCGCAGCGACATTGTCGTGAGGCGTCTGCTCTGGCTGCGGTCGAGACGTGGCCGTGGGGGCGTGAGGACAACGGCAAGTCGAGGCAGCCAGGCTGCGGGTCCGGATCATGAGCTGTTCATCGCTCAGGGCGGGCGCAAGGGGAGAAGAAGCTGGTAGTGGTGGCAGACTGTCAGAGTCCATGGCAATGGATGGCTGCAAGCTGCGGACCAAGTCGCGGTATTCACGGGAGCGGATGCTGGTGAGGCCCGATGCAGCGGCCGGGTGGGAACTTGGCGTTTTTGGGTACTTGATTTGTTGCTTTCGTTTTCTAGAGTCGCTCTATCGGTCCTTTTCGGTATAGTCGGGGTCTTGTTTTTTTCCAGATATGGCCGTTGCGAGTCGACCGGATGACCACAAGCAGCGCGGTCGCCATATGAGGTCGCGCGTGGTCTTTCTCTGGTAGGTTTACGGCGCCGTCCGGGCCATGCCTGGGGGGGGACCGCGCGGCCGCCACAACACTGTGAGTGTGTGCGCGTATGTGCGTCCCCTGTGCGACGGAGAGAGGTTGGTCAAAAGTGCTGTATGCGGAGATGCGTCGAGATGTAGGTATGCAGCTGCAAGAATAAATCTCACGGGTGGGCAGGCAAAGGGGGCAAGAGGTCGGGATGACCAAGCAAGGCAAGATGTTGCTGAATCGGCCCCAGGTTTCATGGCACAGGGCTTGAGGAGAGTGATGCAAGCTGCACGTCCGAGAGTGGGGTCGGTCGAGATGCTGAAACCAGTGTGTGTGGTGTGCCCTTGGAGATGCCTACGAGCGATGGGTCTGATAGGCTGGAGGGTTAGATTGAAGCCGCGATGAAGGGGGGGGTGGGAGATGGATGTGTGCATGTGAAGGGGTGATGTGAAGGTTGTCGAAGACGAGACGAGCAAACAGCCAAAATGGAGAGTGTTCGTTTGCCATGACAGCTGGCAGCTGGGCAGCTGGTAGCAGCTGGCAGCTCAATTTCCGAAAATGGAAGACGGCGGCCCTGAGCCAGCCAAACCACCGCGGTACCTGCGTCTTTGCTACGCCGCACCGCAACTGTGCAAGTCACTGAGGAGAGTCATATCAGGCAGCAGTTGAACACAGAAATCTTGCAGCTAGAATGAGATTTATGATCAGGATGAGCAAGAACACCTAGCCTTTGCGCGGAGAGTAGAGCCTTTTCTTTGCGGCGTAAGCATTGCCCGTATCCGCACTTCCCTTCTGACTGCGCGGGCCGGCCAATAGTTATGTGACGCTAGGCGCTAAGGGGATCCAACCCGATCAAACAAGATCGGCCCGGGACTTACACAGACCCAAATAACATAACTAACCTAGACTTAACCATCAAAATAGTTTTAACCAAATAACAATATTGTTAATCGTTTTTGTGAAGTAACGGGTAGGCCAGTAATAAATTTCAACCTTCAATTTAAACATGTTGTTCTGTTTTAGCAAATTTTCAAAAGCCACTACCTAATAATTGTGCATATCTTCCCCCTCCGTCATGCTACCACGTGCTCAGGAAGACGACTCCAGGCGAATATGAACAAGGATAGCGACGAAAGGCGATATAATTTTTTTTTTTTAAAAAAAAAAACACACACTACGCATCCAGTTTTCCTATAGCCCGCCTTACTTTCCTCAGCCTACACTGCGATCACACGCACCACTCCCCTTGATAAAGCATCTTCCCCACCAGGAACAAGAAAGGTATCCTGAAATACCCTCCGAGAATCCCATAATAACATCATCCTAAACAGGGCCTCACCGTTACAGCCTCCTAGACCCCATCTCGCATCACCAGATGCACAACCCCACAGTGAAAGTGCTTGCATCGCGGCCCATCCGAGAAGTCATGTGGCGAGAAGCAGCGACGTTGTGCTATGAACAGATGCAAAATCTGATATGATCCTACAAACATGCCCCATAGTTGGTCCGCCAACGCTGTCTCCCTTCTTGGCGCATCTTGGGCTTCGATAAAGCATCCCTTGACCGCAACTTACAACAATAAAGTGAGGCTACGAACAAGGATCAATTTGACCAGCCGCGCGACCTTGGGCACTCACTCGGAGCCTTGTCTGGCCTTTTTTCCAGATGAGCTGCATCCATCAAGCCCGCGGACAGCGGATCCGAGGCCCGTTTGAGCGACCCCTGCCTGGTTGACAACTCTGAGGCCTAAACCAGTCAACACCAACGCCTCCCCTCCCTTGACCAGTCTCCATGCGGCCATTCTCGCTGCCTTGTCGTAGGTTCCAGATTATTGCCGGCCAAGTGAAATCATCGACGCCTTTTTCCCTTCTGGCTAGAGACCGATGTGCTGATCCGCTTCGCAAAAGAGGGCCGGGCGACTGGAGCTGGGCGAATGGGCTGGCAGGCTGCCTCATCGGCAAACTACCCTGGCACCGGGGAGTCAACTTGCCGGCGTCGCTTAAGAATATTGACAAAGTAATTATTGCATCGTTGCAGTTTGGGTATATTTGCGGCAGTCATACGACCCATGTTCCGCCCCCAAGCATGACCGGGGAAGAGAACTTTTGTCGTCTGCTCGGTGGTGTCTTACGCCCTCCCACTGTCGTTGCTCTGCCGTCCGATCGCGTCGGCAGTATTATGCTGGGTTCTGTGACTCGAAGAAGCCGGCATAGCAATCTGTAATCTTTTCGTCCGAGCAGTTGCAATTGGTGAAGCCCGTAACCTGGTATTGTCTCGGCGATCGTGCATGTCGGTATACCTCACTTCTGCATGCGCCATTGCAGTTAGAGACACTGCTGCAGCGAATGTGGCTCAGAGCATTCCAGCTACTCCAGGGTTAACTGCTGGAAATTTCAGCAAACTCGTCGGTTGACGACCACCAATGAGAGGAAAAGAGACTGGCGACCCCATACACCCTTGCTTTTCTTTGCTATTGATTCGTGATTCAAAGACATAGCGCCAAGCCACGCCTCGGATTACTGAGAATTTCATCCCAATAACTGTATCGTTTAGCCTTCTCATCCCCAAGCTTGGAGAAGCTCATTAAATCGGTTTGCAAATGGCTGCGGGTCGGGCCGGGATTGAGGCCGTTGTCCTCGCCACCGCCAGGGCGCCAAATCTGGATCTCTTTCGCCACAACTGATCTGTACTGGTGCCCCTCGCTCCACAGAGGTCTATAAAAAGGTCATACACTCCAAATGTGATGCTGAAGCTTGTTAAAATCAAATGGTTGCGGCGATTGCAGCGGCGCACCCTCCCAGACACCTAGTTTCAGGTTCGGGGATAGAATGCAAGTCGGACAGCCACCAAGAGGCTACTGCAGCTTGGATTTGAGTAGCAAGATAAAATTTCGTAGTGGAGACCAAGTGTGAGCATGAAAAGTCTCTTCTGATGAGGAAAAGGTGTGGGACGAGTTGTCGGGCCAGGCGGAAGGTTTTCCCCGCCGATGGATGTCTTCAGCCGTTGCCGAACCTGTCTTGCTGCTCTGTTAGGGTTAGTTTCATACGGGAGTGCGAGGAATCCTTTCGGGCGAGAGTAAATAGACACATGCCGAACTCAAGGTAGGGTGGACAAAGTTGGCGGGAGAGTCCTGGCGCAACCACCCAGTCAGGAAGAGGCACGCCCTGCTGACCGCGTACCTGATGCTGTGTAACTAGAGCATCTTGATCCGTGCTGCTGTGAGTTCAAGTCACGCCTTCACACTTCACACAGATAATGCATCTTCTGAGGCCGCTGGAAGGGTCCCTGTTGTTCATAAGGATCTGGGTGGCTGAGGGGCAGGCGAAAGTAACTCTTTTTTGTTTTTTGGAGGGTGTTCCACAGCCACCAGGATGGCTGCAGAACCACCGAGTAAAAGGAGTTGCATCCGGAAATTTGTCCGTCGCTCCAGCAGTCCTGGCTTCGTGGCCCAGGACGCAGCCAGGGAGCAAAAGGCAGCCACGGGAGGTGGACAACCAAACAGCCTCAACTCTTTGGTGGCTGTCCTCTTTTCCGAGATGGTTGCAGCAAGACCGGGCCGAGTGCTGCCGCCTGGATGACAGGAGACTGACAATACAATTTTGTCCGTTTGTGCCACATCTTCCGCCTCACTCTGTCGGGGCTCATTCCTAAAGGATGTATCCGGCGGGGGGAGCACTCTTCTCAAGGGAAGACACAGCTGAGGGCATAAGGTGGGCAAGGCTCCTCATTTCCGTGCCTCCGCTACCTTCCTCTGAGCATGTGAGGCATCAGGCATGCACATTTGCTCCTTGCTTTGCAAAACAAGCCCCCATACGCTCCGGCTCGCTGACGGCCGCTGCCTGACCTGTGTCACCACACCTCTGCGTCGCGTTCCAGGGCTGATTGTCCCGCGCACCACAGGACTCTCAGCGTTACGCGGCGCCAAAATCGGAGATTGTAACCAGCCCAATCAAGGATGTCTTAGAAATACAGTGAGAGCTTTTCTTGTGTCCATTTTTAGAGTTGTAGACCACGAAGCGAGTCAGGCTGGCAGCCAAAGTGTACCGCGCACGAGAGGGTATCGTAAACCGGGTTCCGTTGACAAGCTGTAGTTAGAGACTGGTGGCGGAAATGGGGACCGCAATACTCCCGCGCACTGCCGAAGTGCCTGAGCCGTCTGGACCAATGGATAGGACAGCGGCTTTCGAGTCCTGTCAGAAGGGAGATTGGCTACCCCAGAACAGTCCTTTCTCGGTCGACCCCTTCCTTGTCTTTTGAGTCACTGCGACCGCACTGCCACATAGGCGAACCTGACTGATAAAAGCGACAAACAAGCAACGCCTCTTGATCCTGCAAGTGCCTGGGTGCGGGTGTAATTTCTATGAGGGTGTTAGTGTGTGTGAGTTGTGTGAGAGAGCGTGTGTACCGCGCGGTACGAGGGATGGGCTCGGCGCTCTCTCAGAGTTCAGAGTTCAGAGTTCGGTGCTGTCTCAGGCCACCTTGATATTATATCCACCAGCTCGGGGGCCAAGAGGCAAACTGCAGCCCCGGCCCTCACCGAGAATGACATGCCCGTCATCAGCGCTTAAAAAAATAATAGCCCCCTCACTTGTCTCCCTGCTGTCCCAAGACGAACCACGACGACCCCACCGGGTCGCAGATCTGGCCGCCTGGCCTGGTCGTCGAAGTTGGGCGGCGCTGCCATGGGAAGAGTGAGGATGGCTAACGTTATTCGCAGCCGGGCATGAGGGGGGTAGGTCCGCCACTAGCAGGCCCTGGCAATAACAAAGCTGCTTTGCTGCATTGTGCATGCAATAGAGGACAAGCCAGGGTGGTGTGCATTCCGGATCTGTACAAAGGCGCACTCACGACCCGCTGCCACGTCTCTATGTTGTCGTAAGGAACACGCCCCTAGTGATTTGGGGAAGGAGGGGATCATATGGGGGCGGATTGCTGTGTTTTGTCGATTGTTCCGGTTTTACTTGGGGCGCAACCTTGCATTGGTGTGGAGGGAAGGCATCGCTTTGCATACTGCAATGATGTCTACATGCAGACATAACGTCGTATTCTGTATAGGTGGTTGAATTCGTACGTCTTCGTAGCCCGTGCTCCGAATCTGCAGAGTGAGAGTCGACTCCTGGCCACAAATCTCGCCAGTCTTTGCAAAGTCGACGAGAGAGACCTCGACCCCATATGGATGTGTGCCCAAGCTGCACCACACTCAGCCTTTTAGCACGACTGGCTAATCAGTAAAGAGGCTGTTACAGGGTCTTGGGCTAGAGACCTTCACACCAACTTGCGTAGCACTATACACCCGCAGCGTTACCCAGGAACGTGTCGTGTCGGTGGCCGCATGGGTTGTTGTTCCTCAGTGGGGGGAGAGGGGGTGTGTGCATCCACGCACGATGTTGACAGAACAGCCATGGGGCGCAAAGTACGGATACCCAATGCAAGTATACAAGCCTCTTTGACCTTTTTCTTTTTCTATTTTTGAAAAATCTATACCCAAGCGATGACGATTGTTGGCCAGTAAAGGCAACCGTCATTGTTGGTCTCGGAAGTCCCACTGCGGGTTGGGCCTTAAGTCAATGCAAGCCAGACGTGGACGAGCGAGGGCCGAATGAGGCGGCCTTCTTTTCGATCAAGTATAAGTTAGCTCGGATACCCAAGCGTCTTCCTTTGTCTACCGGTTGTTTTATATCCTCAAGTGTACTGCACCGCATCGCTTTATCCCAGTCGACTCGTGCGATTGTTCGGTCTGCCGCATCTTGCCACACTCCAGGCCAGAGCCTTGGTGTTTACCGTTGTCCCTGTCAACCAGTAAGTGGTGCTGTACCTTTTGTTCTCTCCAAAGAGTTGCCTGGAGGCGGACCCTCCCGAAAGTGCTCGCCCGTCAGTCTCTAGGATCGCTGGGTGGGTTCCGTTGCTAAGTTGACTGGCTGACATGTTAAGTTAAGACCACTCGCCGGCTTTTAGTCGTCACCCTCCTCAACCTCCCGTACCTATCTTCGCCTGGGTCTGTCTTTGCTGAAGCTCTCGGCCGATACTTGCCTGACCATGTGCTACTTTGAGATGACGCTCTGGAGCTGTGGCTACTGGCGCTGGGGTCACTTCCGTCAACAATGCAACAAGGAGTATCGCATGGGCGAGACCTGCGGCCTCAAGTTGGTGTATGACACAAAACGCGAATCCGACATCTGCAAGCTCTGCCACGACATCGAGAAGAAGCAGCGACGCTATGACAAGATGGCTCGCGACGTTGAGCGCTGGCAGCGTGAGGGCAACCGCCGGGCAACGATTGAGAGGACTTGTGGAGAAATGCGAGAGGTGGCGGATCAAATTTACCGCATGAGAGAGGAGCATTACCAGAGAACTTCGACCCTCGGACAGGTATGTACCGGAAAAGCCTTGCCGCGCAAGGGATTCCATGCTGCGAGGTCTTCATCTTGGTGCCTGCGATTAGGGCCGCTGACAAAATTTTGCTCAAAGTGACGAGACCCTCGAGTTGTGTAACGACAAAATTCAACAAGTTGTGGTGACCCCTCACCAGCCGACCGAATTGATCGACCTAAATGTGTGGCATAAGTAAGCAGGCAATGCGGCGGAACAGAGCACGCTCTGCCAGCAAAGTCAGATTTGCTGCGGGTTGTCGGCGAAATGGACCAGTCATCTGCCGGACCGCGAGACATTTTGTTATTTGGAGATGAATTGGACGAAGAGTTTTCCTTGTATGCAACGTTATTTCATAGTAGTAGTATGATCGTCAATCACAGATTGCATAATTCGCACTCGGACCAGAAAATAGGGCTCGTCGAGAGCAGTGTACCCAGGGTCTGTGACAGAAGAGTGGTAATGGTGTGCCGAGGCCAAGCGCTATGAATTGCAATTCAGGAGACGCGGTGGCTGCATATGCACAAAAGATTGCGAAAAACCTTGATCCGGGCCGTATTGACTGACGACAAATTAGTTGCAGGCCCGCATATGCGAGTTGAAATCGTCCCCAGAGCAGCCCGCTGCTGCTGGGATGCTACCGTGTTGCGTCAATGGGCCGCCGAAAGCTTTCTGATAGGGCTTGAAAGCCCCAGTGAGCAGCGTTCTACCTGCCTTGAGCTTTAGAATGGACAAGCGAGCGTGGATGGCCTGACTTGTTCGCTTGGCTTGCCCGAAAAGGTCGCGTAATACCACTGTCATGCTAGCAGCTGGGCAGACAGATAGACTGCACGACGAGAAAGCCGTTTGCAAAAGCGCCCCCCCTGTCTCCCCCCGTTAAGCTTTTTCGCTCGCGAGTTCTCCGTAATTGTCGCCGCGACAATCCGGCCGACTGAGCCCAGCGCGTCGGCTGGAAGCCCCGTGATTAGCCCAAGACGCACCTTTTGCTGCCCTACCCGCTCGTTCGCATGGTGGAGAATTGCTGCTACAGACGTCCTTGGACGAGCCTTGCCTCGCCAGCAGCGGCATGCCTGCCCAAGACGGAGAGGCCACCACGAGTTGACTTGGTGGACAAGTGCGCCCCGCTGTCGGGATGGCGTAGAACAACGGTGGAACAGGGGCCAGGCGGGAAGACTGAGTGACACGCCAAGCTTTTGTCCCAGATGCGGGCGCGCTTCTCATCTCGGTCGCTGATCCAGAGCCTCGACGGATACTCGAGAGGCGTCCCGTCCCGACATCCTGGAACCAGCCTGGCGCAGTCCCGGTCCCGATGACTTGGTCCTGGGTTGTTATGCTCTCCGAGGGGTTGGATAATGCGCGGGACGCTCCGTCTACCCCTTGTCCGAACCATTGAGCGGCCCCATTCCACTTGTGCGACTAATGAGCGGTGCGAGCCGTCGCCGCTGGTGAAAAACAGGGCTAGTTGAATGGAGATTTGAGCCTATCCTTGTAGACTAACCGACTCCGCTGACGTTGTTGCGCACGTGTCCGGCAGTTGAGGCAGTAAAGGATTGTTGCGGTGAAGAAATGCCGATTCGCTAATAAACTTTGGTACCTTATTAAGTACTTGCAAGTCGCCCAAGCCGACGGCTTGCTTTTGCCATGTGTTTCAAGCGCTGTATACAGGAGCCATGCATCGTGTTAATCCCGGGGTATCGGTTCCACCGTTTCAGCATCGGGATCGGGTTTTGAGTTTGACGTTATTTTGTTTATTTGACAGCTATCATTTGTACCGAGTGTTCTTTGATTCTTTCATTTTGGGCTGAAATCTGATGTGTTGACTGACATTGCCCAGAAAGCTGAAAGCCTATTACGAGCACGGTGAAGTCGGGCCCGGTGAATCTATCGTTGCGCTCTGCCGCGAGGCTGAGAAAGATGGCTGATTCTTGAAGAAATTCTGGTTCATATGGTGTACAGCGAAAGGAAAAACAGTGAGTGTCGTTTCGTCCCGTCGTGCCTCGCACAACGGAATGTAAAAAATTAAATAATTGTACATGAAATATAGTTATAGTCGCAGATGCACAGCGGTCGCGGCTTAATTCATCGCCGCGGCTGCATCGGCAAAGGTTCCGACAAGCGCACCATGGTCGTTGTCTAATGTCTTGAGGCTCATGGGACGTTCGCCTTGCGGGTCATCCTCAGTGAACCAGTCGATTTTGATGCCGGCGGCCCGGTCGACATTTTCGGACGATAGTTTTGATACGAGGTGCTGGTACCGCGCGACTCGGGCACCTTGTCCAGGGTACCCGAATCCACTGGACGGTCCGCCGTTAGGATGGTGAGGTGCTATTTCGAATATATCAACCATATTGCTGAAAAACAAAAAGTTAGCGATTGTCAAACAGCGCCAAGGAGAATTAGATTTGGAGCCTGGCGGCTGGATTTTAGCCGCCAGGCCAACGCGTTTCTCGTAGGGCAGCGACATTTCTTCCTGCATCTTCTCACACTCCTCACCTTGATGTTTTGGCAACTACTTGCTGCAAAGCCTCATTTTCACGTTGGGCCTCGATGGAGTCGTCCCCAGCATGTCCTTCTGCGAAACTGCCGTATTGCATCGGATTGTCATCGTCGTATAATAATCTATTCTCCTCGTGCTGTGTTTTCACGGTTAAAATGTGTGGGAATGAAAGACTTTTCGCAAGAGCGCATACCTCGTCGTATGTGTCGTTGTGCCGCTGCCCGAAACATGAATGGCAGGCACCCATAGTGACTGGATATGGCGTAGAGGTGGGCGACGCGGTCGCGGCGAAGATTCGAAGGCCGGTCGGCGCAGAGAGGTGCTAGTTCATGCCAGGTAGTCGTTCAATATAGGGACTGTGTCGAAGGAGAATTTGGTTTAAAGAGACTCGCTGTTTCACAAATGCCTTTCTGATCATGGCAAGCAGCTGGCGCAATCGCCAAGGCCGAAAGGCAAGGCAAGCGCCGGCACTGGAAGATAAATGTTCCGCCCTTATCCCGCCTAAGCGTTTTAGGCTTGACGCCAAGTTATACTCACCATCCAACTTCTAGTTATCTCCATCTACACAAAAAGCTTTTGGCTATAGGTCTCAAGATTTTTGCATAATTACGCTAAAATTCAATTGCACTTCCTTCTTCCTCCGCCCTTCTACTCGTCCGCCCACCCGCAATGCCTACTCCGCGACGGGCTAGTTCCCCCTTCCAATACTTTTTGCTGGGGCTGTCTCCCTCCTCTCGCTCGCTAGTACCAATAATGGTTCGATACTAACATGTCGAATGGGTCGAGGGGCTGCTGCTGTATTGCTAACGGATGCGGTCATTGGAAAAGTAGCACGCGCAGAGTCTTTTTGTTGTTGCGGACCTTAACGGTGAAGAACGTTCGACGTCTCCGCTTGATTGCTTGCCGTAGCGCACCGTTGGCCGGCGCCGTCAAGACACAGCAAGACACGCCCCCTTGATATTGCCATTGCATTCTCACTGGCCTGCTTGAATCGCCGACAATAAGAAGAACAACGAAACATGGCGCTACGGCCCGGAAGACAGAAGAGGGAGAGGGCATATAAGGTGCCTTTGCGTTCACTGACCATGAACAGACTGGGCACACACTTCGCTTACCATCATAGGTGTCTAACAGCAATAAAGCTCTCTACTACCGACCGCCGTCTTTCTGAACTTGCCTTCTGTTTCACAATGCAATTCATCATCCCCCCTTTGGTGCTGCTGGCAGCTGTTCCTTTGACGGCAGCTCGGTACAGTCCTTTGCTTCTTCGTGCCCGGGCTGATGGACGCCCCCTCTACTTCAACGGCACGACGCTTACAGTCACACAACCGGCTCCCACAAGCGCTCCTATCACGATTACGGTGGTCCGGCCTGTCCCGACTGAAACTGTTACCGCCACCGTTACCGCCACTGTCACCGTCACGCAGACGCCTCCTCCCCAACAGCTATATGCAGTGAGCAAGGCGAGCGCAGCGTACCCCCAGCCCGACCCTTGCGAGGAGCCTGCCGACTTCTCTTCTACGCCGGAGCAGCCTCATCGACTCTATGTCACCAAAACCATCCTCCTCGCTCCAAACAAGTTCAAGCAGCCCGGGACCGTCACCGTCCTGCAGAGCGGAAGCGCCAATGCTGCCAGTGAGGTTACTGCCACCACTGTTACCGTTCGACCTGTGCCAGCCGTGAGCTCGTCGCTCCCTGAGAAATTTGAGACGATAGTCAAGACCGCCATAAACTCTCCTGAACCGGCCAAGGAACCTGCGGCGGTAACCAGCCAACCGGAACAAGAGGTCGAGCCGGTGGCCACCGTCGTCTTTGATGACCCCTGCCCGTCGGTCACGACTAACACGGCCGCTGCTTTCAACACTGTCCTGGCCACCTTCAGTCGATATCCTATTCAGAACGTGACCGCGATTCCTAGCCTGAACACGACCGCGGCGACTTTGCCTGGCGGTGTTGCGCAGTCCAGTGGAAACCAGCCGCCCGCCGTCCGCTCGGCTCCGGTTCGCCGGCGCTGGTAGTCGGAACCGACAGCGACCCTTCATTCTCTTCTCTCCCGTTCCATCTTCACTTTATCAAAATCACATGTAAAAGCGCGGACCGCAATTCGAGCGCATCTGCTTGAAAGATAATCCTATAACGTTGTAATGCATAGCTGTATAACCGTCCATTACGTCCATAGATGTAGCCTCATAATGAGAAACAAAGTCATCATATTCTTCGCTTCCCTCTCCCCCTTTCCGATCTAGACCCAGTTGGCACGAATCACATCCGCGATGACTCCATGATCCTCCTCCTGCTTCAGCCCGCTCACCACCACCACCGCCACAATACCCTCCGCGCCCTCCACCCTAATCGGCACCCCGCCACCATGTATCGCGTACTCGCCCGCCCCCTCCGGCCCCAGCCCATTCTTCTTCGCGAACAGCGCCTCGTCGCCGCCGCCGTGCTTGCGCCCCACCATGTACGAGCTCATCCCGAAGCGCAGCACCGCCGCGCGCTTCCGCCGCACCCACGCCTCGTGGTCCGGCAGCAAGCCCGAGCCGGTCACGCTCTGGTACAGCGTGGGCCCGCCGGCGGAGGCCGAGGCGATGTTGACGAGGGCGACGCGCGAGGGCGCGAAGCACAGCAGGCGCGCGTGGATCAGGTGGCCCAGCTCCCAGGCGTCGGCGGCGGTGAAGGAGGAGAGCACGAAGCCCTTGCCGCCAAAGTCGGTGGCGGCAAGCTCCTCAAACTGCGTGGGTTGTGTGAGTAACGATGACGATGGCATGCTAGGGGAGACTGGCGCGAAACGTACAGTGGCCGGGGGCGACGGGATCGGCACCTCCGGGCCCGGGTTCCTGGTCGCCGCGAGGACCTGCTCGAGGCCGTGACCAGCATCAAAATTTCTCTTCCAGACTTTTTGCGACATGATTTCCCTTTTTTTTTTTCGATATGACTTCGATTTGATTCAACTATAGGTAGCAAAGGAAGAAAAAACAGACGATATGTCATGGGGCCGAGAGGGGTTAAAGCTCATAATTAAAAGCCAAACTAGTTTCCTGCAGACTCTCTTGACATGCAACGTTCCAGTTTTTGAGCTATTTTTTTAAAGCTTGATGGACGGCAACCCCATCGGACCGGCAAGCCACAACCGGGCTGTAACTCAAGGTAACAACTGCCCACGTACGTTCCGGCCACCGGCCTCCCGAATTGAGTTTGGGCGCGACGCCGCCGAGTCCCCGGCTCCACCGGTTGTAGGAGCCTGGGACCCGGCCGACTTCGGCTGGGGTTGTATTAATAATGCCATTGCGCCGGCGATCATGTACTTGGGATTCATGAAATGGATTGTTCATTTTACATAAAAACAAGGCATCTTGAGCAAGTATATGTGTTTGTCATCCATTATACAATCGTCCGCCGCTTTTCCGAGCAAGTATAATTTTCACCAGCATTAACATTCTTAAAACATGAATCTCAAAAGGCAAAGACATGACAATTCCGGTTTCGTGTTCCCGGCTGAACATTTCCATTTAAATCAGTTTCCGTCACCAATCAAAGCAGGCAGTCATGGCTCCTGTTTGGCTCGCATCTGCAAGTCGAAAGCTAAGGTCGGAGACACATGCGATTTTTTCTAAGCCTCGCCGCTAGCGATCTCACTTGTCGTCTGAGAGTCCTCCATGAGTATGTCTCTGTCTCGTGCCAAGAAGGAAACGGACGCCGTGCTTGCGTCGTAAATGCTCTCATCCAGGCCCGGGTTGCCCTCGAGGGCCTGGATCGTCTCCAGCGCACGCACAAACTTCTCCCGCTCGGACTTCAGCGCCTCCCGCTTGGCCGCCGTGGCCGTGTCTTCATCCATCAAGCGCTGGTAGGCGGCGGCAGCGTTGCCGCCCTGGAGGTCAAGTCGACTCCGCAGCTCAAAGTCGAGACGCATGCGAATGTCTGGCAACATGCCGCACAGCGTCAGCTGCGACATGCGGTCCACAAACCTGAGCGCGGCGAGGCGGTAGTAGCCTCTAACGTACGACACTACCATAACCTCGTCAGCGAAGGCATCAGGACCGAGCTTCACCGTCTCCTTCTCCTGCTCTCTCGTTTCTTGTAGTCTTTGTTCGTCGTTCATGGTCGCCCAGTTGCCTGGTCGGACTGGCATCTCAGGAAAGCGGGCTTGGCATCGCATTCGGTGTCGAAACCACTTGAGCTCTTTCTCCTCCATTTCTTTATACAACTTAAAAGTGTCGTCTTGGAATGTGATGAGCTGCCGAGTCTCGTGCTTAAGTACGAGATCGGCCATCTCCTGTGTCTTTTGTAGTTGCTCTTTGAGGAACTGCAATAGGTGCTCGGCAGTCTCGCGGTAAATCAGCCTTTTTCGTAGACGGTGCAATGACAAATCCAGCTTCTCTCGAAGCTTTTCGTGCAACTGCCCCATGGTGGCTCTCAAGAATGTATGGGTTGGTTGTTCCCAGACCTTGATGGATTCAACCGCCATGTCCTGGTAGACATCTGGCGGGATGACGTCAGGTGTACCAGCCTGCATTTTTCCTTGAATATCTTTCTTGACTTGGGCCAGGGTACGGAAGCCACTTCCCAGCGCGCTATACTCTGTAAATGGCGGAGGGGGCCTAAACTTCTTCGCGCGAGGCGCTGCCGCAGATATAGAAGAAGATGGGCTGGCTGTTTCTTCTCGCTTGAGGTTTGAGACGTGCCCGTTGGGGACGTTGTTGCTATTCTCGAGTCGGACACGCTTTGATGATGGTGTGATTTGTCCGACACCTTGCCGTCGCTTGCTGGGGGTTGCTGTCGGCAGCGGAGCTGCATCTGAGTCGTCGTCGGATATCTCAACCACGGGGGTATCGCTCCTATCCTTGAGGGTGAATTTTGGTTTGATATGTAGCAAGCAATCGCGGAAATCTTTTGGAAGGATGCTTCCGAACTTGATTAGCTCATCGATGCCTTGACGGCAGCTTTCGGAGAACTCCATTAGGCAGCTTTCCACCTCGAGTTCGATGTTGTCAGGCAGCTCCGGAAGAGCACCGAGCTTCTTTTTGACCACCTCCAGGTGGTTGGCGACCTTGCGTTTGATAGTTGGCAAACTGAACCCATATTAGTATGTGCGCAACAAAAAGAGGGAGGCAATGCATACCTGCTTGCGAATGCATCCGCCAATTTCTCTGACAAGAAGGTTTTAAGCCTTTCCACCCCGCATCGGCTACTAAACTGATGGAAATCGCTAGGCCATGCTTCCACGCCGTGCTCGACAAACATGGCTTCCTCCCACTTGCTGAGCTCCTCGAGTGTCTTGCCTTGAGGGCGCGATGTGATGAAGTATCCAAGTCCTGTTTTATGGGCCTCTCCCTTCATAATAGACAGCCACTGGTCGTAGCTTCCACCGGAACTCAGCAAGTCAGCCTTGGTGAGAACACCGATCGTCCGAGCCGAGGCACCCAGCTTTCTGGTCAAACCGAACGTGCAAGAATTTTCGGCGTCCGAGTTCATAGGCATGCTGCACATGATGATTGCCGATGGATGCTGGATATATGCTTTAGATAGGTTGGTGACGACAGACACGAGGTAATCGTCGCGAGCGTCAGCCGGGTTTTGAAAAATGCCAGGCATGTCGTAGAAGGACAGGTTGGGCAGATCGGGACCCTTGATTTCCAGTGCAACAATATTGGGTGAAAATTTGGCCAGAGTCCGATCTGCTTCGAGTGAGATGGGCGTATTGGACGCAATGGAGCCCGATCCTGGCACATAGAGGGCAGGATTCTTGTTGTCGTTGAGAATGGCGATTTGCGCCCAGCGGAGCACCTCTTCAATTTCAGTGTTCTCATGCATGGTTTTGAACTCGATAATATCGGTCGTAGGCTGCTGTTTCCACGGGAAGAAGGGGTCCGCATCCGTCACGTCCGATTCCATAATGTTGCGATCCGTCGGAGGCGCATAAGTATATTGCTTCCGGAGCCAGACTCGGCAGGACCACTCCGGATTCATAGACACCCGAATATGCAGAGGGCATCGTGTGCATGTGCCCTCGCTCCGAGGTAAGTCGAGCTGAGCGAGGCCAGACATCAGGCTTGACTTGCCAGCGCTTTGATCGCCCACCAGAACGAGCTCGGGGAGCTGGACATCATGAGAAACGCCGAGTTGCTGCAACTCTCCGAGGGCATCATTGAAGGCCTTCAGTCTCTTGGCAATATCTCTGAAGGACTCTTGGAAGAAGCTTCCCTCTTCTTGCGGATTTAGTCCGGGAGGCGGCATCATGGGGACCACTCGCATTTCGCGCAGAAGCGGCTCAGCGTCGTCCGCACGATCGCTAGGCGTGGCTATGGATCTTGTCAGATGAGGATACGGGAAAGGAATTTGGGTGCCTGACACTTGCTCGAAGCAGCGTCTTTGCTTGGAGGCTTGGGCCTGTGAAAGAGAAAACTTACGGGCATCAGAACGGCCGTGACGATAGGAGAGTGGAGGTGCCATGCCAGGCGTATCTGTGGCAGCATCATCGAGTGAATGACCGCTGCCTGATCCGTACAGGCTGATTTGGTTGGTCTCGGAAGTGACTTCGTTGTCAGATGGAAGTGAATTGAGTGACTCGCGCTCTCTCTTGATGCCGTTGACGCGACGGCGGCTAGTGGTGGTGGTTGTAGACGACATCGCGACGATATGAGTTGCAATGTTCCTGCTTTTTTTTTTTTTAATTTTTTGCGCTTCTCACCAAGGAATGCTCATGTATAGAGCATTCCTGAAGAGGTGGTGTATAAGAGCACGGGTGTTAAAACCAGGGATTTGTGTAAGATGCAAACGAGGTGGCCGAATGTGTGCCAGGCAGCCAAGTTCCCCCGTTTGAAGCTGGGGCGGTGAAAGATTTGAGCAATTACAAAATAGATAATTAGCGAATGAACAGAAATGGCAGAAATAGGAGCGAGGTCATGAATCTGAAGGTGTTGTGAGAAGAATTGTTCGTCGTCGCGAGGAGCAGGAGCGAACTTTGACGACGCGCTCCATCGCCTCTCCATCGCCTGATAAAGGGTGATAGAGGGCCTGTCAACAGAGTGGCCACCAGAGCTCTGCACTTTGCCTTTCCCACGAATTAGTCTACTCTATAGAATTATTGCACAAAGTAGGCCATGAATACCGAGTTTTGAAGTATTCTGATATGAGCACACGGTTCACTAGACATGTAAACTCTCCTGTGCTAACAGGAATTATTGTTAACTGGAGTTGAACCCGAGATGCAGTCAACTCAGGGGCTTATTAAACAGGTGGCTGGGAGGACTTGGAGAAGGAGGTGGGCCGGGCGAGTGGGGGCGGCCCGTTGCGACGCCACACATCACAGAGACAAGCATCAAGCACAGAGATCTGTGGAATCGGAAACTCTAGAAATATTAAAATGTTGAATCGTTTTGCTCGTTCTTCTCTACTCTAAATAAATGCTCTCTTCATGGTATCAATCCGCGACGTGTACTGCTCTTAAAGCCTTTCCAGAAAAATAATGAGAATAAGCCAGACCCTTGCCTCCCAACCGCCACCAGCCAGATCATACATTTACAGAACAACGGTTCTGGAGAAACCTCATCTCCTCGCAACGTGATCGTAAGATCAAAATATACACCCACCCCATCTACAGCTGCTTTGCCAAGTTGGTACGGCTGACCTGGCGCGGCGTCGGCGCCGGGCTGCTCGGACGACTCGATGATAAGCCCTTAGCATCGAAAGGATCCATGTTGAGTCGCCTAGCATCAACACTTCGCGGGGTCGTGCCTGGGGTAAGCGTTCTCTCGATGGCCGGCTTTTCAAAGCTGGCGATCCGCAGAGGCGCTGGGCGTGAACGGCCGCGCTCGGGAGCACTGTACAGCCAAACGGCGGCCAGGACGAGCGACGTACCAATGAGAAACGTGGTGGTCACTGGAAAGTTGAATAGCCAGACACTGACAAAGAAGCTAACCACGATGCTGATGCCCGTGGCAAAGTTCTTGACGATATTATCGGCATCTCTAATGACGATGCTGGCAATCACACCTCCAACGGCCTGCAGCACAATAGTGCACCACACAACCCAGTTGTAGCCCTCGAAGAAGCCGTGCTCCAAGATCCCGGCCCCGTCCTGCCAAACAACGCCTCCAAAGAAAGCAGCAATGATCGAGTAGACGCCAAGCTGCAGATTTCGAATCCAGACACTGTTGTGGCAGGGAGACTCCTTGAGAATCTTCTCAAAGTATACACCCGCGAAGCCAGACACGGTGGCCGCGATGAGGACAGATGTCAGACCGACCGAGTAGTTCATGATTGGTTCCGACGGGAATCGGTCGCCGTCGATTCCCTCGTAGCTTGCCGACCGGCGGCTAAGGTGCGCGGGCGGCTCGCTATTCTCCATATCGGGCTGGAAGCCAAGCTCGTGCTGAGATCGCGGGAAGAAGTGGTCGGCAACATTGTGGAGGAAGATAGACTCGATCGATTCGCCGGCGGAGGGAAGTGAGACAACGGATACGCCGATTGTAAGAATGATGAGAGAAACCCAGCGCGTGACCCCCAGATAGCGGTTCAGGAGGCAGACGCTGAAGACTGCTGTGGTGAGGATCTGGAACTGTGGTTAGATATATGTTCTCTGGCTGGGTTGTAGGCAGAATGGCGTACTTTGAGCTGGTACAGGACCTGGAAATGAACAGGGTCCAGGTTTCCAACGGCGACGTATTGTAGCAAGTTTTGTAGCGTATAGAAGACTGCCGGCAGAGCCAGCTTCCAACCGTCGCCGGAGAAGACTCCGTTGTAAATTTGTTCGAAAAGCACGGTGGCGGGTGTGCTAGGCGCCAGAGTCTTGGATGCTTCGTAAATCGCGACCGTGAGAGAAATGGCAAACTTGATGACTTCGTGTATCAATACTGCTGTCGAGGTAAAGTATCGGTGGTCGCCTGATGGGGGCATGATGCGGGAGTAGTGCATGATCTACGTCTGGATGTTAGTGGGAGGCGTGCTGAAAGTGAAAGTGAGGTCATCCCGACGTACGAGGATCAGTGCAGAGTTTTGAAACGTCAGCTGTTGGCCCAGTTAGTTTTGCCATTTGGGCTGCAGCTCGAAACAGCCAAGCATACCGTGATGAGAGAGATGTGTTTAGGGATCGATCCCGGCTTGGCGGCGGCGGCGCCACGTTCTGATAGAAACCCCATGCTGGCGGCTCTCTGGGAGTGATGTGGAATTGATGTAGGTGTAGAATGTGGCCTAGGAAAACGGCCAAAAGCTGCTAAAAGAGATGAAGGAATGACGCGGTGGCTGCAGCACCTGGTGCGTCCCTGTCGCGGTGTCGGTGCGACGCTTGCCTAGCAAGCAACGGGCAGTATCACAGGCTGCCTGTTGCACGTCGTCGGTCGATTGTTCGTGAGATGGGGGATCGAGAGCGAAGCGAAAAATTGTAGCAGTATTGGAGCAAGAAAGCAATCGTATAGGAAAGGCGGAGGATGTGATCAGGTCGTTTGCAGTCGGCTGGCAAAAAAAAAGCAGAGAGAAGAATATTGGGAAAAAGGAGTGGACTTGTCGAAACGGTGACCAAAGCGTCGGGAGCTATTCCGAACAAGGACGGGCTCAAACGGAACAGGGCTAGTGAGGAAGGATGGCAGAGAGAGAAGAAAAGGCAAGCTGGTAGGAGGATTGAAAATTTTATTGCTAGGTTGGCCGGTCGGTCAATGCCAGGTTTGAGGTAAATGCAAAAGCAAATGCAGGAAGCAGAAAGAAAAGTGAAGCTCTCCTGAAGGCGGAGCCGTCGCAAGGGATGTGCTCGGCCGGTCCGGTGGGGGAGGGCAGAGGCTTGGCTTGCGGGAGCGAGAAAGAGGCTTCGTTGTCGCCCAATCAATCGTCGATGCAGGTGTCGCGTGCCGCAGAATCGGGACCTACAGTAGTGGCTGGGCTGCGTGACAGAAGTAGAGAAAGAATGACACGGCAGCTGAGAGATGATTGTGAAGAAATGGAACGAACGAAAAATGCAAGAGAATCAAGCATTTATATTTTTGTCTATACCTCGTCATCCATCCTGCCTCTACCAGTAGAAACGGCGCCCTCTGGGGCCTCCCCATGTCCAGCTGCACTAGTTACCCTGTCGAGTCTTTGCAGCCACCCGTCATAGACGCAATGCAATGGGGTGCGTGCAGCTGCATTGCATGCCAGAAGTCCCCGCTGAAGCTGCAGCCATTTCAAGCTTTTTATTTCTGGGCACCGATTTCCAGCAGCCAGCAGCTCCCAATCACAGGTACCAAATCAGAGTCGGCTCGACAACCCCCGTAGATCCTTCCCCTTGGGACGGGTAGCACGGGTAGCACGGCCACTCTGGTCCCATTTACAGGGCGAGGCGATCCGTCCAGTCTCCAGTCGATCACCACGATTCTCGGACATTTGTCACCGCCAATCGAAACGAACCATGACCACCCTTAGCTGTTGGCTGTTGGCTGCTTCAGTATCGTCTCAACCACGTATCGAAAATAGAGGCCATTACTCGCAGCAGAGGCTGCCGGTCAAACTTAAAACTATCATCATGCCATCCCATGCAGAATGAATATGCATGCTCTTGGTATATACAGAGTATCTACAGCCATGGTAGAGCCACGAAGGGCACCGAACACCGATGTCTATATATTTATGCAGGTTTATAAAACAATTCAACCCAAATTCACCATCGAGGCTTGAAGTGTAATTATAAGTATAACAGTCTGCAGTCCCCAAATCAGCCATCTCTCCCCCATGGCGCGCTCTTGCTCTTACCCTCGCTCAGGCTCTCAGTAAGCGCCACACCGCGCGAGGCTCTGCTTCACCAGCCACAGCCAATCACGATGCCAACTACTAACAGCAACTCCTCAAACAAAATCTCAACATCTCAACATCTCCATCCCACTTTCAAGGCACTCCTCTCTTCCCTTCCATCCAATCGCTCTAATGTACAGCCATGCCGCCCCTTCTGCTACCCAGCCGCAGGACCTCCCGCCGCTCATCCGCAAGCAGCCGACAACCACCCTGGCTTCTTCGGTCATGATGCTTGTCGCGTCCGGCGGCGGCGGCGGAGCGTCGTACTACAACGGCGTCTGGAAGAATACCTTTCTAGCCGATGAGACGGCTGCCATCTACTGCCCTCTGTATGTCGCTCTAGCCACCAACCCTTGATTTTTCTTCTTCTAGTATTGTTTTTTCTGTTGTGGGCTTTTGCTGACTTGGCTTCCTCTCGCTGGGAGCAACTTTACCTCTACCTACACGCAGTTCAGCTCTAGCGGGAGCGCGGTGCAGACCGGCGAGTGCAGGCGCACCATCACCACAACGGAGTGGTATCACAGCTGCGGCACCTCAGGCTACGCGCCCCTCAGGGTCACCGGCGTCGGGAGCCAGCCCCACGGTCGGCCTCGTCGACGTGACCGCCGGCTCCACGACGACGCGCCAGTCGGGTACCGTGCCCTTTGGCGGCATGACTGCCGGCGCGCCGACGCTGCAGCTCAACTTTCGCCCCCAAGATGTCGGCTCGACCTCGTCCACCGCAGCCAGCGCCACTGACAGCAGCAGCGACACTAAATCTTCCTCCTCTTCTTCTTCTCCGAGTCTCGGAGGCGGCGCCATTGCCGGCATCGTCGTCGGCATCGTCGTCCTGCTAGCCGCGGTCGGCGCCGCGCTGCTCTTCTTCATCCTGCGACGGCGCCGACGACGTGGTGACGAGACCAAGACGGACGGCCACGTGCTAGACGGGAAGGACAGCAGCCCAGCCTCCGCGGCCAACGGCGGTGGCTATGAAAAGGCGGAGCTGGCGGGCAGCGGTGCGCAGACGCACACGGAGCTCGACACCCAGCAATCGCAACCACATCCCTTTGAGCTGGAAGGCAGCAGCGCTCAGCCGACACATTACGTCGAAATGGACAGCCCCGATCATCCGCAAGAACTCCGACAGAGATGACGGGGTCCTGGTGGGTCGTACAATTGTACACTCGTATCCTAGAGACTTTATTCTGCATCGATAGAGAGGACTGTGCTGGAAAATGTGCTCGCCGTCGTACTTGTTTCCCTCCTGGCCCAAACGTCTATCAAGGTCTCTGCCAATGCGCCATCTCGATCCATGCGACGGATCGGCAGCTTCGTGACGTGTTCTCCCGGAGCTGCGCCTCCCGGACCCGCGGCGATGTCTTACCTCTGCTCCTTTATGCCACGCCCCTCTCAATTCCCCTCGTCCTTTCTCTGGTTCCATTCTCGAGAGGGTCACGGCGATCCGCTTGGTCTCACCATGTCGAAGTAACTATCCAACAGTGGCTAGTCTTTCTAGTAACGTACTCTCAATCTCACGTTTCTACTACCGACAACTCATCGCCCCGTTGCTCGGGAAGATTACCCACTTCTGATCGGCAGCCTGCGGACGATCGAAATATTCCCAACCGCTGTTGTCGGTACGTACTTTGGCTTCATTTCCGTTCGCTCACTTTTCCCTTGATTCGCCGCTCTCTCTAGCTTGTAGATTCACACCCGCCGTGAATGATAGGTGGACACCAACGCCAGAACGCCTCACATCACATCAGGAAAGCATTCGGGCACAATGTGACTCGTGTTCAAAAACGTGATATTGCTAAAAGCTATCTCAGTCTATAGATGAATAGATGCCTGGCTCACACTTCCTCGATCTCATGTCAATCTAGCAAATTCGTCAGTGTTCAAATCAGACAGCAAAGCCAGCTATGTTACGCCGTTACCAGCCTCTCCCCAAGACAAAATTGCGCTCGTCAATGACTGTGTTCCCCGACCGAAGACCAGGCATGGTACTTTGCTTGCCAATGTCATTTGCGAGGTGGTCCCACAGCTCAAGCTGCCAAGTCATTGTAGACGAGAACTCGTCGGAGCTCTCGGAAGCATCAAGGGAGTGCAATTCGAGTACTTGGTGGTGAGACTCGTGAAGAAAATTCACTGCCGGTTCTGGTGTGTGTTCTGCTGGGCTCGCCTTCTCAAAAGCCGCCACACGCTTTCGAAAGATCCAGCCGCTCTTCTGGGGCAAAAGCCTATTCGCACTGATTGTTGGAACCGAAATGGCACGAGTGGTTCGCTGGCACAAGTTTCCGAAGCTGTCAAGACGATTGCGGAATCCTTGCCGGTAGGAGAGCCTAAGACTCATGATACTGTCTGCGCTTGTGGTCAAACGCAGCAGGCCGTCAAGCTTGGTTACAAAGTACTTCAATGTCGGAGACACATGCTCTTTCATCCAATACTGTATATCCTGTTGCAGATCAATCTTGAATAAAGAGAGGAAATACGCACTGCTTGCGTGGATATATCGGTATAGTCGTAGAAGTGCTGCAGCGCTATTGCCGAATCCTTCGCAGCATCCCGCAGTATTTGGGCAAGTTGCGCTAAGAGATGTGTTGCGTCCCAGGGTATTATTCTGGAAGAGGATATATTCAGGTAACTTGGCCCGACCTTTGAGGCAGCCTTGAGTCTGTTGTCAAAACATCAGCCGCATTTCATTACGAGCACCTGCAGGCGAGTCTTCGAACTCACATCCGGATCGACAAGCTGCATCTCACACGCGCCGACAAGAGAACTGGCCATCCCTGCCCCTTCTGTTCGCAAGTAAACTGCTTTCGCGCTGCTTGAATCTTCAGTGTATCGGATAAATGCGTCAGCTGCATCCAGTTGATAGTCTCTTGACTTCGTTTCGCTATGGAACTGTTGCATCGAGTCGACGTAAAGATCGGACCAAGGACATGTGGTATTCGGCATCACCAGGTTATCGTGCTGAACATATGATCCCTGTGCACATTGATACCCCGATTTGTCATACGAAGACACAGCAGTAACAGCAGACGACAGTATATCTTGACAGTTGCCATCCGATGCCACAGAAAATGGGCCACTTTGAACTTGGCAGCAGCATGGTGGGCTCCTGTCCATGTAGCTCAGACTTCTGACCCGGTTCAGCGTCGATAAAAGTCCAAGGAGTGAGAATGTCACCATCCAAAAGGGCGAGCTATCCTTGAGTCGGATTGAAGGAGTCCAGAGTTCCATTTTCGACCACGTTGGCTTTTAGTCGTGGGTCTTTGCCAAGGAGGTGCCAGATCGAGACCGAGTTGTTGATTCGGGGCGAGGAAGAGAAGAACCCATCAAGGGTGATTTGTGACTGGGAAAAAGGAACGGAGGTGAGCAGAGCTCCAGGGTGTTGCAAGTCTGTTGACGTGAACCAAAGGGGGAGCGGCGGGAAAGCGCAGGAACCAAAGGACGGGACAAAAAGTGCAATGCAAAGAGAGAGGGAGGGAGGGAGGAAGAAAATTCGCGTGTGGCGAAAGAAGAGAAATACTCGTTTTCGAAAACACTTGGCTGTTCGTTGCCTCACTCTTGCCAGTTGCCGGCCGGCGCCTTGCCAGCTGCCCATGTCACCGCGGTTTGCATACGAACAACTTTCTTCCAGACCGCCAGTAAAAGGCAAATGGCCCCCAGGAAGAGTTGAAACACGAGGCGAGTCGGCAGGGTAGCAAAGTCATTGATTATGTTTCAATTCGATAAAGTATCCAGCCTCCTAGCCATGTTTGAGCAACAATGGGAGGCAGCGCCGAGCTACAAACGCCGTCAAACGCCAGGATCCATTTCAACCATTACCACCAGAAAACACCGCAAACACCTCCTTCTACATCATAATACACGAAGTTCGTTCCAGCCCGTCTCGCATATCAGCCATCGGCAGCTAGCTTTCAACTTCCATGGAGTCAACGTCCGCTCCGGCACTGTTGCTCAGGTCAAGATCCAACAGCCTTGCATACTGGCCGGTAAGTCGTTGCAGTTCGCGGTATTTTCCTGTCATATAATTAGTACTGCCTTTTACAGCATAGAACGCGAAGTCTCTGCTTACCAAGAATTAGCACCACACCCTTCAACAGCTCCTTTCGATCCCAACCGCACAATTCGTCCGATTTGCTAAACCAGCCCTTCCCACCATCCGGATCTGCATCCCCGCCTTGGAGAATACCGCCAGCGATCGTGTTCAGTAGTTCTTCGACTTTTCCATGTGCGCCTTCGGCCCCCAGACGCTTTGCATACATGAACAGATATAGCCGGAATTCGTCACGAGCTTCCAGTTGCATCGCTCCGGCAATGCGATTCTCGAGATGCGCAATGCTGACCACGCTCTCCAGATCTTCTGAGTCCTTACGCTGAATGACGCTCTTGATGATGCGTTGCAGCGCGTATCCTCGGCCCTTGAGGAGGAATTCGTTGGTCGTATGACGTTCCAGGAATGGGATGATGCCGGACGAAACATCCACTGCTGGCTCCTCTGGCTCCTCCTCTTCTTGCTTTCTCCTACTCCTTCTCCTAGTAGACCTCGTCCTCGTCCTTGGCCCGACTGCGGTGGACTGCAAGGCGGAAATAGATGAATCAGTAGAGTTCCAGTACTGGGATCCAACGGCCCACCATGACTCGCTGAGGCGCTGCCAGGTGTACATTTCGCGCGCGTAATAATGGCCATCACCATTTGACATAGTCACAACAACATGGCCGGTCGAGTTAAGGTGGGCCGATGTAATCCCCGGACCAGGCGTGGCAGTGTGTTGGTCGAACGACGTGGTTGCAATATCAATGATTGGACCAAGCGACACGGGAGGATGTGGTGAGGACTGTGTCTTGATATTCCAAACGTGGGCCAGTCCCACGGCTGTAATGCACAGTAGCCAGTGATCCCGGCACTCAAGGATGACGGGTTGTGCTTCGAGGATGATGGGATTCAGAAGTCGACGTCCCGCGGGCGACCAAACGTGAATGGAGCCGTCTTCGCAGGCAGCAACCCAGAAGTTCTTATTTGCAGTAACTAAAATGACAGCGCGCGGCAGGAATTCATGCCAGAGCTCAGCACCGCGTTTCGAAACGCTAACCTTGGACGGATCACGGGGATTCACCTCATTCTTGGCTTCGAGCAGAAGGCTTTCAGTCGTCTTCGAAGCCGAGTCCTCAGGACCAAGAATTCCTCTATGCAGGGGTCGTACAATATGCGATCGTACTCGAGGCACGGCAAGCCTTACCGCCGCGACGGAGAATGATGGGTTAAGAACGGCAGGTCGCAAGTATTCTGGCGTAGGAAGCACACCGTTCTCAATGTTTGTGAGTACAGCCGGCTCGACGCCGTCTGCACCATTAGTCATAATGGCTGTCGGGCCGCCAGATGGACGCTTGGCGAGCGGCTCCTCTCCTTCGTCGGCGTCGGGCACCGCATTTTTGCGCTTGTTGCCTAGCAACATGGTCAAGATCCCGCCTTTAGGCAGGCCGTCAAAAGGTTTGCTAAGATCCAGAACTGTGAGTGGCGCATCATTCTGTGATGTTTTCGCTGCCGATGTCGAGCCAATCAGCTGCGTTTGAGGCAAGGAAGATTGGCCGGTACCCGACGATGATACCAACAGCGGAGCAACTCGTTTCTTGCCGTCCTTTCCGATAGTCACCCTAGATTTCAGCTCTTTCACCCGTTCCGCAGTTTTGTCCTCCTCGGGCTTCTCTGCGGAGTCGCCATTGCCTGCAGGTTTGGGTGTAGAATCGCCAGTCTGTGTGCCATTCGTGGCCGCAGATGCCTTGCTCTCGCCAGCCGGCATGTCCCCCATCAATGCACCCATGCGCGATTGCAAAGCCCTAGACTCGCCAGCTTTACTCTGGTCTTCTAACCTGAGGGCGTCAACATCCTCGGCAATGCCCATGCCTTTTCGAGAGACGCCATATTTCTGGAGTGCCCGGTCATTTTCTTCCTCTCGCGCGACCCAGCCGAGCTCGCCGTCCTCGAACCGGACAACGACAATACTACCGTCCAGGCTCGCTGCATATAGGGTCTCGCCGTCGGGCGTCCACGCCAAGTCTGAAACAGATTTCGCAGCGAGATCTTGCAAGATGACAACCGGCCGAGAAGTATTCGTGTTCCAAATGCTGAGTGTCTTGTCCTGTCCGGCGGATGCGATTACCGTAACGAGCTGCGACGTCTGGTCGCCATTGGCATCGCCCTCGCCTGGCTTCGAGGTGTGGAAGAGTCGGGGAGAGAACAAGCACACTTCGGTGGGTGCTTCGTGGCCAATCAAGTTGATTTCGCTATCCCATCGCGTACGCTCAATGATGGCGACCGAGCTGACGGGTCCATTCACGGCATTCGCAGCGGCGATATGGTTTCCGTCTGGGGACCAGGAGCAGCGTCGGAAGTAGGTTGTCAGCGGCGAGCTCTTAAAAGGAGAGCTAATTGTAGTTTCCAAGACAAAGTTGTTAATCATATCGTGTTGGGTCGAATTGGGGCCAGGGGACGTGAAGCGAAAGATCTTGATGGTTCGATCGTCACTGGCTGTCGCAAAGAACTTGTTGGCGGGATCAAAGGTGATGCCCTTGACATGCGACTGATGCGCAGGGAGCGATTTGAGCTTTTCAAACGTGTAGCCGGACCAAACGACAACCTTGGAGTCAAGGCCAACGGAGACGAGGATGGATGAGTCGTAGGACCAGGCCAGGTCCTGGACGTCGTTATCATGTCCGATGAGGCGCTTGTACGTCTTCCAGTTCTCGACGGGCGGCGGCTCGTCGGTTCCAAAGGTGGCCGGGGGCGGGCCCTTGTCGAGGTGGTAGACGCAGATGAGCTTGTCGTCGGCGCCGCTGGCGAGGTACTTGCCGTTGGGGCTGAAGCGCACCGAGTGGATGGTGCCGAGATGGTGGCTCATTTTGCAGAGCTGCCGCGGCTTGTTGTAGGACGGGTCGCGTGAGTTGTAAATAGCTTCGGTGGACCAGATGCGGACGTGGCCGTCGCCGCCGGCGGTCACGAGGCGCTTGCCATCGGGCGAGACGTGGCAACTGTAGACCTCGAAGTCCTTTTGCTCGCCGCTGTGGCTCAGCCACGACGGCTTGATGAGGAGCATGCTGGCAGAGGGGGTGGGTGCGCCCGCATGAGCTTGTAGTATTGCAGCTTCGATTCGATTCGATGGCTGGAGTACGAGGACGTGATGAATTGTCGATGGATAAAGGTGGTGGTGGTTGGTGGTGATGTTTGAGCCTGGCCGCTTGGATCTTTGTTAGCTGGCTCGACCTGTGACGCGCGGGCGCGCGTTGGACAGCCCTTTCAGCGTGTCTGGCTCAAAGCTAATTAGAACCCTGGCGCAGGGCCCATTGTTGGCGCAAGACTTACAGACAGGGGCGGAATAACCTTGATGCGTCGTATCCTGATTAAGAAATGCGCTGTAAGTTCGTGGTTGCAAGATGCGAAAGATGAGAAGAGTTTTGTGTCTTAGTAACTTATATTCCTGCCAGCTGATGAATTGTTTGTGTATTTTTAAAGTTAGGAAGCAGTGAGTGGCACAACTGTTGTTGGGTGGGATGTGCTGTTGCTACAGCCAAACAATCTGCCATGGAAACACCACTGACTACAGATGTCGCTCTTAAAAGTTGTGTCTCATGCTAGATGTGTATTTTTTTTAAAAAAAAGAAAAAGGTCTTTGTTTTTCCTATTTTTCACCATCTTGTCTTTCTCTTTCTTGTCTTTTGCTTCTACCCTGCATCTGTCTCTATTAAATGCCTACTAGGACCGTGGAAAGTGAACTGCGTAGTATTTTGCCAAGAACAAAAAGGATGAGAAAAACGTAGAAGGTTTTCGCGTAATTTATTCAACTGAATATACAAGTATTTATTCATTATCATAGTTCTTGCCCAAGTAAACCAAGCATCCATGCAACAACACAGTGCTCCAAGCGCCGCTGCTAATAAAAGTCAATCATCTCGAAATAATCGCTTCCCAAAATCAATCATCATCTTCATAAGAAGGGGAAAATTTTTTTTTTTCGCCAAGTCCCAAACTTCCCAACATGACCCAACTACGCCGCCACCGCCGTCGCAATGGCAGCCATGTGGTGGTGGCTGAGCGAGTCCTCCGCCGCCGGCAGCGGCTCCAGGTCCTTGTAGCTCTTGAGCAGCCTGTGCCGCGTCACCGCCGTCGCGCCGGCCCGGACGCGCTCGACGATGGCCTCGTCGGCCTCCCGGATCCGCCGCACCATCCCCTCCAGGCCGGCCCAGTCGACCACGTTCTTGGCCGCCGGGTTCCACGCGCTGGCCGCGGCGCACACGCAGTTCATTCGACCCCCCGCCGGTACTGCCGCGTGAGCTCGTCGCGGAGGGCGGCGTCCTGCTGGGACGACCGGAACCTGGCCTCGTCGCGCCAGCTGCCCGGCGCGAGCAGCGAGGCGAGCGTCATGTAGAAGTCAATGCGCCCGAGGACGTGGGATATGCCAGCCTGTATGTAGCCGAGCCGCAAGATGGGGTCTAACAAGAGCTGTAAAATGAATGATGGATTAGCTATTGGTCAACAACACGGGGATTTGCTGCTGGGGACTGTACCGGTGTCATGGTGCATATCCCGGCCCACGCGACCGCCGAGGACATGTACACGGGCACCACGGCGTCAATCGCCGCCTTGGCCGCGTCGATGGTCGCGCGCGCCGGCGACTCGCCCTGCTCCGTCCGTGAACCCCTCCGCTTGGCTAGCCCAGCGCTCATGATCTCCTGCAGCAGCCGCAGGCGGTCCTCGTCGGATCGCCCGCGAAAGTTGATGCTCATGCCGCCGCCCGCCGCCGCCTTGACGTGGCTGGGCAGCTCCTGCGCGATGATGGACTCGTACGTCAGCACGAGCCCTGAGGTCGCCGGCCCGTCACGGAGCACGTCGTACGCGGCGTTCCAGAGGTCGAGCGAGACGCCAGCGTCGCGGGCGGCCGCGGCCGCGGCGAGGCTCGACAGGGAGCTGCGCGGCGAGTTTGTCCGCCGCCGCGAGGAGAAGCTGTGGTGGTGATGGCTGGGGGAGGAGAGGGAGGGGGAGAAGGAGGCGTCGTGCGAGGAGGATCGTTGGGAGATGAGGCTCAGGCTGCCGGCGCGAAGTCGGCCCACGAACTTGCGAATGATGTTTTGCTGGGAGTCGGCGGTCATTATGTGCCGGTTTTCATCGGTGAGGCGAATTTTGGCATGTAAAACGGCGTGTATGGTTGTTTTCTTCTTTCTCTTGGCGCAGTGAGCAATAAGGAATGATTGTTATGCCGGAGTGGATAATGAGCTCAGCCGGGAACTGTTGCGGAAATAGCACAAGCTGCAGCGTCGAACCGGAGCTTGTGGCAGGCACGTAGGTTGTCGAGGGGAACAGAACAAGGTCTCGGTGCTCCTCGGATGATGCAATCCGGGAATTCCAACTTCAGGGTCCTTGGTGGGCGCTGCTGATCCTTGTCTCCGTCTTGGGTCCTGGGGAGGGGGGCGGTGATGCGTCTAAGTGGGCTTGATGAGCATCAGCTGCTGGGATACGAAAAGGACGCAGAAGAAACGCGAGGGCAAGAAATGCCAGAAAAGAAAGTGTTGGGGGCTTTCGGTTTAAAGAGTCATGAAAATGATGTTGGGAGGGAGCAAAAAAGAATCAACGACAAGGATTCTCTCTGCGTTCCGGCCGGGGGTACGTGTCTTGTCAAATGTCTCTTTCTTTGCTTGTGGTTTTTTTTCGGCGCCGTCTCTCGCCGGTGTGGCTTGCATATGAATTATGAGGTGTGGTGAGTCGTCCCAACTGAGGCTGCAGAGTCGTACAGTCGTTCGGGGACAGATAAGGTCTGATGGTGTGCAGCTCGTCTAATGGCGACGGCCTTTTGCTGGCTGAACCGCCTCTTAATTGCCTAAATACCTGGCTCCCTGGCGCAAAGTACTGACATGCTTGGCGGACAGTCGGTCTGTAGGCGCGTACACCGTTCGGCGATGCCTCCGTTGGCTACCTACTAGTTCAGGGGATGACGCCTCTTGCCGCAGGTGGGAACCGAAAAAAAAACTGCGTCATGGCTAACAGGACCGAGCTGAACCTCGATGGACGGCATCGCTAGTTAGTATGTTTCAAGGGCCTCTCCACGTATTGATTGGCACGGCGAGCGCCCGAAACGATCACTCCGAGGAGATGGCATTACTTCGTATGAACGGCCCGAACGCCGCCAAAGAAAGAACGAACGAACGAACGAACGACCCGAGTCAAAAAGACGGGAAGCCTCGAAAGCTTGGCTATTGCCCTTAGTCAGTGGCAAGCAGCCATCTCGGCATCTTCAGCTGTGTGTGTGTGTGTGCGGGATCGGTTCTGAATTTCCGAATTACCGGCTTCTTCCACTTGCTGAACTCACTAAAACTCTCCAGTCTTTCTCGGAACGGCACCCGTCGTTTTCCTAAATTGGCTTGCCAGTGGCGTTTATCCACGCAAGCCACGGCGAGAGCAGTTGCCAGTTAACTCAGCTGCTAGTTTAGATACTTTAGTCTATGGCAAGTTGGGCTGGTAAACCATAGTTACCGTCAAAACTTTCGTCACATGGTGGGCTGAACGGCTGGGCTGGCTCGCCTCCGCTGGCCTCCGCTCCCCGCCGCCGGTGCTCCTCACACACCCACTACGGAGCACCCGTCTTGTCATTTGCCGGAGGCGTCCCGTTGGGCACAGCCTGGTGCACGATGCGGGGAGGGATCGTGATTGGGCCGCATGCGATCGTTACGAGACAAACGGGCTGATCGCGAAAGATGGTGAAAACGCAGATAGGCTAGGGTTCGGGGACATCTGTAAGGCCCGAAAGCATAAAAAACAGATTGAGGGGAGAGATACGGACTGGTTTCTCTTATTTATCCATTAATCGCGCGCTCAGAAGCAAGTAGTAGAGGATCGTCAAATGAGGCGGGAAAAAATGTCTCGGTTAGTCAAAATATGCAAGACAGCCTGCGGGTCAACTTGGTGACAGGAAGAAAAAAAAATTCGAGGATCGTGACCATCTACAGATACGCAATCTAGCCGACCGCCTCTTGCAGCAAAAGTAAGTGACTGAACGCACAGGCGGGCTAAACAAGCTGTGTTGACTCGTGGCGGGTTGCAGACGAGGTGGAGGGGAAGGAGGAGGGGGACATAGTTAGTTGACGGCCACACCGCCGTTGTGAGAAGCCTCCTCTACGGACACGTGGATTTTGATTCCCTCTTGTCGATTTGATTGGGTCCGACAAGCTCTTTTGACTAGCCCCGATTCCAGCCAGCAAGCAAAGCTCGAGGTGCTGACCTCGCCACAGGAAAAATGTTTACCAGCGACGTGAAGGACGAAGGGCAGGCACGGATCACTGTTATGGCTGGCATCGGTCGCTCAGCTTGCTGTCGGTCTTAATAATTGAACCGACGAATGAAAAGCTCTCACATGCGTCATAATGAAATGGCTTGTAACTGTATAAGTAGCTAGTACCTGATTTGTCCCGCCTGTCACTAGGGATGTCTAAGTCTCATCGACTAATGCACGTGATCCCCTGACCGAGTGCCGTCCCTGGCCCGACAGCTACCGTGGGCCAGAGCTGCCAGAGCTCCAAAGCTTCCTTGCTTTGCCTTGCCATCATCCACTATAGCAAGCCGTCAGGTCCATCGTACAATTGGGCAAAGTCCTTGACGGCAGAGTGATTGCGCTGTTCGTCCTGTTCGGCGTCCTCATCCTGGCCTTTATTGCCGTGCAGCGCTGGGCGTAGAACGACGCCACAGTGCCTCCGCGCGTGTTTCGCATCCGAACCATCTAGTCCTGTACACTCTACCAGTTTAGTCTGGGTGCTAGTTTCTTCATCTTCATCTACTACCTGCTGATATGGTTCCAGGCCGTCCAGGGCGTTAGTGCCATCGAGTCTGGCAAGAGGACGCTGCCCATGCTGATTGGAAACATGGTCGGGACTACGCTCGCAGGCGTGGCCGTCGCTGCCATCGGCTACTACGCGCCCTTCATGATCGTAGCTAGTATATTAACGTCGATTGGCGGCGGCTTGCTGACGCTGCTCAATCCATCCATCCCATCGGCGGTCTGGATCGGCTTCCAAGTGCTCGTGGGATTCGGCATCGGCATCGGGTGGCAGCAACCAATTGTCGCAGTGTAGGCCGTCGTCGACATGGAGGACGTGCCCATCACAACGGCCGTTCTATCCTTTGCCCAGACAATCGGAAGCTAGCTATTTGTTGCTGTCGGCCAGACGGCCTTTGCCAACAAGCTGGTGCTGGATATCCGCACGACACTGCCCGACTTGGATCCTGCCGAGATTCTGAGCAGCGGCGCTGCGGACTTGTCAGGGCACGTTCCAAGCCAGTATCTCGACGATGTTGTGAGAGCGTACTCGAACGGACTCGTGCAGACTTTTATCGTCGCGATGGCCATGGCAGCCTTGTCGATTGTCGGTGCCTGTTTCGTGGAGTGGAGGAACGTCAAGAGTGCCCAGCAGGGCACGGACGCGCTGGTCCCGGCCAAAGTCGCGCAAAATGTACCAATGACTACAGTCGAATCCAAGATTTAGATGGATGAAAGAGGGCTTGGCAAGTCAGAGCCACGGATATGGGGGTAGCTGTTACCACGGAGTCCAATTACCTTCGCCATCACCCTATTCGGCGGATGACGAATCAACTGATGAAGTAGTTAAGCTCATTTCTAACAAGACCAAACAAAACAAAAGGAACAAATAGGTGAAGAACATCCAGCAAAAATACCAAAACACTGTCTGCACTTCCAAAAGGCTTCTGCGCAACCCCACTGCCTCCGTTACTAGCCTGGTTCGACGAGAACTTTGAGCTTCAGGTTGTGATCCAATTCTCCATAGATCTTCGTCGGAAAGAGTCGCAACGGAACGCGGCCGGGTGGTTTCCCGTAGAGGTGATATAATGGGACGCTGGTCGGCCTGCCTTGCCAGCAGCCTCGACCCAAATCGTCAATCTCCATAAATAGAAGGGATTGAGTCCAGTCTCCTTTCTCACATGCTTGAGTTTCTGCAATTCTGGAAGATGCAGTATGGTCTTGAGCCTGGCCCAGTATACACAGTGTGTTCGTTCTTATAAAAGTCATCCTCCGTCGGCCATTTCCACGTACGGAATACCCATTTCCGTGCTATCGGCGTTGTCAGGAGCGCAGACTATCCAATCTTTGGCTTAGTCTCGAGATTATCGTAGTCAGCCTGGTTTTGCACAACCCTGACATTACCGTGGTTGTTCTCATCGTCATGGTCCACCCAGATGCCGTTTCCAGTCTCACAATCTGATGTTGTTAGAATTTTAACAACTGACACCCTCCAGTCCCATGTTGGCATAGTGTACATTGGCTACACTTGTAACTAGACTGACTAGAGTCGGAACTCTTCGCAACTGTGCCATCATGGATGCGATTGTTCGGGACGATGGTGAGTTGAAGTTCGGGCAGTAACCACAGAGGGACGACGAGAAGGTGTAGTAGCATGGGTTTGGAAACAGATGACATTCCTGGTATTGTATGGTATTTTATTGCGTACGAGATATGTATGATATGGCTGGTTCATATACCGTCCAAGTACAAGGCCTCAAGGCACAATTAGGGACCACAGCTGGGGGTGAGGGGTCATCAACAGCTTAAGTAGCTTGCTCTTGTGCGGCCGCAAGCCAGCCTACGAAGCTATAGCTGGGGTAAATCGTTGAGCAACTCCTGCTGCGAAATGGACTGTCGGCCATCTCCGCTGCATAAGATAAGCCTTTTTATCACATTGGATGCCCCAGAGCTTGCCGTCGTAACCGATAATATGGCGTATTGATTGGTATTAGTTTTTTACCTTAGAGAACCTGGCTTGGCTGCCTAGTCGACTCTTAGTGAGATCATTTAATCAGTTATCCAGCCCGGTGTCTATGCACTTCACGTAGTCGCCAGCTTGAGGCTGATCTTTTTCTTCATGTCACCTGGTTTCCATCGGCTTCCTCTACTTCTGCGTCTAAACCTAGCCATTGGTTGGGCGGAGCGCCCTAACGCAGCAGATCGTGAGATGTCGCGAAAACCATCCCGTCACGTGTGGCTTGCTTTCGAAGCTCGGTATTGTAATTCGAGCAGACAGAAAACGGGCAATTTTCAGCACGGGTATGCTTCTGGAATTGAAGCTGAATCGGATGTGGATTTTGCTTGACAGTTTCAACGACGCTATACTAGCCACCCTGAGCCACAAATTTAGTCAGCACGATTAGTGGTTTAAGCCCGATGTGGCGGTGAAGCTGGACTGTGCGAGAGATTTCCTAAAGTGATGGCAGGATGATCAAGAGAGGACAAGTACTGAGTAACACAACTGTCAACTACCTAGGGCAAGGTACAAGGGAGTTGCCTAGCACGGCCTCCTTCACCTTTCAGAATCTTTGGCTTCCCTAGCAAGGTCGCTCATTGCAGAGTCAGGATCAATTCACTTGATGGTTAAAACGCCCACGCGTCATGATGAGACTCGTTTGCATGTAACTGGTACTTAATTTGTCCCGCCTATCACTAGGGCCGTGCAGGTCTCATCGACCTAGGCAAGATGATCCCAAGCCCAGTGCCGTCCTTGGCCGGTCGCCCGATGACAGCTTGGCCAGAGCTCCAGAGCTTCCTTGCTTTGCGTTGCCTTGCTGCTCGTTTGCGGACAGCTATTGGCCAGCTTCCTGAAGCTGGTCGCTCCTTCTGGAACGGACCCAAAAGCAAAACAAAGTTTGGTAACGAATAAAAAGCCAAGCTCGCGCACCCTGTAAGCTCATCTACTCTTGTTCATCCCACCTGCAAAACATTACCCCGCACCAGTGAAAATACCATTCAATTCCATCGCAATCATGGCTAACCCCAAGGTCTTCTTCGATATCTCTGCCAACGGCGGTACGTTGATGCTCCCATGCCGAAACTTGCTACCATCAGTGACGGGAATTAGCTGACTTGTGTTTCTCTTTCAGAGCCCCTCGGCAAGATCGTCATGGAGCTGCGCAAGGACGTCGTCCCCAGGACGGCCGACAACTTCCGCGCCCTCTGCACTGGCGAGAAGGGATACGGCTTCCAGGGCTCGTCCTTCCACCGCGTTATCCCCGGCTTCATGTGCCAGGGCGGCGATTTCACGAACCACAATGCAAGTTGCTGATGCGCGAAGAAGCTGCACACACAGCATGCTAACCACACCGATCCACAGGGCACTGGAGGCAAGTCCATCTACGGCGAGAGCTTTGCCGACGAGAACTTCACCCTGAAGCACACCGGACCCGGCATCCTCTCCATGGCCAACGCCGGCCCCAACACGTTTGTCTCTCCACCACTTGCGCTGGCGCGATTTCGCTGCTAACCCCTCGCTACCAGCAACGGCTCCCAGTTCTTCCTCTGCACTGCTACCACCGGCTGGCTGGATGGCAAGCACGTTGTTTTCGGCAAGGTCGTCGAGGGCATGGATGTCGTCAAGAAGATTGAGAAGTTCGGCAGCGATTCGGGAAGGACCTCGAAGAAGATTGTTGTCGACGCCTCTGGCGAGTGCTAAACGGTCGGCAAGCTGGTGGCAATGTTCCTATTGACCACGCAGTGCTGCTCACATAGGCTCAATCCAAAAAATGGCGTTTGCCTAAAATATTCAAAAGAAATGCACGAGTTTAAAGTGCTCGAACTTCCACCTGGAGCCGTTCCCAGCTTCGCGCACTCTAATCCATGATAACTATTCGAATGGCCAATACCGCTCGTACTTAGCCCTTTCCTTGTTAGTCTCGGCTAGCTGCTCTAATATCAAGGCTTTGACTTCGTCGAGGGCAGCTTTGCAATCGTCGTAACGCTCATGCTCGATGAAGCCCTTGTCCGGCCACAGGTCGCCCATTTTCCCCTTGATCTCTGCAGCAAGCTCTGTTCCAGCTACCGCGCCGTCGCTATCCATTTTGATACGCTCGATATCTGCTTCCGAAAAGTCAAACGGAAATGGGGTGTCACTGGTAACCGCGGGCAGATCCGTCCACGTATCCTTCAGATCCACCAGAAGCGATTGGAAGTGCGCTTCGCCGTATTCGAACATTCGGTGGGCGAGAAATAGCAGCCCGTAGGCCGCTGTCCTTCGGAATTCGACTACTTTATACAAGTCTGGGTTTTTGGCACGCATGAGTTTTCGCCATCCAATGAAGACATTTTGAATAGCATACTCATGTACAGCAGCGGAACGTTCTTCAGGCGAAAGCCCAGTGAGTTTCGGCCGTGGTGCGAGATCCACCGTTTCAGGTTCAAGGCCGTCCCAGTCGAGGAAAGCTGGGTCAGGATTGTGATTGAAGAGCTTGTACTACGCAGAAGATGTGCAGCCACCAGCAGGCAACCGCTTCACCAAGGATGGAACGGCTGTGATGGATTCCAAGTTTGCCATTGGTCCGGCTACCGGCCGAGACTGGTGTGATGTAGGCCGATCGTACTTGCATGTCGAGAGAGGTCCATGTAGGTCTCAGTCTGTCCCATTGTCGCACCGTCGCTGATAAGTTTAAAGGCTTCTCTGAAGCAGTACCTGCAGGGATAGCGGAACACCTTCGACTTTATCCATGATGATGAACTCGGCCCCAACGGGATGCGATTCAGCTCGCGAGTTCCACGCGTGCACCGGCGGCGCTGGTGTGTCCAGAAAATCCCTGGCCTCCGGAATCAGACCTGTCAGCAAAAGACTTGGTGTTGGTACAGTCAAGAAAAAACCCTACAAAATCCATTGTAGCGACCTCACTGGCAGTAGTAAAGTGTGGAATGCCAGCGTTCGGGTTGGGAACCTTGGCTATGACTTCTCGGCCATTGTCCATGGACATGAGGAATGCTTAGTTGAACATGCCGTCGGGGTACTTGCTGATGGCAATACATCGAGAAGCTCCGACCGAGTCCGCTGCGATGCTCGCGAGGCGATTCAGGTCGAATCTGACCTCCCGCTGTCCAAGATTGGCGGCCTCATCAACGATGAAGCGACCACGCGTGAATTTGAAGAAGTCATCGTTAGAATTGCAGTCTGATAAGTTTAAGCTATATACCGAATAGCGCAATGAGCCTGCCTACCTCGCTGAGAAGCGCCCATGTCCATACTACCGGGACGGTGATGGGAGGATAAAGGGGGCGCTATACAGAGTGAACGGCAGTGTTGTTTTGGACTCGATGTCAAGCTCTGAATATAGCCCAAAGGCCGCGCGGACGAAGATCGGCGCATTCTTCACGAAACGTGAATAAGTGCCTTGATCTTACCCGCTACCTTTTGTTGGATTATTCAAGACAATTGGTAGCCACCTGTTGTGTGACACGGGCCAGAGATGGAATATGAAGGGATGAAGGAGCCATCAAGCGTAGATAAACTTGGCAGAGCCAGCACCACGTGACAATGCCATTCCCATCTCAAGACAAATAAACATAAAAGGCCTCTAGCGCATGCTCAGGATTATGTAGCAGCAGTAAATACCACTTTGGAGATAAAAAAAGCGGTTTACATTAGTTGACTTCAATTGAGTAGGTTCAGGAAAGGCTTTGTTATTGAGCAATACAAGGCAAGTAAGGTTGGCTCCCGGGTAGGTACTTGTATTTCCATTCACGATTTTACGACGAGACACGATGTAAGAACACGGGCAGCATTGAAGTAGTTCCGCACAGTAAGAGTTGCCAGATGATCGTCTTGGCCCCAAGATTTGTTCCCCCCTTTAAAAGAGAATATATATACACAAAGCATTACGGAAAAGCGCAGTAAAGAACAACGTACCTGGTAGTTTAAGGCACTTTCTCCTGCTACTCATCAACCTGTGGGATGGGTCTTTAAGGCTCGTCCGTGTCCACATTACCGATCCGCATTCTGATTCGCAAGGTCGGACGTGCGCCTCGCGCAGGCACTGCAGCGTAGCGCGCGTGCCTTGGAGCTCCAGGTCCCGGGCGTCGAGCGCCTCGTCGGCAGCGGCCAGCCGCTGGCGCAGCGATCGGCTCTCTGCCTTGGCATCTTCGAGGGCGCTGGGCCGACTCAACCCGTCTGCGAGGCCAGGGGACGGGGAAGGAGGTAGTTGATGGGCGCTGAAAGCCGAGACGCACGGGATGCGGGCGACGGCGGCGATGACGGCGCTCGCGGCAATTCCTCGACGGTCAGTGAGATATGGGCGGGGGCCATGGTGATGTTTGAATGTGACTTTCCTGGTAAAGTTGCACTTGCTGGTGGGTGGCATTCCGAGGTGAAAATCGAGGACCGATGCGACGCTTTTTAAAGCCCGAGGTCTTCGATATCCAGCACTGCTTCTCGACACTTGAAAGAGCCATTGAGGCGAACTCGGCTATGCAGCTGAACATCTTTGCGAAACAACTGAGCCAAGTATCTCTTTTTTGTTCGGCGTCGTCGTGAGAATCCTCTTGCCTTGCCTTTGCCGACTGCCCTTTGAGAGGGGTGCCTGATCAAAAGCGTCCTTAGGATGGACACACAAAGGCCAAGGCTGAAGCCTCGATGCTCGCAACGCTGCATAATGCCTGCTCCTTGTCTAGCCATTGTCTCCTGCATTCTGTCTGTCGCCTTCGTTGAGCGCCTCCTCGCCCCCAAAAGAATTGGTCACCGCCGACGGCGATATTCTCATATTGCCCCGCCAAACCGTGCAGCAGAGCGCCAAGCCTTGTTTTCAGACGTTATCGATGACGGGCGCTTCCGGGGGAGAGCGCCGCTGCTTGTTCTGCTTCGCCCGTGACGCGAAAATGCGGGCTGAGGGGGCCGTTTTACTGAAAGTTGACTGACACCTTCGGATGAGAGTTCTGGGACGCATACATGCTGATCCTGCGGTGCGGCTTGCGCCATTGCCTGCAGCTTGTTCGTTCGTCCGAACCAGACAGACACTGCAGCCGAAATGAACGGGCGTGCCAGAAACGGGAATTTTTACCGGGAAAGAGCGGCGCATCGAGGCAGAAAATAGAACAAGGCTACGAGAGGTGCATTCAAAAACGAGGTACCTACGTGGTGGCATTGCCTGGGTGACATCGCCCATTCAGCGACGCCTGTCATTGGAGGGGGAGCAAACAGGCAGCACAATGTCCTTTGGCGCCGAGCTTCGGAGCCCGTTTGTTCGTTCTATCATTGTCTGCCGTAGGAACCTACGAAGTGAGTGTAATTTCGGCCCAAACTCTGGACAAAGGACAAGGAGAGCGTTGTACGTACTACGGATGTAACCCCGTCAAGGCGGTTGCCGCCCTGTGATACGGCAAAGGAACATGCCGTTAGTTCAAGACTCTCTCCCCCACACCACCCATCGGTCCCAGCTGATGAAAGACGAGGCTTACTCGTTAGGTACAGGGAACAAGGGGAAAAGCTTGCCAGGATAGCCCCGTACCTTGCCGACAAGAGCATCGGAAGAGGAAGGTAGTGAACTGCGGGAGAGAGAAGTTCACGACTCATTTGTCAACTGTTAGTAAAAGCATTGAAGATATTGGCTTTGTGCGCCAACTTCTTTCAACAACTCCCACCAACAACGGCTACTTCTCAAAGAAAATTTGAGACATCTGCTCGAGCGACTCGAGAAAAAAGAGGCGTAAACAAATGCGTTTCGAAGCGAGACATTCTGCATCTGGACTGTGTATTATTAGAAATCTGCAATTTCCGCGGCAGGAATGCAACTTGTGCAAGACATTGTTTGTTGAGATTCTCAGGTAGTGCGGGCGCGGCAGAGAGCACAGCGGCACCGGCTCGCCTTATCATTGGCGCAATATCGCGCCGTCGAAAACTTGGTTGATTCGGAGAGTCTCGGGTTTGTCGCGATTAATTAGCAACACCCTTGATGATGGGGTTCTTTTGTCGCTTGCGATTGCTATAGTTGACCAGTTAGCAAAACAGAGCCTTTTGCGGCCGCTCTTTGCTTATTGGTTCTTATTGGCCAACAATCAAAAAGTGCCAGGGAGGACGAAAATTATGATCGTATTATTAGGGGCCAAGCCACTTGGCGCCAGAGTTTTGATGGTTTGAATCATTCCACGACCAGAGCCTGCCTGACGGGGTAAGGCGTGCCAGGCCACCACCAGCTCAGGCGAGGCGACGGCCAACAAAAGTTCTCTTATCTCTTTCGCGGCAATTGAGACAGCTTGCTCCATCGGTCGGCAGCAGGTTTCAGCGGCCTGTAAGATTAAGGTCCGAGTTTTACCTCTTTCCCTCCTCCACAAAAGGAACGGGGCTGTCAGCTAGTCGATTGGGGCCTTCACTGGTCGCATCGTATTGCTAGTATTGTTGCTGTCATGTTAATTGTTGGGATAGCTGCAATGGGAAGGTGGGTGCAAAAAGTAACGTAAATGGAACGCGCCGAGGCCTGCTAATGAGCAACCCGGGTGCTGTTTTGAAAAGGAAGTTGCCAGCAACTACTGTACACAAATAAGAAAAGAAAGTATTGAAACCTTTTGTCGTGGTGGTTTGCTTTTTCGTCGACCTTTTACCGCCCTGATGACAGCCAAGGGAGGGAGGGGTGAGGGGGTGTGTGGTGTACTGTAAGCAGCGAAGCTGGCAGCTTCATCCGGCTGTCGGTGCCAGTGACTCCATGGCTAGTCATCATACGACGAGAGGCATATAATACCCCCGCAGCGCATTGATAGATCATATCACTTATTACGCGCGCGCAGTGTGATCAGTGAGCACTTGGCAGGGCTACACAGCCAATATGCCAAGTAGAATAAGGAAAGAACTCGGGCCAGATCAATGTAATAACTGATGCAAGGGCACATTTGTGACGGTGCTTTTCAACTCACCACTCAGCCATCAGCATTGTTTGGAACGGCGGGCAGGCACACATGATCGTGCAACCCCTCCTCTCTGATGCAACGTCTGTGTTGGTGGCCGACTTTAACGTTGAGTATCTAGTTAACTGTTGGACCGTGACTCTATTTAGCCCAAGGGGACCTCTGGCAGCTATTGCCATGTATTTCGTGGAGGGTGGCTGATCCGGTTCCGCAATAGGCGTCAGCGAAAGAGTGGCGAGACCGCCGTTTTAGGCTGCTGTTGGCGGAGTGAGAATTTCGTTGAGACGCCGCTCAATTATTGAAGGGAGTGTGTGATTGTGATTGTGGTGGAATAGCAAGGCAAGGCAAGGCCATTCGTGTACAGGACTGGGCATCAGTGGCGCGCTGGGTTGCTATGATGCGTATTGAGGGATGTTGTAGTCTTTTGTCGGTGTGTAATCGAGGCATGTGGTGCGGGTGTGTGATCTAATGGATGCGTTGTCGCGGGATTTTTTTTTTCTTTGGTCGCTTTTTAATTGTGGGAGAATACATGCAGGGCAGTCATCGGACCCTTGGGCGGAGATACCAGTTTGCGGTGGTACTGATCAGTTGTTGGGTGTATGTATTGAAAGATGCACTAGTCCCAAGAGAGTAAACCAAAGATGTCAAACGGTTGAAACTCGAGTAATCCTTTGAGCACTGGTATTCGTAGATCCGGGTATCGCTTATTATTCGCAAAGCACGTCGTTGGTAAGAATGCGGGTGATGCAGCGCACAGGACAACTGGCATGCCTGGCGTTAGAGGAAGTGGCGTCGGCATCGGGGGGGCACATCAACATCGCCGGCAAGGTGATAAAAGCGATGGGTACTGGGCAAGTCAGGTTGGCGAGTTGGTTTTTGTGGTCGTCACTGGTTGCCTCTGTCGGTCGGCTGGTCGGTGGTTGTTCCGAAACTTTGCGCCTTCAGCATTCAGCATTCGGCAGGAGGCACCGAGGTTGATTGCCGACCGGCAACAGTTTCCTTGTAGTTCGGGACTAGTTAATGAATTAGTTAGTGATCAGTTCCGAACAGCGCTGGGGTAGTCGGGTGGGATAGGCTTGTGGTGGACCATGTTTCCCGAGGAGGCTGCCGACGGCTGAGGGCAGGCAACAGCATGTAACGGTCCATCCGGAAGAGACCGTCAGAGCCTCTTGGCCATGTCCAGACATGGTAAGTAACGCCGAGTGTGGTTGGTGGGATGAGGACGGGCGGTGGCGAACGAAGATGAGGGGGCGTGTTTGTAAATTGTAACCTTGAGTCTTGGGAGTCTTGGGAGTCTGAGGAGTCTGGGGTAAGATGGACAGAGAGGAGGGGTACTTGTTGATTCAGCCTGCGTTTGGTGTAGAAGCAAGTACCATGTGCCGTACAATATTCATCGCATTTGGATTAATCAACTAATCGTGGTCAAGGCGGAAATGCTTTTGCCCAGATGACGAAACATACATGCCTACCTATTGTTATGAATTTGAATCCTAATATTCGTTGCTTGCCTGACAAATAGTGATGCAACATTGCTTCTGATTGCCAATTGCTGTCTCGCCGCGGAACCACAGGACCTTGTCTGCTGACGCCGCCTTGCATCGCCGGTCGCGCGATTGGCCGCCGCTGGGCCGGGCAAGGTCGGCCTGCCTGAGTTGGATGGCTTGAGTTATTACAGGCGGGTTTAAAGTGCCTGGAATTTTAGTAAGGAGTGTTGTACAACAGCAGACACGACGTACAAGCGGCGTACAACGGCGTGCCGCGCTGATTAACAAAGGGTCACACAGCGGGTTGCCGCGGCGTTACAGCGCTCTCGGCCCCATGCAGACCGCTGCGTTTCAAGGCGTGGTACGCCGTAAGGCACCCACTGAGCTGTCCCTGATGACTCCCAGCTTATCACTGCCAGGTCATCAATGCATTTTTTCAAATCACCCACCAGCCATTTGCCTGCACCACCGCCATTTCGCGCTGGTCACGCATCGGCCAAAACCCTCAACGGGTACCGATCGGGCGCTATCCATCCCATCCATCGCCCCCTCCCCTCCCACCTTCACTTCCATCCCTCCCTTTCGCATCCTCGGTTGCGCTCTCGGTCGTGCTCTCGGTCGGTGGCTGCTGGCGGCGGTGTACTTTTCTTTTTCTCGCCTCCCGCCTTGTTCCGTTGCTTTCCTCCTGCCCACCTCTTGTGCTTTCGTCGCACTCAGTGTCCGGCGTCACGCCTTGTGTCCCCTCCAACCCTACATCGGTCCTCAGCGAGGCTAGAGCTGAGCTGGCAAATGCCATATTCGTGACCATTGACTTCGCCTATTGAGTCGAGAATGAAACTTCCCTGCCCGGAAAGGCACCCCCCCCCGGATAATGCAATCGCGATGCTCGCTTATTACCAAAGCGTATTACTTGTACTCCGTAGTGGGAGCGCTGACAGTACACAACGGGGTATTACGCCTCAAGTGTGAGTCTGACGGACGGCACTCTCATTCTTTGACTAACGACATAACCAAACGCAAGCACAAGCACAAGCACAGGCAGGCACAAGCAGGCCGCTTGGCAGCGCCAGCCTGCCAAATCAGCCCGGGTTTCTCTCGGTCAATGACTTTGGCAAAGCTTACTCACACACCCACTCCAGCTCACTCATCCACACGCCTCATCACACCCCCCCTCCCTCCGCGCTCATCTCACCGTCTCCAACTAGCTCGACTCACCTAAACAGCTTGTCTAAACGAGCAGGGGTGTCGGATACGGGTCCGACGCCACCAACCCAGGCTCAGATCTTCTCATCCGTCCCGTCCGCCTTATAACATCCCAACGCTGCCCGCATCCTGACCCCCGTCTCTTGTTCGCTTCCCCAACTATCGTTATTACACGTCGGCATACCAGTCCTCACGACTTGCCAACTTCGCTTGCAACATACCGACCTCGACATACACAAGCAACAATACTTGGAGCCAACACCCACTGCTCTACGCAACTACAGCCTCAATCCTCATGGCCATGTTGGCACCACCTCTCTCACCCCAGCCAGCCGGTGGCCTCTTCGAACTCCCGCACAAGAAATGGAGACGCCGTCGAATCACTAGTCATCTCATGCGGCAAGAAGAACGCGACAGGGCCGCCCGCGAGGCCGAGATGGAATCCAAAGCCCGAGCCTGCAACTACCTCTCCACCTTCCTTCACAGCTCCCCATGGTCCGATCAGCTTGAGCAGATCACCATCGTCTGGGACTCCGTACCACCAATGGAGGATCTTGACTCATATGGCGAACTTGATGAAGAAGAAGGCACTCGCAATTGTCGACGCCTCTTCAAAGCTGTTGTCGTCTGGGAAGAAGTTGGCCAGCTACTCTGGCAAACACTCAGGGATACTGCACAGCAACGACAACCCTTGGATGGCACCGTGTCTGCCGTCACTCAACCTCCCTCTACCGATGGTGCCGACGCTTGGTGGCACGCACCTCCCGACTACTCATTTCGCCGCGGTTCTCAAGAAACGTCCCACTCCAGCTTGACCTCGCGCGGCTCTGCTACCGCCAGCCCCTTGCCCTTCGAGCGCGATTACAGCTCATTCTCCTCCCTCAGCAGCTCGCCTTGCGATCCAAGCTTCATGGCAGCTGCTGCCCAGAGCCGCAGGCGGAGCGACTCTCTCTCCGCCATGATCCCCCGCGCCATCTCCTGCGTCTCCGCTGTCAGGAAAACTTTTGGGGTATTCTCTGAGAAGCAGACTGCTTAAATTTGCAGTACTGCAAAAAGTTACGATCTTCTTTACGATATTACGACTTCCCGTCATGAACATCACCTTGTTCTATTGGGACCATCTCTTTTGTTTTCGGCTGACGGAGTTGTCGGCTGCTGGGATTCATGTAAGGCGCCTTTTGACTTGATAGCATAGCGAATCGTGGGTTACTGTTTTTTTAATAAGCTTGAAGTGCTCAAGCAGATTTTGGATTTGTTTTATACCCCTGTACCACAGCAAGGTAATGGAAATGGAAAGCATTTACGCGGCGTCTAGTATACCTAATCAAGCTCGGAGTCACGCGATTCTGTATTCTTCTTTACTCTCCTAGTTTTTTCTTGTGTTACTGTGACTATCAAGCAACAAGGTCCGTACGAGCGCGGCTAGCTCGAGCATAGGATTTAGAAACTCAAACACAACTCCAGTCATCTTACCCAGGCGTCTTTGCAATTACACGATCACGGCCATACCCATCATTACTGCACAGGCACTTATTTATACACGTTTCGTCGTGCGGTTGCGGGTTGTAATCGCTCCCTGTTTTGGTATAGTTGTGCCCGATGTTCCAAATCCTGCACATGATCTAGCTGTGCTCATCCTCCAATTTCTTGTTTATTCGGTATTACTGTGAGTATGAAACAAGCAAACAATATTATGCAGTCTGCACAGTTATTGCATCGTACATGCGTTACCTCGTGATTCATGAGGCGTCTTGGGCTTACAGGTGAGTAATATACGCTAAAAGTAGCAGCTGTACTGGTCGCGCCGGCTAATTCTCGGATGACTCGCGCGGCTGGCCCATGCGCCACCAATGTTGTGCTGTTTGGTGGAGCACACCTAAATGCGAGCTCTCCCAGCGCGACCTGCTTTCTGCTTTAAATCAAGGTCGTCCTTCACTTCTCTACCAGTCGTTGCGCCGCATCTGCTTTGCAGCACCCAGTAACTCCTCTATTGCAGTCGCATGCACTCTTATTTTTTTTTTCCCTCGCGCTGCTGAATTACTCCCCACAAACTTGCCACACAGGACGAGCAGCTACGCGCCTTCAGCAAACGCTGAGCTCCTGCCAGGTGATGAACAGCTTCGTCCTGTTCTCCATCTAGCCACGACGATATGGCGGCCGCGGCTGTTGATGTCGGCTATCTCGCCGGACATCTGGGCATCGACCAGCCAATCCTCACGAGCTTGACCAGCGAGCCGACTGTGGACCTGGTCGCGATTCTGCTTCAGGCGATAACAAACAAGGCACACGAATTTGATACCCTCTACGCTGAAAAGCTCCAGACCGACATCGAGCTCGAGAATGCAGTTCGAAGTGCCGAATCGAGATCACAAGCATCCAAAACAACCGCCGATCAGGCTTTGAAGGATGTGCAACAAGCTAGGCAGAAAGTCCAAGAAGAGGGTAAGCCTGATCATGGAAACATTGTTTTCCTAGATACATTTGACTAATCGGATTTCTCCCCTTGCAGAAACGAAGCGGCAAGCCGTCGAGAACGAGCTACAAGTCTTGAAGTCAAGGAGCTCTGACCACGACGCGGATGTCAAGGCACTAAACGACAAGATTGAAACGCTTCAATCCTCCAACCGTGCCAACCTAGCCATCATCGAGGCTAGCAACAAACGAGACTCGACCCTTACGGAAGAGCTGACGAACCAGCACCAGCGAAATGTCGAACTGTCGCGGGAAATCACTTCGCTGCACCAATCGGAGCAAAATGCCCGGGGCCAACTCAGTAGTGCCAAATACCGCGAAGAATCCTTACAACAGCAGCTTGATCACTCTCACCGCACCACAGAATGGCTGGAGAATGAGCTGAAGACTAAGAGCGAAGAGGCTCTAAAGTACCGTAAAGAAAAGGGCGCTCGCATTGCCGAGCTCCAGCGCCAGGGCGAGGATGCCCTCTCGCAGGTTGAATCTCTGAAGCGAAGTGAGAAACAGCTGCGCGATCGTCTCACGACCCTGCAGACCAAGGTTGATGACACGCTGGTCAGGATTCAGAAGCAAGAAGAGTCCTTCGCAGCGACCGTCGACAGCTACAAATCTGAGCTGGAGGATCAACGCCGATTAGTCGACATGTCGGAACAGCTCAGTCAGAAGCATCAGGATCGTGTGCGTGAGCTTGATGCCGAAAAGGAGCGCCTCAAAGATAATTACGAAAACGAGTTGCGCCGCGTACGCACCGAGCTTGAGCAAGAGAAGCAAGTCGGGGCTGATCTCGAAACCCGCATCCGCCAACTCGAAGGCGAGCTCGACGAAGCCCAAGTCCGTCTGGAGCATGCACCCCCTCCCGGATCTGCCCCTCAGACACCACGCGCGAATGGTGGCGCGTTTGCTCGTGCGGTATCGCCATTTGCAACGCCCGGATCAGTTCGCAACAAGACCACCATCACCGCCACTCAGGCCATTGATCAGCTCTTCCAGGCCAAGGGCCAGCTCGCTAGTGAACGACGCCGAACCCTGCAATTGACTGAGGAGCTTGACGGTATGATCGCAGCTCTGGAAGCCAAGGCTCCTGAAATCCAAGAGCTTCAGTCAGAGTCCGAAATGCTACGAAACGAGCTCGCTCGCATGTCTGAGCTATCGCAGCAGAGTTTTGAAGAGCGTGACGCCGCCAGAAAGGGTGCCAGAAAGGCCGAGGGCTTGCTGAACAACTCTCAGTCCGAAAACAAGATTCTTCGCTCTCAACTTCGCGACCTCGGTACACAAATTCAAATGCTGGTGTTTAACGCTTATGCTCTCGAGAAGGGCGTGGGTCAGCTTAGCGATGACGAGGTTTTCCGACTTAAGCAGCTTGAGAAGGGCGAAGTGACTGAGGAAGCGTTGGCCGACATGTCTGACACGCACCAGTTCATCACGCAGAAGCTGGTTGTCTTCAAGGACATTCAATCCTTGCAAGTCAAGAATCAAGAGTTGCTACGTATCACTCGCGAACTAGCTGAGCAGATTGAGAGTGAGGAGGCGCTAGCGGCCAAGCACCAAGCGAAGGAGGACCATGACAAGGTCGAGAAGCTTGAACAGGAGCTCATCCACATGACCGAAGAATCTAAGTCGATAAAGACGACTTTGGAAAGCTACAAGGCCGAGCGAGACATGTTCCGTCGCCTGCTTCAACAAAGAACTTCCGGTGGAGACGAAGCGTCCATGATGCGCAGCTCCCTAGATGGCCGGTTGCCTCTTGCCAGTATAGAATCTGGAGAGCAGACCGAGGCCCTCAGCGAAGCCCTTCGAAAGCTTCAGGCCGAGTACGATAGCTTCCGCGAGGCTCAGGATGGTGTGCGCAAGGACCTTCGCAACCAGGTCGATGCACTTTCCGCCGAGCGCAACAACTTGCAGACTGAGCGAATCAAATTGCAAGGTGAAGCCCGCCTGGAGTCTGAGCGTCGAGAGATGCTCCAGGGCAACTATGCAGCCCTCCAGACCGAAAACCAGGAACTGCAAAAGCGTAGTCGAGTCCTTTCAGAAACAGCGGCTAAGCAGGATATTCGCACACAACAGGTAGCAGAGGAACTGATTGACGCCAAGGGTCTTCTTGACAGTGTGCGCAACGAAGCGGCCAATCTCAAGGCCGAGAAGAAGCTCTGGAAGGATATTCAAGATCGCATGAGCAAGGACAACGAACTTCTTATTGAGGAGAAGAATAGACTCGGAAACTTGCTCGCAACTCAGCAGTCCTTGGAGAACGAACGCAACATCTCGGAATCAGAGTCGCGTAGGAAAGCGCAGGCCAAGATCGAGCAGCAGGAGCAGGAGCTTAGCGATGCTCACCGGAAGCTTTCACAAGCTGCTGAAGACAGCAAAAATCTCCAGCAGCGCAAAGAATACGAAGCTCGCGAGGCTCAAAAGCGCATCGATGAGCTCATGACTAGTCTCGGCCAAATTCGCGAAGAACACATTGGTGTTAAGACCACCAAGGACCACTTGCAGGCTCGTGTGAATGAGCTCACTGTTGAATTGCGCAACGCGGAAGAGCGTGCCGGTCGCCTAGCGCCTCGCCCAACACCCAGGCCTGGCGCTGCAGAATCGTCGGAGTATCAGCAAGAGCTGGAAGCGCAGGCTCAATCGCTCACTAATGATGTTGCGGAACTGCGTCGTGATCTTGCGCTTGCTAACACTCAGCTGGAGAATGCCAAAACGCAGGCTGAACAGTACCGCGAATTGTGCCAGAGCAACGAAGATGCCCTGGAAGATTTGCGCGCCTCCCAAGATCAGTACAGGATTGAAATGGAGTCACTAATCGCAGAGAAGGAAGCCAAGGTTAAAGAACTCGGACAACGCGTCGACGACATGTCTAGTGAACTGTCGCGATCCAATTCTGAGCTTTCTTCCTTGCGCGACGCACAGGGCGAAGTGGCTCGGAAATACGAGGATGAGAAAGCGATCCTCGATGAAGAAATCTCTCGCCTGAAGGAGGACAGCGCCAGACATCTTGAAGCCGCGCGCTTCCATCAGCAGGATCTTCGTGCGCAGGCAGAGATAGCCACACGCGCCCAGCAAGACTACGAGCAAGAACTTGTAAAGCACGCCGATGCTGCAAAGCTTGTCCAACAGCTGCGCAATGACTACAACGAGCTCAAGAGCGAGGCGGCGACACTGCGTGCTGAAGCTGATTCGGCCAAGGTCACCCTTGCGCAGAGTGAATCTTCTTGGGATGATAGACGGCTCCAGCTCGAGCAAGAGATGACCGAGCTTAAGTCCAGGCGCGAAGATGTCAACGCGCAGAACAAACTTCTGCATCAGCAATTGGAGGGTCTGACGACACAGGTTAACACGTTGCAGCAGAGTCGCGGAGGAAATGGCCAAGAAGACGACGCTGTTGTTGCCGGCGCAACGGATGCCATGGAAGGCCTTAGAGAGCTGAACAGCTATCTCCGTCGGGAGAAGGAGATTCTTGAGGTACAATATGATCTGAAGACGCAGGAATCGAAGCGTCTGCACCAGCAGGTTGAGTACATACAGAGCCAACTTGATGAAACACGCCTGAAGCTAGATCAAGAACGCTCGCAGGCTACTCAAGGTGATAGATCCTCTATGACGCATCAGAGTCTCATGGAGAAGCTTAACGAGTTGAACCTCTATCGCGAGAGCAGCATGGCCCTTCGGAGCGAAAACACTCACCTCAAGGACCAGATTTCTGAACGCAACAACAAGATTCAAGAGTTGGAGGCCAAGACTCAGCCCCTTGAATCTACAATCGACAATTTGAATACGCAGAAATCCTTCCTCGAGGACGAAATCAAGCAGATCCAGGAAGACCGTGATAGGTGGCAGAAGCGCACCGAGGGCATTTTGACCAAGTACGGTCGCGTTGACCCTGCTGAGATGGAACAATTGAAGAAGACCATCGCTGATCTGCAAACGGAGTGCAATAGCCTGAAGGAAGGTTCAGAGCCGCTCAAAGCCAAGGTAACCGAATTGGAAGCTGCCCTTGAAGCAGAGCGAGTTAATTGGCAAACTACGCGTTCCAAGATTGCCGAGCAGTTTAAGGAAAGATCCAAGAGGATTAGCGGCGAGAAGAACGATGCTGTCCAGCGAGCTAAAACTCTCCAAGAGGAGCTCAGCGCTGTCACAGCAGATCTGGAGGCGGCCAAGCAGCAAACCGAAGACGGGAAGATCCAGCAGACCGCACTCGAGAAGCAACTGGAAGAATCCCGACAACAGTTGGAGCAACTCCGACAACAGTCGCAAGCCGACGGCAGACAAGGCGGAACTGCATCGGCTGAGGTGGGTGGCGATGCTTCTGCTTCTGCCGAAGTGGTGGCGAAGCTTGAGAAAAGTGTTGCCAGCGTTCAAAAGGAGCTGGACTCAGTCAACGTCCAGAAGGCCAGTGCTGAGCAGAAGCTTGGCGAACTTCGTTCTGAGCTGCAGACTGCAGTTTCTGAAAGAGACGCCGCTCGTCAGAAGCTGGAACAGGGTGCCGAGGCAACTGGAAACTCAGTAAAGCCTGCGCCTACGGCAACAGGCTTGCCAGATGAGGAACGAGAGATGTTGCAGGCCAAGATTACGGCTGCAGAGGCGAAGGCTTCTGAGCACGAAGCCAAGGCCAATGAGATCGAGGCGACAATGCAACAAACTATCCGAGAACGCTCCGATAGGATGAAGGACACCCTCAACAATAAGTTGAAGGACTTCCGCTCCAAGCTGGAGGCGGAGTTTAAGAAGAAGGACGAGGATCTTCAACTTCGCTTTGAGCAGGAGAAACTCATCTGGCAGGCTGAGAACAGCAAGTCACCCGGTGACTCTAAGGCCGGTGGAGAGCCGCCTGCGACCCCTGCCAAGGCTGGGACTTCTTCTGTGCCAGCCACCCCGGGGACTTCGGATCTTGCGCAACTTGACGATGCAGGCATTCGCCAGTTCCTGTCTAACAATGTCACGGCTAAGAACATCATCTCTTCGAACATTAGAAAGCGCGTCGAGACCGAGAACGCGAAACTCAAATCTGAGTTCGAAAGCAAGATGAAGGCAGAGGTTGACGCCAAGATTGCAGCCGCACGTGAGCAAGCTCAGCTCATGGAATCTAAGAAATCGACCTTGCGCATCAACATGACTGAGAACAAACTCCGTGCCGCAAATGCTAAGATTGGAGTTGTCGAGGCGGCGGCTAATGAGACGCCGCAGAAGCCAGTCGTTGAAGTTTGGGAAATTGCCAAGAGCACGCAGCCTCCCCCGGCACCAGCGGCCAACAACGCAACGCCCAAGGGTACCAGCACTCCGGTGAAGCCTACAATTCCAGCAAAGCCAACAGCCACATCGTCAACCCCCGCAACACCCACAGGAAGCGCCTCAGCACCTGCGGCCAACCCCTTTGCGGCGTCTACCACCAGCAATGCAGCAGCGACCGTTCCGGCGAACCCATTCGCTGTGAAGACACAAGGCGACAAAGGCCCCGCAGCAGCCCCGGTGGCCACCCCGGCCACAGCCGGTACAACGGCCCCGAGCAGCATTCCACAGCCACAGCAGAACCAGGCCCCTCGGGGGTCGGCTATTCCCATGCTACGTGGCGGTGGTCGCGGACGCGGGGGGCCATATGTCCATCCTGGTCAGCGTCATGCCAGTGGCAACCAAGACGGTGGCCTGCAAACGGGAGCAGGTAGGGGTGGACGTGGCGGCGCTCGTGGTGGGCGCGGCAACCTGAATCCTGGCGCCTCAGACTTCCAGCCCGGAGCAAAGCGTCCAAGGGGGGATTCGGAAGCCGGGGCCGGTGCCAAGCGAGCCAGAGGTGGCGGCCCCCATTAGAAGAGAGCATGCCTTTCCAGTGGTGGCTGAAGAAAGGATTTGGATGAGGGTAGTAACGGATGTAGTCGGAAATGCACCTGTATTATGATGATGTTTGTTAAATGGGGAAAATTGCTTGGTTGCCTTTTTACGCCTAGACGGCGCGCTATACATGTACACTTTGTTCTCAAAGATGAGATGCCAAATTTACACTCTAATTTTCTTTGTTATAAGAAGCGATGAATGATGGTGTTTGTGTCGGCCAGTGTTGATGTTCCTAGGGATGGCTGTATGTCTGTAGGACTGCCAGTTGGCCGAACCTAGATGCATTACTTCAGAAATTCATATGGGACTTGAAAATCAGTTTTCTGTCAAATCCATTATTGGATAGCTCAAATCGCATTCCAACATACCTGGAGGCAAGACGATAACGCACAGTACCTTGTCGGTGGATCGGCGGAAGTGGCGCCGACACCTGGAAAAAAAAAGTGGCTCGTTAAGATGGCAGAAAAAAAAAGGTTCAAAAACGCTTGTGCACAGAACAAAAGCTGCAGTCTCCAGGAAACGCATGTCAGAATCGGCCCGGAACTCGAATCAAAAATATCAAGACATGGGTTTGCCCAACAAAAAGCGCAAGCAGCAGTCGGCTGCCGGCCCCCATGCAAAGCGCAGCAAAGGTGGCAAGCAGAGCATCCCCCGCCACCGTGTCGAAGACGCCGGCTCGCTGGCGTGGCAGACGTTTGGTGAAGAGTTTGGCGGCCTCGAGGTGATTGAGGGGGTCGACGTCATCAAGGAAGGCGACCGCGTGTCCTTCCTGGTCGCGGCAGACACGCCCGCGGGCAAGGCCGCGGTGGCCAAGGACCAGGAAGACGACGGCGACGACGGCGAGGTGTTCGAGGGCTTTGGCGATGACGACGACCACGTAAATACCAAGGACGACGAGACAAATACAACGGAGAAGGCGGAAACGATACCCGAGGCGAAGAAGAAAGCGGAAAAGAAGACGAAGAAAACGGCGCCGATGAATGCGCTGGATCGCAAGCTGGAGGCGCACACGACGAGCCAGAAGAAGCAGAAGGGCGGCAGCGCGCAGACAAACTCCTTCGAGGCGCTGATGGACGCAGACGACGACGATGACGGCTTGAACCTGGAGGCCTGGGTCGCGCTGAACCTCTCGCCAGCGGTGGTCTCGGCCGTGGGCAAGCTTGGCTTTGCCCGCCCGACCGCGATCCAGGAGCAGTCGATCCCGCAGATCGCCGCCGGCGCCGACGTCATCGGCAAGGCGCAGACGGGCTCCGGCAAGACGCTGGCCTTTGGCATCCCGATAGTCGAGCGCTGGCTGGAGCTGCGCGACAACGACGAGGAAGATAAGGAGGCGGATGGGGAGGAGGAAGAGGAGAAGGATGAAGGCCGGCGGCGCATCCCCACCGCGGTGATCCTGAGTCCGACGCGCGAGCTGGCCAAGCAGATTGGCAACCACATCATGGCCCTGTGCGAAGGGCTGCCGTCGGCGGCGCCGTTCGTGTGCGTGGTGACGGGAGGGCTGAGCATCCAGAAGCAGCAGCGGCACCTGGCAAGGGCCGACATCGTCGTCGGCACCCCTGGACGCCTGTGGGAGGTCCTGGACGGCGACGTGCGCCTGCAGCGCGCATTCAGCCGCGTCCGTTTCCTGGTCGTCGACGAGGCCGACCGGCTCTTCAAGGTCGGCCAGTTCAAGGAGGCGGAGCTCATCATCGGCGCGCTGGACCGGCGAAACCCGGAAGCGGCCGACTCCGATGACGAAGAGGACGAGGAGCACGAGGATGGGGAGGGACGCCCGACGAGGCAGACGCTCGTCTTCTCGGCCACGTTTGACAAGGACCTGCAGACCAGGCTGGCGGGCAAGAAGCGTCCGAGCGCGCAGGGCAGCACCGACGAGGAGAAGATGGCGTACCTGATGAAGTCGTTGAAGTTCCGCGGGCAGCCGAAATTTATCGACGTGAATCCCGTCAGCCAGATGGCCGAGGGCCTCCGCGAGGGCCTCATTGAATGCGGTGCCATGGAAAAGGTGAGAGGCCCGACCCCAAGAACAGTGAAACTCATCATCATCTGTTCATTGCTAACGATTCTTATCTTAGGACCTTTACCTCTACTCGGTACTGCTTCTCAACCCCGGCCGGCGGACGCTCGTCTTTGCCAACTCCATCTCCGCCGTGCGTCGCCTCACGCCCTTCCTGCAGAACCTCAACATCGCCGCGCAGCCGCTCCACTCGCAGATGGCGCAAAAGGCGCGCCTGCGCTCCCTCGAACGCTTCACCGCCGGCGGCAGCCCCGTGCTCGTCGCCACCGACGTCGCCGCGCGCGGCCTCGACATCCCCTCCGTCGACGTGGTCGTGCACTACCACGTGCCGCGCGCCGCCGACACCTACGTGCACCGCTCCGGGCGCACCGCCCGCGGCGCCCACGCCACCGGCGTCAGCGTCCTGCTCTGCTCCCCCGACGAGGTGCTCCCCACGCGGCGCCTCGCCGGCAAGGTGCACGCCTCCCGCCGCGGCGGTGGCAAGCGCGAGCACGTAATCGAGACCCTGCCGCTGGACAAGAAGGTGGCGGCGAGGCTGAAGCCCCGCGCGGACATGGCGAAGGCGCTGGCGGACGCGGCGCTGGCCAAGGAGCGCGCGCGCGGGGAGGACAGGTGGCTGCGCGGCGCGGCGGACGACCTGGGCGTCGAGTACGACTCGGACGAGTTCGACGCGGGAGGCGCTGGCGGGTTTCGGGGAGGACGGGGTGGCGGGCGGAAGCGCAAGGAGAAGGAGGCGGCGGGGCTGAGCAAGGCGGAGACGGGCGCGCTGAGGGCGCAGCTGCGGGAGGACCTGGCGCGCAGGGTCAATCTGGGCGTCAGCGAGCGGTACATCGCGGGCGGCCGCGTGGACGTGGCGCGGCTGATCCGGGAGAAGGAGCAGGCGTCGGTGGGAGGGCTGTTTCTGGGCGGGGACGACTCGTTCGGGTTGGGGTTTGGCGTGAGGCTGTAGATGTATATACCCCTTGAAAAGAAGAGAAAAAGAGTTTTGTGTTTTTACGCGGCATGCATGGGTTAAGAAGAGCATTCTGTTTTTTTAGTAGCAGCAGCACTTTGTTGTATTCAAAAGCAATAACGATTAGAGCTCGTTTTCCTATAATTCTTCTTCTCGCTTGCTATGATGGTCCGTGGTCGAAAGCAGCGGAAACGTGCCCCAGTCGCCGTCGTAGAGCCCGTCCAGCGTGCGTGTGTACGCGTCCCACCGGACCGCAGAGTCCGTGTCCATGATGCGCGATGCCACGCTGCGCTGCGACGCCTCCTGGTCGTCCGCCTCGGTCCGCGGCCTCTTGGGCGCGGGCAGGTCCGGCCGCTCCTCGTCATCCGGGCCGACGTGTCTCCACTGAGACGACGACGACGGCCGCTCCGAGATATTCACAGAGGCTAACTTCGACGTCTGCGTGCTCCGCGCGTCTTCGTCTTCCTCCGGCGGCGGAGGGGGAGGGTCCGGGTACGCCACCTGCAGCATCCGGTCGTACGCAAAGTCGGTGCCGGAGCAAAACTCGCCAAAGTATGAGGCAATGGAATGGCCTGGTCATGGTGTGTCAGTGTTGAAAGAGCGGCGCGGGGAGTATGTGTTTTGTTGGGCCCGTACCGTTACGCCACCACCACCGGGCGTCCTCTGTGCACGGCCACACGTCGAGCGGTTTGAAAGTGCCGACCAGGTGGCAGAGCTCCTCGTAGGAAGAGTGCCGGGCATAGGGAAAGCGAATCACGCGTGGCAGACTCGTCGCCAGCGGCGTTGTGTTGTTGGGGTTCGAATTGCGTCTGCGACTTAGCATGGTGGCCAACTTGTCTATGCTGGTCGTGAGGCCCTCTCCAAACAGATCCATTGTCAAGCCGAGGGGCATGTCTCGTCCCGATGTCATGGTCTGGAGTAGAGATTGGAAGAAAGCGGCGTCATCTTGGCCGACTTCTTTCATGCTAGCCACTACAGGTCAGCGACTTTACTCTTGAATAGAAGGTCGCAACAAGGCTTACAGCTCCTGCAGTGCGGTGACATCTTGGGGTGATAAGGACCCCAGCACAGCATCCCGCTGAAAGTCATTCCCGCCGCCGCCGACTCCGGCCTCGACAATGTCTGTCCCGTCGCCTAGATGCGCCACAATCGGCTGTATCCTCACAACGTTTGGCTCGCTCGCGACGGCGCACAGGTTTCCCTTTTCGCAACTGTGCAGGCGAGCGCCCTCGTCCGCCGTGAGGCAGCCCGGGTGCCACGCGTTGCCGCACATGTACCCCGTCAGCGCCGCGAACCGATGGTCGCCGGTCTTTCCCGACAGGGCCGTGTATATCCTCATCTTGTACTCGTCAACATGGACCTGCATCAGCTTAGCGGCAGTCAGTGGCGAGACGGGGCGTTGGCGTGAGACGGACCTTGGACCCGAGGGCCTTGGAGAGGGCGAGCCAGACTTCCTCGTAGCCGTACGTCCAGGTTTGAAAGTAAAACACCGTGTCGGATGGATAGAGAGCGACCTTGCGCAGAAGCTCGGCAATGCCCTCTCGCTTGGTCTGGAACGGAACGTTGTCGGTGAAGGAGGTGTCGAGGTAGATCTTGTCCAGCGTGCGGATGCCGGACGTATACTCAACCAAGGCCGGGTGCCTGGCGATGGAGTTGACAAACCAGGGCTCACTCCGAATATCACCGGTATACAGGACTGCCGTGTCATCGCGCTCAATCACTTCCACGGGGAGCCACATCAGCCTCTTGGCACAGGGCGACCTCTTACTGGCATCTACTCACAGAACATGACGGCCCCGGGGCAATGGTTTGCATCGAACAAGGTGACTTGTATCTCCAAGTTCGGAGCCAACTCCAGCCTTGTTGGGGTTTCCAGGGGTATAGGCTTCTGTTCACGGCAATCAGCCCTCTCTGCAGCTCGTGTACCCCAAGCTCGGGGTCAACGACACTCACCAGCAGGTTGCCGAGGTGCTTGTACGTTTGCTGCCTCGCTTCCAGCAGCTCCTTGGCATAGTTTACACGACACGGGTATCTCTCCAGCCGCAGCAGAATCTCACGGGTGGCGGCGGAGCAGTAGACGCTGGGAAGACATTAGATCTCTCTCTCTCTCTCTCGTGCACGACGCACATGGCTTTTTCCTTACAACGGCGAACGCAGCGCGTCCAGCCCGGCGAGGTGATCGCTGTGGACATGGCTGAGGAAGCAGGCGAGTGGGGGTAGGCGTCCCTCGATTCGGCGGAAGAAGTCAACTGAACAATGGTCAGACAAGGTGTGATATCGGGGACAGGGGGGGAAGGGGGTGCATGAAACAGAAACGGACTTTGAATTTCGGGAAACTCCGACAGGACACCGCCGAACGTGGACATGCTTCTGGCCCCTAAACATCAATAATAAGGTTCAGCGCTATGAAGATCACCCCGGCATCCTGGAGTGCATTGTCATGGCAAAGGAAATCCCGAACTTGCGTGCGTTTGCCGTCAAATGTCAGATGTCGAGGCTAGGTTTTGATCAACCAACGGGGACGGAAATGTGAGTTGGTCATGGACCCCACATTCATCAGGCAGGCAACGGTCACCCACGCCCTGGCGGGAGGGAACTTTTGATTTTCTGCATCAGAGTTCAAGGATTATGCAAATCAAAATCAAATTCATGGCTTGGCTCCTCTATGAATAGGTACATGTCCCATCTTACATGCGGAAAAGTCTTTGTCCCTCGATCCTAGCGCGCACCTCCCATCCATCCATCGCATCCCACCTTAGTCAAAGTGGATGCGCCACAGCTCACGATCACAGCCCGACTTGAAGTCGCTGCGCGTGTGCATCATCAAGATGTTGTCGCTGACCACGACGTCACCCTTCTCCCAGGCGTGGTAATACGCGACACGGCGGTCGTGCAGCGTCTCGTCAATCGCCTCGCACAGCTTCGCGCTCTCCTCCGCCGACATGCCCTCGATGACCACGTTGGTCGCGTCAAACTTGGTCTTGGTCTCCGGCCAGGGCTCGTGGTACCGCAGGCAGGGGCGTCCGGTCGTCGGGTGGGAAGAGACGAGCGGGATGCCCGTCATCGCGGTCGCGTCGAAGGACGAGGTCTGGACGGACCAGGTCTTCTTCTTGAGCTCCTCAACGTCCACCCACGAAGGCAGGTACTTGAAGAACTGGGTAGATGAGGAGAAGAGGGTGAAGCCCGTGTCCTTGGGGGAGGCGCTGGCGCCGATGAAGAACTGGAACTTGGGAGGCGTGGAGACGAGCACCTCCTCGCCCTTGTCGTTGGTCTGCTTGACCGTCTTGAAGAGGCCGTCGTAGTGGAAGGGCATCCACTCGGCCGACAGCACGTTGTTGAGGCCGGCCGTGTTGGCGCCCTGGTCCTTGACCTCGAGGATCAGGCCAAACTTCCAAGGGAGAGGCGTGCCAAACTGGTGCGCCTTCTCCACGTATAAATCACGGTCGATGGTCTGCGCGAAGCCGCGGATGATGACCGGCGAGTTGTGCTCCGCGAGGGCGCGGACCTTCTTGGCGTCGACGTCTCGCATGGAGAGCGCCTTCTTGCCCTTCTTGGCGGTGATCATCCAGCCGGAGGGGTAGATGGGCGCGCAGTCGATGCCGCCCTTGTCCTCGCCCCAGGAGAAGAGATCCGACTTCTCGCGGAAGTAGCTGGGTCGCCCGTTTTCGTGTACGAGCTCGAGCTTATCGTCCTGCTCCAGCTCGGAACGCATGCCGGTCTGGATGGTACCGTCGAGCATGTAGGCGACGCTGCAGTGCCAGGGCGTGGTGTAGATGGAGTTGGTGGGCAGCAGGCTGATGGAGAGCTTGGTGGCGCCGGTGGAGGGGTGGATGGACAGACGGACGTAGTCGCCATATCGTTTGCGAACCGCGTTGGCAAAGGCCTGCGAGAACTGGTTAGCATAGTTGTTACAATGTCCATGATAAGGACGTTTACTTACATCACCGCGAGCAATCATCTCACGAGCAATAGTCTCGAGGCCGCGCTTGTACTTGGACTTGGAGCGGCCTTCGCCAACAGGATATACGTGGGCCAGATCGGTCTCGAGGAATCGGATGTAGCCCCGATATGTGAGGCAGACATCCTCGCTCTGGCTGACTTCCTTCCAGTTCCAGTCTGGGCGGCTGAATGTGTTGAGGAGGGCGCGGCGGAAGTTGGTGGCGTTGGAGACGTATGTGATCTCGTCGAGCTCATCGGGGAGGTCGATGGAGACGAGGTCGCGCAACCGGCAAAACTTGACGTTGGTGTACTCGCGCTCGATGGCGAGTTGACGGAGGGCCTCGCCGTACGCCCAGACGTCCTTGTCGGCAACTCCTAGCAAGTCTAGACAACACGAGGGTTAGCATCATGGGCACTAGTTAGGGGCTTAATTTTTTGCGCACCATTGTATACCAGGCCGTCGGAGATGATTGTGAGCTTCGCGCCGGGGGCGTGGACACGCTCGATGGAGGCGCAGAGGCTGTTGAGGTGGGACAGGGCCAGGTCCTCGGCGCGGTCGGGTAGCTTGCCCAGGACCTTGGAGGTCGAGTTGGGGGACTTGAAGGGGAAGGCGGGCAGGCACATGGGGATGGCCTGGCCGGCCTTGACGTGGGTGTAGATGAGGGCGAGGAACTTGAGGGCGCCCTCGTCGGCCTTGGTGCTGGTCTCGGCGGCCTTGCGCATGCGATACCGGTCGACGATCTGGAGGACCTTGGCGGCGGTCTCGAGCGACTTGACGTCGAGCTCGGCGGTCATGGGCGAGGCCGAGGAGAAGATGGGGATCTGGTGCTTGGCCGCCGGCGGCGAAGCGGACGTGCTCTCGTCCATGGCCATCTTGGGAGGAGTTTGGGGGGGGGAGTTGGGGACTGCCTGATAGGCCGGGTCCGCGGTGGCGAGTGACGATGCCATTTATACGGAAGAAGGGGGAGGGTGTTTTGGGGGGGAGGGGGGGAGTTGAGAGAGTGTGTTAATGAGGAAGAGAGTTTTGCATGAAACACTGGACTGGATGATGGCAATGATGATGGTGGTCGAGGCTAGTTAGTTCGGGACGAGGTGATGTATATATATATATGTGCGTGTGTGTATGCGTGTATAGCATGAGGAGGATGTTATTAGATTGGAAGATGGAGATGTCGTTGGAGAAGGCAAAAGCCTAGTACCTGACTACTAACTAGCAAACTGACTGCTTCCCAGCAAGATGTCATGCACAGTAATTAGGTAGCCAATGCCAATGCCAATGCCAATGCCATGCCACTAAAAAAAATCGTCTGCAGCGGTCTGGTCGGTAGTAGAGTTGCAATTACAATGGAGCGTGCATCCATCGAGAACCGAGGGCAGAGTCAGTGGCGCGCCTCTCAAAACATTCCACTGTTCAGAATAGGCAGGCGGGATGGCCGCAGGGGGACGAGTCTGCGGGTTTGGACTCCACGTGAAGGCCGGAGAAGCCACCAGCTGACGCATCTGAGAATTGATGCTTGAATTATAGATGGGCTCCACGAGGAGTGGGATGGGATGGAAGGGATTGCAAGGGACTGAGTTTGAGTTGGCTGATCAATAGGAACAATGAAAGAATTAAGCCGGGCCTGCTATGTTATGCCCTACTAGGAGGGGTAACTAGTGGGTGGTGACGACGACGATGGGCTTGAGTTGACTGACTTATTGACTGACTTACTGACTCTCTTGCTACAGAAGAAGAAGCCCCGACTCGCGCTGCATGGGCCTGTAATAACTGCCAAACTCCTAAAAACTTACTGGTTCGAAATGGACATACATGATTGCTCATCAACAGCTGATGTGGGAGGAGGTAACTAGGGAGTCGTGATAACGATGGAATATAGCCCGGGAGTTGTTTTGTTGTACTCTTATTTTTTTTCTCACATTTGTCATGGAATTTCTTTGCGTCTTATCGTAGAAAAGAAAATGGCATGACGAGACCTCATTCTAGGCCGACAAAGTCGAAAAGTCACGAACTTTTCTTTCCCCTCACAGGACTAGGGGCTTGCCGAGTTGATGAGACCCGACTAACGGTGGCCCTCGCTAAAAGAGCCTGAGGAAAAAAATCGCCTTGCCTAGCCGGGTGATGCCTGTCTCCTGTCAGCGAATATTTGACCGAGTTGACGTGCCGCTAACTGAGCACTATGTCTGAAGCGTGTGGCCTGGTCTTGGTTTGGATGTAACACGATGCCATCCATACATGGCCATATAGCCATACATAGCCATTACACAGCCCGTACATACACATACATACATACACAGACAGACAGACAGACAGACAGACACATACATACATGCATGCATCCGTAGCCGGCGCGCCCGCAAAACTGGAGACACGGGCGGGAAAAGATGAGAAACAGTACGGAGGCATTTATTGCTTGATTGTTGCCTGCTTCATTAATATATCGAGTGCCATATTAAAACACCTGGTAGGACGTGTGTGTTGTTTGGACAAGGCGTGCCTTGTTGCTGTTGTTGTTGCTGTTGTTGTTGTTGTTGCCTGCAGCTAATCAAGAAACAGATGAATGATCAACGACACCACCACCACTACCCGGTGACCTCTCTAGTTACGTCAACAGTGACACAGATTGACCAACTTGCCCAGCTTTTTTTTTCTGCCCAGTTTTTTTTTTTTTTTTTTTTTGGTGGAAAAAGAAAAAGAAACAGAAAAAGAAAAAAATACAGACGATCGAGTATAATGCCCGGCCGGCTACTGCGGGTGCAGCGGAGCCCTGAGAGCCACGATTGCAAGTAAGCTTGTTCTGAAGTACCTGCCAAGATGTGTTGGGAACCGTACCACGGGCCACCCAATAACAACAGCCCATCTTTAATTTCCGGGCCTTTCTTTTTTTCTGCTGTGATGCAGATCCAGCATCGTTAATTTTTAGCCTCTTTTTTTTTTTTTTTTTTTACCCTAGGGGGGGGGGGGGCCTAAATGCCCTGGTCGTGGGATGGCCGCTTCATCTTCGAAAGAAAGAGAACTGACAACCACCTGAACCTCTCGGTTCGGGTGCATAACAAAACCTAGCGGAGACCCTGTGGGACGGCGAGGTTTTGGATTGCGACGTGGCCTAGCTAGGCTTGTTCGGGATATGGGATAAGGGGATGATGGGACATGACGAGTGGAAATAGGAAGGCGGCTATGTAGGTTCATGACAAAGTCTCGTTGCAAAGGCCGTCGGGCGAATCCGTGGTGAGAGAAAAAGGGAAAAAGGCACGACTTGCATGATACCTCGCATGACTCTACTAGCCAACGTACAAAATTGGCATTTATACTTGGTTCCTTCCAAACAACTCGACCAACTAAGAACTCTGCACTCATCCTTGGTCTCTGCGTTCATATTTCATCTCTACCTTGATCTCTCAACTCTACCTTATCTCTCATCTCTACATTCATCTCTCATCTCTACATTATCTCTCATCTCTACATTCATCTCTCCAATACCTCAACTTCCCCAAAACTTACATCCAATACCCACAATGCCGTCTGCCATCGACGAGACCTCCTCCCCGACCGTTGTCGATGTTGCCATCTGCGGCGGTAAGCTTCATATTGGTGTCTTCGTCATATCACGAGCCTAACCTGAAAATTAGGCGGACCTACTGGTCTGGCAACTGCCCTGCTCATGAAGAGACTTGGAGTCTCAGTCTGTGTCATCGGTATGCACCGTCCCGTCCCGGATGAGAACAAGTCCCAGACACCCAGCACTCGGCTAACAGAGTTCAGACGCCAAGCCCGCAAGCCTTGAGCTTGGCCGTGCCGACGCCCTCAACGCACGCACCCAGCAATATCTCGAGGTCGCAGGCCTCCTCGACGAGCTGCTGCCCCAAGGCATCACCTGCAACAGTGAGTCGTCCCCTTGTCAACGTGCCGACACACCTACCCTCACAGACGCTAACACCACACCCCCCAGCCAGCTCTACCTTTGGCGACGGCGAGTTCAAGTCGCGCCAAAACGACTGGTGGGTGAACCTCGAGCACTGCCTCCACCGCAACTTCCTCATGCTCGGCCAGCCCGTCGTCGAGCGCATGCTGTCCGAGAAGCTCGGCCCCGAGAGCGTCTTCTACGGCGAGCAGGTCGCCTCCATCCACGAGGACGCCGACGGCGTCGACGTCGTCACCAGCCGCGGGCGCCGCGTCCGCTCCAAGTACGCCCTCGGCGCCGACGGCGCCCGCTCCATGGTCCGCAAGGCCATCGGCGCCTCCTTCACCGGCACCAAGCCCGAGATGCTCTGGGCCGTCCTCGACACCTTCATCGACACCGACTTCCCCCGCTGCTCGGAGATCATTACCTTTCAGCTCAACGGGCAGTCGCGCGTCTCGTGGATCCCGCGCGAGCGCGGGCTCTGCCGCTTCTACGTGCTCCTCGACGGCGAGGTGTCGCTGGAGCTCGCGCAGCAGTCCATCAAGGACCACATGGCCCCGCACAAGGTCGACTTCACCAAGACGGAGTGGTACAGCACGTTTGACGTCAAGGAGCGCATCGCCTCGACCTTCATCTCCAAGGACGGCGAGGGGCGCATCTTCCTGGCGGGCGACGCGGCGCACGTGCACTCGGTCAACGGCGGGCAGGGCCTCAACACGGGCATCGCCGACGCGTTCAACCTGGCCTGGCGGCTGGCCGCGGTGGTCACGGGCGGCGTGGAGGGCGGGGAGGCGGCGCGGAGGGTGCTGAGGAGCTATGACACGGAGCGGAGGAGCACGGCGCAGGGCGTGATTGACGTGGCGGCGAAGCTGGTGCGCGATACGGTGCGCGAGGCCAAGACGTACGTGGGCACGATCGAGCGCAACGCCGGCTACATCACGGGCATGGGCGTCTCGTACGAGGCGTGCGGGTCGCCGCTGGTCGAGGCCTCGCAGCACGGCATCTGGAGGGCGGGCTTCAGATGCCCGGACATGGTCATCAAGCCGCTCGCCGGCGGCGAGGAGAGGCGGCTGTACAAGCAAAACGACTACGGAAAGTACCTGCTGCTGTCCGTGGGCAAGCCGGCGGCGAGCAAGGACTCTAGCCTCCCGGTTACGAGATACTCCGTCCTTCCGCCGCAGGGAGCGGCGGCAGATGCCAGTCTGGATAATGCGTTCACGGGCGACTGGGTTACCGCGGAGGACGCGTTCCACGTCGTGGTGCGGCCGGACATGTACATCGCCTTTGTCAGCGAGAGCCTGGAGGCGTGCGAGGCGCACCTCAACAAGGTGTTCCACGCCTAAGGTTGGATGGGATGGGGATTGGCAGCAGGCTGGCCATTGCATTTGCATGTACTCTAAACAAATAGAAGGAAATAGAAATCGTCTCAACCAAACCTCTCAACTTGTCCTTGAACCCCAACACGACATGCCTGCACTCAACTGACCAAGCAGAACCTCTAATCTCTGCACACCACCTCTAGATGATCCCCGTGTTGCTGTTTTCGTCACCGTCACCGTCACATCTCTGCCAAAGAGGGAACCTGCATAAACCTAACCCATGCTTTCTGTGGCTTGCATCGAATCGCGCAGGTCCAGCGTAACCCTGGCATGTATGTCCGTGTCAGTTTTACCGCCTTGCAGCCTGCATGCGCCCATCCATCCCCTCCCTGGTAAGAGAACAAGAAACACTTACCATGACACTGAATATATAGGATGGCCATTTAAGCTTCTGCACATGGCCCGGCTTGCCGCGTTGTCCGGGGCCACGTCCGCCGAGCTGAGGTCGCCGGGACCGAACCAGGCCACCTTTTCGCGGAGCAGCTTGGAGCTTATCTTTCTCGCCAAGCCTCGGTTCCTATACGGCTCCTTGATGAACACGAAGAATTAATCTACACGTCGCAATTCAAATCAATCAAATGAAAACAGGACACAAACCTCGCAGTGGACAGAAATGAGGGAACCGACGCTGTCTATTAGTGCTTGGTTAATTAATATAGGCGCCCCGGTTCAGCCTCAGTGGGTGGATAGTCAATGCGGGAGATGTTGTTTAAACTTCTGGGGCAAAGGAAGATGGTGATACGTACCTAGGAAGGCCCAGGACACAGGGGTCCCGTCGAGAAGCTTGATGAACAGACTGGGCATCTGGACAAGATATTCGCTAAGAAGGAAGCCGCGGGATGTTGTTAGTCACCGAAAACGCCGAGGAGGGGAAAGGGGGGGGGTCGAAAGCCTGAGTCGTGGAAATGCGGTTCCGAGTTGACCGCTTTGAGGCTTGGACTTGAGACTTGGGGATTGATAATAATAAAGAGATAAATGACACACACACGGGTCGCGGAATATCAGTGCGCGAGGCCACGACCTCGCAGTCCTGCAGGCTTCCGGAACCCCAGACCATGTCCTCCGGCAGCGACTCGTCCAG